>NC_135542.1:31838331-32172508 GCF_045843805.1 Urocitellus parryii | reverse complement strand
GCAGAGCCCCCAGGCCACACCTGAGTGTGGGGGACAGGAAGGAGGAGGGTGCAGGTGTGCAGGGCAGATCCCCCAGGCCCCACCTGAGTGTGGGGGACAGGAAGGTGAGGGTGCAGGTGTGCAGGGCAGATCCCCCAGGCCCCACCTGAGTGTGGGGGACAGGAAGGAGAGGGTGCAGGTGTGCAGGGCAGAGCCCCCAGGCCCCACCTGAGTGTGGGGGACAGGAAGGAGGAGGGTGCAGGTGTGCAGGGCAGAGCCCCCAGGCCCCACCTGAGTGTGGGGGACAGGAAGGAGAGGGTGCAGGTGTGCAGGGCAGATCCCCCAGGCCCCACCTGAGTGTGGGGGACAGGAAGGAGGAGGGTGCAGGTGTGCAGGGCAGAGCCCCCAGGCCCCACCTGAGTGTGGGGGACAGGAAGGTGAGGGTGCAGGTGTGCAGGGCAGATCCCCCAGGCCCCACCTGAGTGTGGGGGACAGGAAGGAGGAGGGTGCAGGTGTGCAGGGCAGATCCCCCAGGCCCCACCTGAGTGTGGGGGACAGGAAGGAGAGGGTGCAGGTGTGCAGGGCAGATCCCCCAGGCCCCACCTGAGTGTGGGGGACAGGAAGGAGGAGGGTGTAGGTGTGCAGGGCAGAGCCCCCAGGCCCCACCTGAGTGTGGGGGACAGGAAGGAGAGGGTGCAGGTGTGCAGGGCAGATCCCCCAGGCCCCACCTGAGTGTGGGGGACAGGAAGGAGGAGGGTGCAGGTGTGCAGGGCAGATCCCCCAGGCCCCACCTGAGTGTGGGGGACAGGAAGGAGGAGGGTGCAGGTGTGCAGGGCAGAGCCCCCAGGCCCCACCTGAGTGTGGGGGACAGGAAGGTGAGGGTGCAGGTGTGCAGGGCAGATCCCCCAGGCCCCACCTGAGTGTGGGGGACAGGAAGGAGGAGGGTGCAGGTGTGCAGGGCAGAGCCCCCAGGCCCCACCTGAGTGTGGGGGACAGGAAGGAGAGGGTGCAGGTGTGCAGGGCAGATCCCCCAGGCCCCACCTGAGTGTGGGGGACAGGAAGGAGGAGGGTGCAGGTGTGCAGGGCAGAGCCCCCAGGTCCCACCTGAGTGTGGGGGACAGGAAGGAGAGGGTGCAGGTGTGCAGGGCAGAGCCCCCAGGCCCCACCTGAGTGTGGGGGACAGGAAGGAGCGGGTGCAGGTGTGCAGGGCAGATCCCCCAGGTCAGACCTGAGTGTGGGGGACAGGAAGGAGCGGGTGCAGGTGTGCAGGGCAGACCCCCCAGGCCCCACCTGAGTGTGGGGGACAGGTAGGAGGAGGGTGCAGGTGTGCAGGGCAGAGCCCCCAGGCCCCACCTGAGTGTGGGGGACAGGAAGGAGAGGGTGCAGGTGTGCAGGGCAGAGCCCTCAGGCCCCACCTGATTGTGGGGGACAGGAAGGAGGAGGGTGCAGGTGTGCAGGGCAGAGCCCCCAGGCCCCACCTGAGTGTAGGGGACAGGAAGGAGCGGGTGCAGGTGTGCAGGGCAGAGCCCCCAGGCCCCACCTGAGTGTGGGGGACAGGAAGGAGAGGGTGCAGGTGTGCAGGGCAGAGCCCTCAGGCCCCACCTGAGTGTGGGGGACAGGTAGGAGGAGGGTGCAGGTGTGCAGGGCAGAGCTCCCAGGTCCCACCTGAGTGTGGGGGACAGGAAGGAGAGGGTGCAGGTGTGCAGGGCAGACCCCCCAGGCCCCACCTGAGTGTGGGGGACAGGTAGGAGGAGGGTGCAGGTGTGCAGGGCAGAGCCCCCAGGCCCCACCTGAGTGTGGGGGACAGGAAGGAGCGGGTGCAGGTGTGCAGGGCAGAGCCCTCAGGCCCCACCTGAGTGTGGGGGACAGGAAGGAGGAGGGTGCAGGTGTGCAGGGCAGAGCCCCCAGGCCCCACCTGAGTGTAGGGGACAGGAAGGAGCGGGTGCAGGTGTGCAGGGCAGAGCCCCCAGGCCCCACCTGAGTGTGGGGGACAGGACGGAGAGGGTGCAGGTGTGCAGGGCAGAGCCCTCAGGCCCCACCTGAGTGTGGGGGACAGGAAGGAGGAGGGTGCAGGGGTCACTGCAAGGAACTTCATCCTCCACCCAGGCCAGGCCAGGCCAGGCCAGACTGAATCCTTTGGGGCCACCAGCAGCCCAGAGACTCTTGGGCAGGTGCCGACACTGCCGCCAGGGGCAGCAGTTCTTTCTGGGCAAACCTCTTTCAAACTGTCTTCCAACTAACCAGGCCAGACCCATGGGGTGTTCACAACAGTCCCGCTGACGGCAGAAACCCACAGCCCTCAGGAAGGCCATCGCAGCAACGATGGGGCTCAGAGCTGTCCAGGTCTACCTGGCTCTTTCTGGAGCCCTGTGTGGACAGGTGCTGGCCAGTTCTTCCTGGGCCACAGCAAAAGCCTTAAGAAGGTGCCCGTGGGGAGCCTCTCCAAACCCTCCCTCTCAGTGGAGGGCCCCTCCATGGCACATGTTATACACAGCAGCCAGACCCCAGAGAGCACACAGCAGCTGGTCCCGTGAAGCAGTGAGGCTGTGGGGGCTTGGGGCTCCAGCAGGCACAGGCTGTGGCGTGACTTGCTGCTCTCCCAGTCCCTGACCTGGCCACGCCACAGATGCACCTACAGGCCAGTGGGTGGGAGAGGCCTTGGGACCCAGGCCGCCTCTGCCCCGTGGCATGGCCGAGCTGTCTTCTCCATGGCTTGAGGGCTCCCTGTCTGGCCCAGAATTTTGGAGGGGAAAACCCTGCAAGTTTTGGATCCTGGGAGGAGAAGGATTGCACGGCATCCTCCACACCGAGGCAGGGTTGGAATTTCACCAGCTCAGGAGTTTCCCTTCTGCCTGCTTCTGAACGTTCCCCTGCGGGGAAGCAAATTCTAGTGAGAACCTGGATGCCCAGCACGGGTGAGGTTGGCTAGCTGTGCATCGATGTTTTTTTATTGACAAAACACTCCTGGTCATCTCCAGGAAGTTACAGATTAAGATAGATCTACAACCCAGGTAAGAGGATGCTATCCTAACCCTGCTCTCTTTCTGGCATGGTGGTGGTGTGTGCAGAGCATCTCATAGATGGAGTGGTTTCAGGAAAGAATGCTGCATTATCACTGGTGAAACATGGACCATCAGAGAAACAGCATCATCAGGGTGCACTGGGCACAAAGGGGCTGCCTGCCTCCAGGGTGTTTGTGTCCACAGTGGGCTGGTGCAGGCTTGGCCTCCAACCAAATCTGTCCTCATCCTCAGGCACCTCCTATGTGTTCAGTGAACCCAAATTTCCAGAGCAACTTGGCTGCTCTCTGGGGTCACAGCACCTCCTGTCTTGCTAACCACACCCCTCCACGCTCTTCTTGCTTAGCAAATGTCCACTAAAGCTCTCACAGCCCCCTTTGAGCGAGGTCCTGATGAAACATGGGGCCTCCAGACCTCCCTGTGAGCCCTAAAGCGCTGGCTGGAAGCTGCACTTGAATTCCTGCCCTGGGCGCCTCATACCAGACGTCTGGGCTGGGCAGTGGAGCAGCGTGTTAACCAGACCTCCCGGCTCTGAGATTCCAAATCCAAGATCCAAGGCCGCCGGTCTAGAGGGAGACGGGTCGGAAGGTGGGAGCGGGCCTGCTCCTCAGCGCTGGGGACCTGGCTCGCCTTCCCCGGCGGCAGGATTCCTAGGAGGATTCCCGGACACCGCCAGGCGCCCCACCCGCCGGCTGCGAGACAGAGTGCAGGGAAGGCGAGTCGCCACCAGGTGGCAGTGCGTCCGCGGGGACCCCGCCAGGCCCCGGGTCCGCCAGGCCCGGGCCTGGGACTCACTTCCAAATTTGACCCGCAGGGCGATGAGCTCACTGGATCGGAATGGAAGGCCCAGCGGAGCGTGTTTCAGCACCGCGCCTCGCTCGGTGCGCTGTCTTCCTAATTTAGCTTCCCGTACTCTCGCTGGAGCGGTTCCAGGATGCCTCTGGGCCACTCCCCCTGGCGGATGATGGCCTCGCAGCCGAGAGCAGCCCCTGCTCGTCGGGTGTGGACTGGGAACAGCTCCCAGGTCTGGCGGGCCGCAGCGGCACCTGCGGGAAGCTGGCTGCACCCCCGCGCCTGCCGGCACTGCGCGCTCCTCCCCCGGGGTGGTCAGCAGCGAGCTCATTCATCACACGGCCAGCAGAGTCCCAGGGGAGGAGACGCCCAGTGTGCATCACTATTTCAATGCACTTCACGAGGACCTTTTAAAGTCAGGAAGAAGCGTGCCTTTGAAGATGGGGAGATGGGGAGAGAGGGGCACCCCAGAGCAGCTCTGCCGCAGCCTCACCGCGTTCCAGGTGCTGAGGACCACAGCCGGAGGCAGGGGCAGTGAGGCACTGGTTCATCTGCTCTTTAGCGAGTAGACCCTGGGATGACAGGGGTGCTGCTGCTGCGGAGGCACCCAGAGTGGGAGGCCCGTAGCGGAGGCCCCAAGCACCTGGTCTGCCTCTCACGGAGCACTCAGGACCTGAGGCTCAGACTCTCTGGGTGATGCCCAGGCCCTGCTCACTTGGGTCACTGGAGGAGGCGGCCATGGTGAGAGGCGGGGCAACAGGCTTTCCTGAGCCAAGTTCAGAAGGGCAGCTGTCCTCATTCCAGGGCCTCTCCGCAGCTGCCCTAGCTGCTGCACTTCCTCCTGAAAGACCTTGGGGGAAACTTGCTGGTCCCCGAGCAGGCCGCCCCACTCCCCAGGCTGTTTGCCACGGGCTTCTCCACTGGGACCTAATAGGACATGAAAGGAGAGTCGGACTGGGTGCTCAGGAAGGGTCCTCTCTCCCCCGGTGGGGAAAGCTTTTGGAGACGCCAGGGTTAGGTTCCTGGTCTGAGAAGTGCCAACTCGGGGTCTGTCCAACTTGATCAAGTGCCCTGTCCCTTGTGGCTAGCACGTAATGTGTGGCACACATGGTTCCTTAGGTCCACCTCTTCCCTCAGCATCACCACGGAGGCCTCCAGACCTCAGTCCATCTGTCATCTGTCCATGGTGATCGACACATTGCCCCAACCCGGGCTTCTCTCCACACAACCTATTGTCTCACTGTGTCCCGGGCGTCAGCCAGGACAATGCACATGGAGGGTGATGAGGACAGCGCTGGCCCTGCTTGGAGGAGCTGAGAGCTTCACACGGAGAGTCCTTGAGGAAGCAAACACTCCATCCAGTGCCAAGAGGTAGCAGGAAGGACAGCAAGACGTGGACATCCAGGCTGTTGGAGAGAGCAGTTGGGAGGACCCGGCGCCAGGGTCGCCCACCCTGGGCCCAGCCAGGCTCTGAGAGCCATAGCCACGTAGTCCAGCCAGCAGAGGGGCTTCGGCTCCAACATGTGACATCCCGGGAAGCCGGGCTGCGGCTGCCAGGCTCACAGGGCTGTGATCCTCCAGAGCTGCACCCACACTGACGCCTGACACCTGCCTTTGCTATTATTCAGGGTCCTTTCTCTGTGCTCAGTCTTTGAAATATCACCATGAGGTAGGGGTTTGATTACTTTTTCATTCTCATTTGACAAATGAAAACACCAAATCTCTGAGAGGCCAGGTCATGGGTGGGTGAAAGGCCCAGGGCCCATCTCAGCTTAATCTGAAGGTTCTAGGTTCTAAATAATGAGACTCCCCAAGAGTACAGAACTGACCAGAGGGGAGCCTGGCTGTGGGCACTCCTGTGAACAGGGTGCTGCCTGGGTGGACAATCTGCTGAGACTCATCCTGCAGCAGGGTTGCTTTGAATCTGCAGTGTGGACACCATACAGGTCTGGCCTCAAGGGTCTCACCTGGGCAGGGACTCCTTGAAGAGGAAGAGCAGAGAGGGCTTCCACGGAGGCGGGGCTCAAGAAAGATTCTCACAAAAACTTGAAGAAAAAATTAGGTCATGTTGTTTCCATTGTGTGACCTGCAGCTGGACTAAGACCCGTGCTGCAGGCACTCCTGCCCCTCCAGTCCTGCAGGTACAGCAAGGCCTGGGCTGCTGCCCGGGTCAGGAGGCCGCAGGGGCCTGGAAGGGGGAGGAGACAGGATGGTGGCTGCCGGCAGGACAAGCAAAGGAAGACAGATGCGTGATAAGCGCTGAGGAAGCTGGACAGGCCAGGGCTGGATGGTGGAGTCCCGAAGGGAGCATCAGGGGCACTCACCAACACACTCCAGTGTGCAGAACGACAGACCAACAGAGTCCTGGGAAGGACCCAGAGAGGTCTCTGGGCAGCACCCCAGGTGCTGGACGCCATGTTCAGGGAGGCCTCAGAAACAGCTTAGCTCTCCAGGGCCCTTTTCAGGGGGCGGGGCTAAGCTGGACAAGGTCCCACAGCCCAGCCAAGGAATACCCCCAGGCCTCAGGGTGGTGACAGGAGGCATAACCTACAGAGAAGGTGAGTCCTACCACCCTGGGGCTGCTCAGCTGGGCTCCATGCCCGTCCCTGTCTCCACTCTCTGCAGCTCCCTGTCCTGCTCAGGGCCACCCCTAGACAGGCTGCAGGGAGCTGAGCGAGGCTGGCGAGGCCCACAGCTGGAGTAGGACCATCTGAGCCTTCAGTGGAGCTCCCTGGGGCCATTCGGGCAGGCTGCTGGCTCTCCCCTCCAGCCCTGAGGCTGTCTCTACCCCTGGCACTGCAGAGTCGGCCTTGAACTTCTGAGTCCAGGTGCAGTCCTCTGCAGGCACTGGTCCTCGGGCAGCCTGCACCTGCCCCAGCTCAGGGCCTCTGAGCACTAACCCAGCACAACTCGGATCCAGAGGCACACATTCTCTGACACTGTGATGAGAGCCCCTGTTCCCGGCGCTGGCCTGGCCTGCAGAGACAGGGCAGAGCAGTGACAGAGCCCGTCCTGCTCCTCACACCTCCCACCGCCGCTTCTGTTCTACCTTGTTTTCTTTGCAAGTGAGTAGAAATATCAGCTGGTGTCACACCCATGGTGGGACTTGGGGGAAGGCTGTCCCGTCAGACCCTGGGGTCGAACACCCTGGAGCCTGGCCACTTGGTCTTGTGGCCGAGGTTCTTTGGGGCTGTTGCACCAGCCCAGGTGCTCAGGAGTCACAGAAAAGAAGCCCTCCTCGTGGCTCGGGGCACTGGAAGCTCAAGGTCGGGGCACTGGAAGCTCAAGGTCGGGGCACTGGCAATCTCCCTGTCTGGTGAGTCCCCATTTCTGGTTCACAGATGGTGGCTCTGCGCCCTCACAGGGTTGGAGGGTGAGGGAGCTCTCTGGGCCCCGTTCCTGAGGACACGAGTCCCAATGGAGGCTCCACTCTCACATCCTGGTCACCCCCTGCAGGCTCCACCTGATGACACCTTGGCCTTGAGGTGAAGGTGCGAATCCAGGGAACACAAACATCCCGCTGTCAGCACTGAGGAGTGAGGGCTTTGTGGATATGTTGATGTAGCTGTAAGCTCCAAGTGTCCTATCAAAAAGACAATGTAGGCCTGCACAGGGAAGAGAGAGTGAGAATGTGCTGATATCTCCCTGGAAAACTTTGTGAGAGGGGGTGTTTAGAAATCCTCATCATACTCATGCAGGCACTGAGAGATCCCATCTTCTGAGACTCCACCGAGTGCCAGGTGGAGAACCGGAGATGCCCCCACACACCGTCACCACACTTACCCACAGGACCACCTGACGTGGCAGACAGGCAAAAATTGAAAATTACCTGTGCATAGATACTGCTACGGATGTATATGGACGTGACATATAAAGTACTGTACTATGAAATGCTTCACCTCACTCTATGTTCAATGCCAAGTGGACCCTGACCAGGAAGCCCATGGAGGAGGGGAGACAAATGGAGGCAGGTGGGAGGAGGCCAGGCCTGAGATGCTCTGGGAGAAGGCTCCACCCAGAGGACACGTTTCCCCCGCAAACACACAGCAAGCAGGGAGCCAGCCAAGGCCCCCATGCCTGTCGATTCCATTGAGACGGGCAGCCATGCCCAGGGCCAGCTGGCCTGCCTCCAGATACAAGCACTTCAGCTGGTGGAAAGTCGGCAGTGGGCAGGTTGGGGCTGCCCAGTGCAGATCAGAAGGTGGCCCTGCTGTTCTGCAGCTGGGCTCTGCCCAGGTGAGCTGTTGGGAAGCGAGAGGGTGGGGCTGAAGTGGGCTGCCCCCCGAGGCTGAGGGCAGGTGCAGAGGTCACGCAGCTGCTGTGTCTGCCTCTGTGTGTTTGACCAAAGGTGAGATTTAACCTTGGTAGGAGTTTGGTGCTTTCTATAATAAAGACCTCTTTTAGACAAGTTACTCAATTCTGAAAGTTCCTCTAAAAGGTGCTCTGTGAGGAGCGCGTGTCCCCTTCTCAGGGGCCCTGCTGGGAGACCTCACTCAGAGGCCACAGTGACCGTGTTTCACAACCACCTAACAGTAGGCGCGAGTCGACCCGGCCAGCACCCTCCCTCGTCCCTGGTTGTACTGGTGATCATCCTCCACAGTGGTCATTTTGTTCTTGAAGACTTGCGGGCAGCCAGGCTGATAAAACCCGGCCATGTGCCTGCCTGCCTGTCTGCACGGCTCGGGCTCCGTGGAGCCCGTGGCTAACGGCCATCTCTTGTCTTGTCCACAGCCTGTCAGGATGCCCGCGGGCGACATCAGCCATGAAGAAGGCCAAGCTGTCTGGAGATCAGATGCTGACCATCAAGCAGCGTGCCAGCAATGGTAACCACATCCGTCCCTCCCTCCCTCTCTCGGCAAAAGCTGGCTTCGTGTCTTACAGCTTTGTGTCCCCTGACTTCACTGGTTGGGACCGCTGACCCCAGGAGCAGAGGTGGTGCCAGCCCCCGGGTCTCTCGCACTGGGCTGCCTGCCTCCTGGGTCCCAGGCTCTGGCTTTCCTGCCTCTACCTCAGACCCTCCACCCTGAGCCTCCCACCAGAGCAGGCTTGGGGACACTCAGGGCCTGACATCGGTGACACAGCTCTGCCGACACTTCCCCTTCCTCAGCATGCTCATGCCTGATTTCCTTGACTCCAGCTGCAAAATCCATTTCCTTTCAAGTGTTTCTGTTGCTGCTGACCCGCCTCAGTGCACACAGGTTTGCCAAGGAAATCAGAGTTCTCAGGAGGGTGGGGGCGAGAACGGAGCCACACAGCCTGGAGCCCTGGAAAACTCAGATCCCGCCTTGCGCACTTGCCTGCATACAAAATTCATCTTCTGTCTCCATCTCAGTGCTCCTGCAGCCTCCAGGTCTTGTGGGCATCACAGACCAGAGAAGCAGCCTGTGGCCTGGGGGCAGGTCCCCAGCCCAAGGAAGCAGGACATCCATCCTCCTGTCTCACCCACCCACTGAGAACAGGGCTCCTCTGGTGGCCTTCTCAGTGCCACCCTTCTGTGCCCGGCTTCTCATTGGTGATACTGCTGTGTCAGCTGGCCCCAAATGTTGAGTGGATGAGCTGCCAAGAGCCAGAGGTGGCAGTGGCCCCCGAGGTGCCACATGGGGCAGGAGTTCTAGGGCTGTGGCCTCAGCCTCAGCCAGGACCTAACCATGAACCACATGCCCTAGCCAAGGCGTCTCTAAAAGAGACACACCAACCAGAAACGAGGTGAGCCAGGGTCGGCGGGCCCTCCCGGTGTGCCCTGGACAGTCCATCAGGGCTCACGCCATGTCTCCTGCTGATGATGGGGTCAGCACTCCCAGGGGAAGCTCAGCCTCCCTCTCAGCCTAGGGACGGTGTGGAGAAGGGCTCAGGCAGAGCCGATGGCCATGCAGCCAGCAGAGCAGGGGCCTGGCTCTCTCACAAGATGGCCTCTCTCTGGGTTCTCAAAAGGAGCCCACAGAGCTGGCAAGCACCACAGAAGCCAGGGATCCGCCGAGGCCCCACCGCACCTGGAAACCTGGGGTCCAGATGGCAGCCACCCTCGTGCACACCACAGCCCACATGTCGCCCACAGCAGCACCCCACCCTGCGGGCACAGGCACAGAACATCCCTGATGCATGGCCTGTCACTCACAGAGGCACACCTGGAGGTGGCACGCCCATCCAGCCTCACAGGTCCACTCTGCCCAACGCTGGGCCAGGCGTCAGCAAGATGGAGGCTGTTCAGTCTCTGTCTCCTGGAAGTCCTTAGGTCCACCTGCACGTCTCTCCCGGGGGGCCTGGGGACAGCCTCAGCTTTCCTCTCAGTTCTTCCAGAAGGAACATCCTAGCTCCGTCCTGTGCCTGCACCTGGCTAAACATGAGCCTGCACCTTACCCAACCACCCCAGGGAGGCCAGACCTGAGGCAAGTCTCTGATCTGTGTCAGTCGTTGATGAAGGAAGAGGTAGCAGATGGGGTGAGCCATTCAGAACACAAGAGCAAGACAACTGAGGGACAGATTTGCAGGGAATCTCACACTGGGGGCAGCTCTTGCCTGGGCAGACAGTGGGCAGCCAGCTGCCTGGTCGCCGTCTCTCAGAGCGTCCGCCGGCGGGCTCCTTCTCAGCAGACCTTGCGCTGCCAGTCCGGCTGCGCTTGCATTTCCAGCAGCACTCCTCTGCACTGGGCATTCTTATCTTACAACATGTTTTTCACTCACTGAACGCGACACCCAAGGCCACCCAGTGACCCACCTCCTTCTTCCCTCCTGGTCTGCCGTGTCTCCATGAAGGACAGCAGTCTCTGCCGTGTGCTGGGTAGCTTCAGGTCTGTCCACAGAACTTGCACACACATCATCCGTGAGGAGCCTGCCCTGAGAAAGGTCCCTCCTGGGGACAGAGGACTGGCCAGTGGCAGCTGAACCCCAGGCCCTGGGTTTTGAGTGACGGCCCCTGTGGCATTTCTGCTCTCCCTCTCTGTGTGTCCTCGACCATGAGACCCCAATGCCAGAAGCACCAGAGATCCCCTTCCTTTTGACCTTGGCACCAAGGGTGCCTGCAGCAGAAGCCGCCTGGGAGGGAAGCGGCCCAGAAATCCCTGTCTGTCTGCTTGCTTGGTTGGGTCCTGGGGGTTGAACCCAAGGGCACTGGACTACTGAGGCCCTCCTCAGGCTTTTTACTTTCTATTTTGAGACCGGGTGTCTCTGAGATGCTGAGGCTGGCCTAGAGCTTGCCATCCTCTTGCCTCAGCCTCTGGAGTCGCTGGGATTGCAGGCGTGTGCCCCCACACCAAGCCATGGATACACCAGGCCTGAAGTGCTCAGCCGGCTTGGGTCTCACACAGGCTGTCCTCTGCAGCAGGACTCTGACTCAAGGGTCAGGCACAGCCTTGCCTGGACTCTGGGCATGGAGAGGGAGGGGCTCTCTCCATTCCTTCCTGTGCATGTGCCCCTGAGGCCTGGGAGTGGCTGCCTCCCAGGTGACTGAGGAGGCAGGAAGCAGGAGCTGACAGGTGCCCGAGGGGATGGAGCCGGGGAGTCAGCAGCAGCGCAGGTGACCTGGGCAGGTGAAAGGACTCTGGCCCAGTCCTTCCGGGCCTAGGAGTTTCCACACACTCAGGCAGTGTTCCCCTCTTCTGCTCAGGTGTCCTGTTGGAGGAGAGGTGGGGGCAGGAGCAGAAAGACATGTCCATGGTGACTATTTTTCTTTATATGAGTATAGACATCACTATGCCAGGCACCCCTGAATATTTCCCAAGCAAATTCAATTCCTAATATAAAAAAAGAACAAAGAAATCTCTCAAAATCCTGACTAATGTTCCTGGTACGGCAGTTTGGACACGCTGATTTTGCCATTGCAGGAATAGAAAATGACGAGGAGATCAAGCAGTTGGATGAAGAAATCAAGGAGCTGAACGAGTCCAATTCCCAGATGGAGGCAGACATGCTCAAGCTCAGGACTCAGGTAACGGTTTCTGAAGCCTCCGTCCCCTCCAAGGAGTGACCTGGGCAGGGCCCCTCTTCAGGGGCAGCTGACCTCACTGCTTTTCTGCCTGCATTCCTTCTCGTCCACCTTGTGTCCTGGTCTCCTGCTGGACTCCTCTCATGGCGCTGTTTGCTGTGACCCAGTGGCCATGACGGTCCCCTTTCTGTGTGTGTGTGTGTGTGTGTGTGTGTGTGTGTGTGTGGCAGGGTGCCCTCCTGAGTGTCCTTTCCCAGAAGGCCACCTGCTAGAGCAAAGGCCAGGGTTTCCTCCAGCTGTTCCAAGCCCTGACCTAGGTCACACCTGCGTGGCAGGGGGACAGCAGGACTCCAGGACTGGTGAGAGCCGCCTGTGCGTGCAGATCCCGGCCATCTACCGGGCAGGGGTGGGTGGGTCTGAGCACCTGCGAGTGAGCTGGTGAGGAGACTGACCGTCCTTCCTGACACTGGCCAGCCTGGTGGTCTTCCACCTGTGGACACACTGCCCGCTTATCATCAGTCCTCATCAGACGCTGCTCCCCTGGGGCCCTCCACACACTCTTGAGCCACATGATGGCACCGAGTTGCAACAAGCCAGACCAGGTGTGCGATCCGCCAGACGGTGGAGGGGACCATCACTCCTTGACGTCCCTGCTGCCACCAGGAGTGGACAGGGGTCATGACCCCGTGCTGGGGCTCCTCCCAAGTCACTGGGGTCCTGCTCAGGGAGGGCTGAGATTTAAATCAGTCAAAGAACAGAGCAGGGAGGGAAGAGGGATCTATGACAGCATTTCTGAATTTCAGACGACTTCCCAGGGCGAGAAGAACTCTCCCCGCCACTCTCCATAGAAGGTGCAGGGGCACCAGCTGCACGCGTGCTTAACATTGCCAATAGTGCCATGCCACAGGTTGGCTGAGTTATAAAGAAAAGAGGTTTATTTTAACTTGCCAGGAACAGGGACTGCCTCTGGGGATGGATTCTTGCTGGCAGAGTCCAAGGAAGGTGCAAGGTATCACACAGGAGGGACAGGGAGCAGGCATGTGCATGAGTGTGTAAGCGTGTGCATGTGTAGGTTTGTGTCTGTGTGAGGTGTGCGGGCACACGTGAGCTCCTTCTGGCCTCTCTCCTTATAAAATCACCAGGACTCAATCAGAGGGCCACACTCTGGTGACCTTCTAATCCTGATCAGATCCCAAAGGCCACACCTCTACACCGGCAGCGGGATTCTGTCTACACCTCATCAGGCCTCGAGATGGGGATGGAGTTTCCACTAGTGAAGCCTGAGTCACGGGGCCACTTCCAAACCCCAGCACACCCGTACCCCGAGGGTTCTTATCAGTTGCCACAGGCCTGCTGTTTGCTGTCCAGCTGAAGAATCCAGACTCAGGGCAAGCACACCTTTGTGTGTTGAGCAGATGTGCACACCACTTTGGAATGTTTGAGTAGTGTTTGGGGTCAAGTGCAGCCCAGACAATGCCTGTGTACCCCCAAACCTACACCTTCTCATGCTCTGCACTCCAGTGAGAAGGGGTCTGTTCTGGGCCCTTGAGTCCCCACTCAGGTCACAAGTCCTAAAAGCCATCCTACCACCTGGGCCCAGACCTGCGCAGCTGCCGAGGCCACCCACCCCTGCCGGGTTCTGCTCTCGCGACTAAAAGGCTCAGGGCCACTCCAGGAAAACTGGGCTGCCTGGGCTGCGCAAAGTAACCCCACAAGAGACACAAAGACCTTTTTCTTTGGGGTCGCCGTGACGGCTCCTCTGACCTTAAGGGTCCGCAGGAAGAGAGCGAGAGCAGGCGCTGACCCTTTTTATTGAGGAGAAGCTATTCAAATGAGGCCAGGGGTCAGGTTTCAGGGGCTGAGTCTATCTTCATGATGTCCACTGTCAGCAGGTTGACTGACACCTGGGCAGGCCACACCCAAGGGCACAGTAAGAGGAGGGGACACACACAAGGCACTTCCCTGGAAGACTCTATCCTAAATGGGGCAAGGGGTTATATCACAAAGGAACAGGGGAGCGTAGCTTCACCCATGGGGCTGTAGCAAGGCACACCCATGCACGAGACACTGACCCTCGCACCCAAGAAGGGTGGGGAAAGCTTGTCACATTTCTGCGACTGAGCGCCTCAGCACCCAGCCGGGGAGAGTGCCTCAGTCACGAGCAAGGTTGGTCTCCCACACATCCCAGCTGAGCTGGGCCAAGGCAGCACACACTTCAGTGCTGGAGATGTGATGGGCCTCAGGGCTCTGGACTCCACACACCACCAGTGCACACCTCACCAGTGCAGCCAAGTCACCACCCGTCACAAGGGCTTGGGTGCACGCCCACAGAGAGTACAGAGATAGGCGTGACCCAGCCTCTGTACCATGGGGATTTCTCGGTACACAGAAATTGCTTCTTATCAGAGTCTAGAAAAATGTGCACCCGAAGGCACAGGAAGGAGGAGACGGGAGCAGGGAGCAGGCGCAGCTGCGGGCAGCAGGAGGGGCTGGAGGTCTGAGGGGCTGCCCCTGGGGGTTGTAGAGGAGGGGTAGGATTCCAGGACCTGAGCGACAGGGAAGAGAAGAAAGTTCTGGGCTGGGAAAGCTGGAGCGAGAGGAGGCAGGTGGGATGGGGTGAAGCTGTCCCCTGGGGTTCCCTTCCTCACAAGGTCAAGTGCAGCAGCTGGTCGAGAGGTCAGAATGAGAACTGGAGGAGGATCTGGCAGGCCAGAGTCTTGGCAGTCGACTCGGCCTCTGCAGAGCATGGTGGCTCTGCACGTGCCCACAGCTGTGCTTCTGCAGGTCAGCAGCACAGGCACCTGGGCTGGGCCACCCTCCACTGTGCCCTGCCCCACCCCCTCAGATGGCTCCCTGCCACCTGAGGTCTTTGTGGAACCCAGCCCACCTGCTCTGGAGTGCCTGTCCCGCCCCCTGGCAGAGAGCAGTGCCCCCTCTGCGGGGCCTTCCCTAGATCTGTCTCCTGACCCTGAGGGGTACCATGGCAGGCTTCCCGTGCTGTGAGGCTCACGCCATCCTGGGCCAGGAGTCAGACGGCAGGTGTCTTGGCCTTGGCTCACACGGGCTTCGTCCCCTAGCTCCAGGCCACCCGAAAGCTACACCCTGTGTCCGTGGCAGGTGGCCATGGACCTGCGCAGCCGACCTGGCCCTGAAGTGTGTTCACGTCTCAGTGTAGCACAGGTGCCGTTCACCAGCACAAGAACAAAGACCAGTCCCCGCCCACGGGCCTTTCCAAATCAGGTCTCAGGGTGAATCCCACCTGTAATGACCTGGTCTCAAGAGATGTCCATCTTAGGAAAACTGTGGTCCAGGGGGAGACAGTGAGGAGCAGGCTGTGGAAACCCAGGGTCTGCCAAGTCCGTGGCCTTTCTGAGGCTGGTGGGAGGCTCTCTGAGGAACCAGAGCCTCAGACTGCGGCACCACCTACAGATCCCCGTCCTGGGGCACGCCACCCTTATCCCAGGGGAATGGGTGGTCCTCAGACTCAGATCCACACAGGGACCTGCTGCCCGGGGGTGGGCCAGTGTCCTCCCTGAAGGTGAGGACAGGGATCTCTAATGGCCACCTGTGTTTGAAGCCCTCAATCCCAGGCTCTGAGCAGGCCAGTGCAGGCCTCCTGCAGGAGGGACTACGGTCAGGACTTCTCAAGTCCCGAGGGTCACTCCAAGAGGGTGGGCACGAAGGTCTCTGCCTCTGTTCCCTGCTTCTTTTCCCTCCTCCATTGTGATCAGCCCGTCCTGGGGAGGCTGGGGTGGGAGGCCCTGCAGGCCCTCCCTGCACCCCTTCCCACGGGTCTGCCACTTTGTGCTGCCACACTGCACAGCCAGCTCCGAGGTGCTCCAGAATATTTCTCTGCAGCTTGAGTCCCGTGGGCTGCATCTGGCCCCTGGAGAGGCAGGTGTCCTCTGCCTGAGGTGGGCTTCCTGCCTCCAGGGAAGAACCCAGGGTTTGCCTGGACTGTCCAGGAATGCCCAGGCCTGCAGCCCTGTTGACCCTCAGGGTCGGAGCACCTGGGCAGGATCCACAGGAGGACCTGCAGTCCAGTTCCCCCTGGTGAGCTGGAGGCTTGGGGGCTGGGGAGGCAGGTGAGGCCGAGGCTCGCTGTGCGCCAGGCAGCACCACACAGGCTTGCAGGCTGATCCCATTGCAGAGAAGGGAAGGCCCCAGGCAGAGTGCAGAGCCTGTGTGCCCATGGTCACAGGGTTGGAGTGCACAGACCACGGTGGTGTCGTGGCAGGGTGGACGCACCCGTGAGAATTGTCCCACTTTGAGAAGAACACACAGCGTCAGCTCCTCAGGTTCCCCCCAGAGGACCTGGCCTGGGGCTGGGCAGGACGGCTGGATTCACGGGCTCCCGGGTCCCGGAGAACACTACACTCGGGGGCCCCGGCTCTGGAGCAGGGAGCTTAGGTGGAAAGAGAAATCGATCTTTTTTTACTATTTATTTTTTAAATATTAATGTGTTAGACATGACAGCAGAAGGCATTTCACTTCATAGTACACATAGAGAGCACAAGTTTTCACAACCCTGGCTGTACACAGTGTATTCACAACACTCCTGTCTTCACACATACTTGGGTAATGATGTCCATCTCATGCCACCATCTTTCCTACTCCCATGTCCCCTCCCTTCCCCTCCCTCCCTTTTACCTGTCCAAAGTTCCTTCATTCCTCCCCATCCCACTATAGATCAGCATCCTCATCTCAGAGAAAACATTCAGCATTTGGTTTGGGGGGATTGGCTTAATTCACTCAGCCTGATCGTCTCCAACTCCATCCATTTACCTGCAAATGCCAAGATTTTATTATCTTTTATTTCCAAGTACTATTCCATTGTGTATATAGGCCACGTTTCCTTAACCATTCATCTACTGAAGGGCGTCTAGGTTGGCTCCACAGTTTAGCTATAGTGAATTGTGCTGCTATAACATTGATGCGTCTGTGTCGCCTTAGTGTGCTGTTTTTAAGTCTTTGGGGTATAAACTGAGGAGTGGGATAGCTGGGTTAAAGAGAAATCGATCTTCAGTGTGTCCCCACCAATGCTGGTGAGACAGGCAGACAAGGGGTGACCTGGGAGCCTCAGGTGTGGGGTGCCTAGGCCCTCACTTTGTGTGTCAGTCCTCATGGAAGAGAAATGGCCTGGGAGTGGGTCAGAGCCACCAGGCGCAGAGGGGAGCAGGGCTGGCGTCACAGAGACCTGCTGAGGGTGAGGGTGGAGGAAGCCTCGGGGTGCTGAGCCCAGGGAACCAGGCCAGTGCCCTGGGTGGCCCCTGCGTGGAGCAGGGTCAGGGCCTCTGCACTCGGCCTGCTCTCCCCTGCCTGGTGACCCCGCGGAGCTCTGGCAGCCCTGACAGCCCTCCGCTGTGTTCCGTGCTGAGGAGCTCACGCTGCACATGGGGACACAGGCCTGGAGGGGGAGGCACAGCCTGCCAGGACCTGGGGCAGGCTCCTCCAGGGAAGTGGGCTTGCCACACACCCACTGTGGCCGGCACGGGTTCCCGGAGATGGGACTTTAACAAGAGAGAGTCGCCCAGGGGAGCGGGAAAGGAGGCCTGGCGCAGTGCCCTGGAGGACGGTGGGCTGGAGAACCCCCTCCACCCACTGCCGAGGGGCGTCACCACGAGGGGCGTCAGCAGGTCACACCCTGGGCTTCCACACCAGCCCGGGCCCCAGCTGCCGTGAAGAGGAGAGGCACCCAGGAGGTACACCCCATATCCAGACGAGGGCACAGCAGTGGGGAGAGGTGGGGATGGGAGCCCAGAGTGGCCGGCGGGAAGAAGATGCCAGAGAGCCAGGCTCCTCGGTCAGCTGCCCAGGGAGAGGCCCGGGTCACGGCTGAGAATCCAGGGCTGTGAGGAGAGGACAGCAGAGACTCGGAGCACGGGGGACTGTCTCTGTGCGACCTGGGGAGGCCCAAGGCCCCAGTCGGGTCCTGACCTGGTCCTGAGAGGAAGCAAGTCTAGGCCGGAAGCCTGGTGGACAGAGCGGCCCCAGGCCCCACCTGAGCAGGAAGAGGAATGGGGGCCATTAGGACTTAGCTGGGGCCAGATGGAAAGAGGAAGCTTCAGCACTCAGTCAGTAACTGCCAACTCAGGTCCCAGCACTGTCCAGTGAGCCTCCAGGGGACAGCACCAGGCTGGGGACCATCATTAGGAGACCTCCACCTGCAGCAACTCTCAAAACATCCAAAGCTGAAAAGTAGAAGCCACCCGGAATCTTCAAGGACTTCCCATGCTAGTCCAGCTAGTCCAGCTAGTCCAGCTAGTCCAGTTGCCACATTTTCTTTCTTTCTTTTTTCCTTTTGTGACTTGCTGGGGATTGAACCCAGGGCTTGGGCATGCGAGGCCAGCACTCTGCCAACTGGGCTATATGCCCAGCCCCCAGTTCACACGTTTTCTAGTGTAATGGACCAGAAGGCTGAGAACCAGCCCTTCGGGTGGCCGGTCCTCTGCATACGCTGCGTGCACTGGGCAGTCTGGGCGCACACCCAGGCGACGTGTGTTACATGTCACACACGTGTGTGTTCTAGATCACCACGATGGAAAGCAACCTGAAGACGATCGAGGAGGAGAACAAGGTCATCGAGCAGCAGAACGAGTCCCTGCTGCACGAGCTGGCCAACCTGAGCCAGTCCCTGATCCACAGCCTGGCCAACATCCAGCTGCCTCACATGGTAAGTGAATGAGCGCCCGGAGGGCAGCCTCCCTTCTCACCTGGATAGATGTCCTGTGCCATCACTCCATGGTCCTCCGCCTTTGGGCACCTTGGTCACCATCCCAAAGCCATGTCGTTGCCCGCTAGCCACCGTGGTGGGCGGACCCATGAAGCCGAGTTGCCGACAGGCTGTCTAGTGGATGACGCAGGGGCAGGGTGCTATGCTCTGTTTTATGCTGTTGTGAATATACTATGAAGAAAATAAAAGTTGTGTATGAACTACTATTTAATATTTCGTAGGATCCAATCAATGAACAAAATTTTGATGCTTACGTGACTACTTTGACGGAAATGTATACAAATCAAGACCGTTATCAGAGTCCAGAAAATAAGGCCCTACTGGAAAATATAAAGCAGGCTGTGAGAGGAATTCAGGTCTGAACAGCTGCTCTAGTGGCGAGACTCATGCTAAGAAAGGACGCCTCTTGGTTTCGGCTGCTGTGACTTGTTGCCAGACAGCGTTCTATTTATTTCTGTCGGAACAGTGTTATGCTTACGAGACTCCACACGGTTTTGTGTCTTGCTTTAAGATAGCACCTGCAGAATAGTTTTTGAACACATTCACATTTTGTACGTTTTCCTAAGAGCTGACGTAGTGTGATCTGCCGTGTAATGTTTATAGCTGCTACTGTATGCACACTGGGGGTATATATATTTCTGAAGAGGTAAGCTGATCAAAATAAATAGAGTGTAAATTCTTTTTAATGCTTTAGTGATTAAATGTTTTAGTATTTTGAACTGAAATGGACAAAAAAGAAAAAGAAAAAAAAACAGCTTTGAATGACCATGTTGTGGCCCCATGGCCACTTTTTAGACATTATCATTTTGCCTCGTGTTGGAGGACTTTATGGAATTTAAGAAATACATTTTGTGTGCATATTGTTTCATAGCGAGAATTGGTTGCAAAATGCTTTATTTTTGAACAATGCTTGGAAATATTATGTGATTTTTTTGTTTGTTTGTTTTAGGAGGATGGTGTATGGTGGGGGCAATAAATGAGGTTTTTTGCATTCCAAGGAAATGGCATATGGATTAACTGTAAGAAATGAAATAAGTAATTTATTGTAAGACAACATCAAGCCATGGAAACTTGGCAGAAGATTCAAAGCAGCTTAAGCAGCACTTTTAAATTAACTCCTAAACATTACATGGTGTGACTCTGGAGACTTCCGTTAAGACAGGACCTTGTCAGAGGTGGACAGCACGAAGATTTCCTTTTGCGTTCTCAGTACCCTCTGGAACAACCTTCTCTTATCTCTCCTAGAGTCCCGTGCCCCTCTGAACTGTTCCCGCAACATAGTTTACCTAACAGAAGTTGTGTGCTTTCAATTTGAGCAAAAAGATAATTTAAGAGCATTTATTTCCCCTTTTCACTTTTAAAAAATCATTATCGTTGCTATTCTCATTTCACGTTTGAGGGACAAAAGCTGACGGCTGTGAGCACTCTGGTTTCTGGACTGAATTTCCTGCTGGACGGTGGGAAAGCAGCTCTGTAAAGTTTCCCACCCCTCGCCCCACCCGACCCTGACTCTGAATCGGCTCTGGCCCTATTCAGAGCGCTCTGAGAACGACGGACGCTTACGCTCTGCCCTCGCGGGTCCAGGTGACCACAGAGCATTGCCTAGCCTTGTTGGTTATTGTGCCCTATGCTGAGAATGAATGCAATCAGAGTTTAACCTGACTAATATACTGCAGCACTTTTTGCTTTGAACTAGGTCATCTTAGACTTCTTACACCTTCAGGATTGGATTGTTTGACTCCAATGACTGCACTATCTGTATGCATAAGACCACTTTTGACGGCTGCGTTCCCCTTCTAAGTAGTCTTTTGACGATGTGTTGTGTTTCCTGATGTTGATTTCTTTTAGTAGCATCTCTCCTTCCATGTCTTGATGTTATGCAGGAAGTACAAAAGTACTTTAAAATTTTGTTATGAAAAAAAAGATGGGTTTTGTAAAAATTAAAAAAAAATATTTTTAGCAGAACAGGACTTACAGGGTCATTGTCCCCACAATGTGCCAGTCGACTATTTGCACTTACCTTGTCCTATTATCCGTACGGAGGTGTGCAATTCCTGTGTCGGTCGCCTCGCGACATGAAGCTGGACGGATGAGAGCGGAGGCCCCCCCGGCTGACCCACCGCGTAGCCCAGGGAGACTACAGGGATCTCACGACGAACATTCTGATACAATACTCGACCTCGGTATATATATGTGTATAGATGTGTGTACATCCCAGCGGCACTTTATACTGTTCACTGTACAGACGCCTACAGTTCTCCAGGACGGTCATTCCTAGCTGGGAGAAGACGACGTCACTGCTCGGCGCCCTGGCACGCCCCTTCTGTTGTGCGACTAGTCCTAGCTGCCATGCTCAGAAATGCCTTTTGAGAGCAGAAGCAAGGTGCTCACTGTCACCTGATGCCATACACGGTCCGGGCCTCGCCTCGGAGGGCCCCTGTTCATAGCGGCACACGCATTCCCCCGCGTCTGGTCTGCAGCTTCTCGGCCAATGTAGTATGCTTTTAGTAGAGTAATAGGTAGTATCGGTTTGGATTCTCATTGTCATCCCCCATGTACAATGGAAAGGGACACTAAGCACAAACCTGCTGCTCATGTAACGTTGGTACATAATCAATCAGAGTCATCTGTGACTGTTGTATAGGGATCACAGTGCCACCTGTTAGAATGCTGACCATATGGGCTATTGTGAGTTACCAGAGCTTATTTATTATAACTTATTGTTCATATTCATTTGAGTTAATTTAAGCAATCATTTATCAAGACAGAATTTTGTATAAACTATTTATTGTGCTCTCTGTGGAACTGAAGTTTGATTTATTTTTGTACTACACGGCATGGGTTTGTTGACACTTTAATTTTGCTATAAATGTGTGGAATCACAAGTTGCTGTGATACTTCATTTTTAAATTGTGAACTTTGTACAAACTTTGTCATGCTGGATGTGAACACATCTTATCTAAATAAAGAGGTGTTGCCACGTTTGTAGCACGAAGGATCTCTACCCGGCTCTGCGTCTTCCCTGGACCTCTGGCCCCCAAACCAGAGCGACTCTGCACTGCCGCACTATGGAGGGCTGGTCAGAGGGAACAGCTGTGAGGGCTTTCCTGGTCTGCCCACAGTGTCCTTTTTGAAAACACAATTTTGTCACATTTCCTGCAGCACCTCCCAGCTCAGAGTGTGCCTGGAGGTGAGGACACTGCCCCTGTCACTCAGGTGTCCCCAGGGACAGGACATCTGCTGGGAACAAAGGTGCAGTCCTCATACTCTAGGTGACCATGTTGTCACTGAACAGCTCCCACATCGACGGCTCCCATTGGAACCAGTGATGTCCGACCTGTAGGAACAAATGATGTTCCTGCAGATGGTGACTGCCATGCCCCAGGTCTGTCACCTGATGATTAAAAGCCATTTTCCCCAGGAGCAGTGTGTGCCCCAGAAGTGATAGCACTTTCAAACAGTAACTTAACTAATGTCAAAACTCTTTGAAAATTCAAGATTTTGACCCCAAATTACCCAACTTTATCCTAAAACTATTGAAAGAGTTGCAAATGCATCAAAATAAATTAAAACAGCCTTAAAATTCTATCATAGAGGAATAAGTAAGGGTTCATGAAAATCGCCCCTGTTGGAGCTGTTGAAAGGATCCTTAGAGGGGCAGGTGCAGCTCAGAGGCGGAGTGCTTGCCAGGTGCTCGGGAAGCCCTGGGTTCCAGCACACACATGATCCTTAAACACGGGAAGATGACTGGGATGAAGCCAGGGAACTGTGAACAGGTGAGGCCGGGGGGCCAGCATGGAGGCCAGTCAAGTGCATGTCCGGAGAAGCTGCTCCCTGCCTCCTGTGAGTGCAGAACACAGGCTGCAGTCCATGCCGAGGAGGAGGAGCGCCAGGCGGGAGCGCAGGTCCTGCCTCGGGCAGCACCCCTGTGTTTCAGGTAAGAGCAGGAAGACGGCGCAGGCTGTAAGGGCACACAGAGAGTGCACCTCGCCTGGCCCCAGGCTGGCCTGCTGCATGTCTGTGGCTTTGTGGAACCCAACAAGGAGGCTGCATCAGTGTTGTCTCACTGGGGAGAGGCCAAGCGTGGTCGGGGCACTGGGGGGCTGAGGCTGAAACAGGTGTGAGTCCATGCAAAGGACACTCCCCCGCCCGCAGCCCACCTGTGGGTGCCAGAGCAGCCACAGGGACACGGCCAGGGGCCTGCAAGGGCATAGACACCAACGGGAAATGGTGCGGCCGCCAGACTCTGGACGGTGGCCTCTGGCCAGTCAGTCCTCTGCCATCCCCCAGGGGACCCAGGGATTCCAAAAGCCTGGTGTCTCTGCAGCCCCTGGTGATTGGGAAGCAGCCCTCCCCTCCACACAGGAAGCCGTTTGCAGCCTCTGCCAGCTGTGAGTGGCTTCTCTGTGTCATCAAGCACACTTTCCCGTGGAGTTAGCTGGAGGCCAGTCCTGCTGGAGGAGGACACGGCAGTGAGGCCCCTCAGCAGGATGCAGCTCTTCTTCCTGGGCAGTGCCCATGTGGATTGGTGCCCTGGCATTCAGGGCAGCAGATAACACAGAGGAGCCAGGACCTCAGGCAGAGTACCGTCTAAATCCACATCAAGGAAAAGCCTGAGCATCCAGCGAGGCCTGGCTGCCTGGCCACGAGTGGGGGGGGCAGTGTCCCTGTTCCTCCCTGTCCGTTTCTTCACACCAGACACTTTTCCCTTCTGTGCTTCAGTCTGGGCCCTTAAGTGGCCTCCAGTCATTTTTTGAGCCAGGCAAGAGAAACATCAGGAAGGAAAGACAAGCACAGGGAGGGGGGGTGGGAGGGCCGGGGAGCAGGGCAGGGGAGCAGGGCCCGGGGAGCAGGCCCAGCCAGAGCGACAGTCTCAGTTGGCGTGACAGCGGAACCCCTGGAGCGGCCCCAGGCTCAGGTACAGTGGGTGGGCTGCAGGTGGCCGTGGCCCTGTTGTTCCCCAGGCTCAGCTTCCCTTCCCTGGAACCTGGCAGGCTGGCCAGGACGACCTGCCCAGCCCTCAGGGGGGAGCCCTGAGCCGTCACCGAGATGCGCACTGCTCACGTCGGAGCAGAACCACAGCAGTCAGCTTCTCCTGTGCTCAGTCAGCCACAGGGTTTTCTATCCCGTGTGTAAGGAGAAACGGTGAGTGTTAAGATCATCTTCTTCATCTAATCTGTGGGGGCAAAACCCGCCCAAGACCAGCGGAGAGTGGGCTAGAAAAGCGACCTATTAACTCTGTGTGCCAAGCTGGGCGCCCACACCATCATCTCCACACAGACCTCCCTGAACACCCCCTGGGCTTTGCCAAGACCCTGCTGGGGCAGTCAGTCCCTGGGAAGTGTCTCGCCCGACTAGAGGAGCCCTGAGGTGGGGACCCGGTTCCTCTCCTGCTTTCCTAGCGGACACAGGATTCACACTCCCTGTCCAGGGGTGGACAGAACTGGGCGAGAAGGATGCTACTTCCTTCCTCTGCTGGGAACGGCCTCTTTACGCAGCCCCAGATCCTGGGATGGGGCAGATCCTCGTGAGCCACCAGGAAGAGAGGGTCAGGAGAGAGCCCAACGCTCAGTTCCTGGTCTTCAGGACCCAGATGGTCAAGGAAGCCACTGGCTCCTTAAGCCAATGAGAGGCCCCACCAGGGCCCCCTTCACCCCTGGGCTTCTGGGTCCCCTGAGTCAGACCCTGTGTCTCTCCAGCCCCCACCAGCAAGTCTCAGGTGGTTTCAAAACCCCACAGTTTAAAGACAGCCCCCAAATAACTGGGAAACCCCAAACTGTGTCCTCAGTTGTATGAAAGGAAAGCAGAACCTCAGCTGAGAGCTGACGGAGGCCATTGTGTGGGACCAGGATCTGGCACACTCCAAAGCAGGCCAGGGCAGGAAGGCCTGCAGGGGAGGGAGGGTCTCAGGGCAAAGCCCAGGGGGCCGCTGGCCTGGGCAGGCAGACGGCTGCTGGGGAGCTTCCTTCAGAACTGGTACAGTGCTGCCGTCTGGCTGGGCACAAGTCACGAGCCACTCAAGCAGGAACAAACTTTATTTCCCAACTCCCACAAACGCCATGCACGCGGCCTTCTCCAGGAACACGCCACACACCCACCGGAAATCCCTCCTCCGGCACTTCCCCAACCAACAGGAACTCCCCAGGAAGTAGCAGCCCAGGCGGACAGCAGGGTCTAATACACAATTGAACACACAGCTTAACATAACCATCATCATCTCAAAGGCTCGCTGGCCTCACCTCTCAATCACTCCATTCTGGCAAAAATGCCAGGCGTCATCCCGACTCGGCTGTGGCCCTCAACAGGACAGGGGGCAGCTGGCTCCTGCGACATCCGAAGTTGGAAGCAAGGACCCTTACAGGAGCCATGAGTCAGTGTGCTGCCCGCTCAGTGCCGGTCATCACCGGCTGCTCCTTAGCTCTAGGAGAGCCACTGGCTTCCTGTGGCAGACTGGTATCCAGCTCGTTTACCACAAATAAGAGGCTGGTTCCTGGGTAGGTGGCTGCAGGCCAGTCATGTGTGACCTGCCCTTTCTCTCTGTGTTTATTCTTGTTAGCAGGCTCCTTTCAACCTGTGAGAATCAAGAACTAAAACACTTTTGTGTTAAAATTGGGCTTCGCAGGCAGGAGTTGAAATGCCCCGGGCATCATGCTGAATAGGGTCCCCGTTTGGAAACTGCAAAGTTCTGTCTGTCCATTTCTGTTTCTATGACACCTGAGACTTGATCTGCGCGTGGTCCTGGGGACGTGTGGGGCCACCGGGTGAGGGCCCCACACGTCCTCAAACTTCTGGCGGAGAAGAGCAACCAGGTTGTTGGAAAAGACAAACACAAGGAACAGTGGGCTCTGGAGGCAGCTGGCAGCCCAGGGAAAGAGCGCAGCCCCACAGGACTCGGTCACCTCTACAGGCCACAGCTTCCACTCTAGTTGGATTCACCTGTGATCCCCTCTGCCTGTGCAGCGAGTCATCGAGAGAAACACGCCTCCTCTGTTTACAGTGTGGGTAGGAAAAGGGAAACTGGCCCTTTCTTTCCCTTATTTACAATTTTTTAATAATTTTATTTATTTTTTATGTGGTGCTAAGGATCAAACCCAGTGCCTCACCTGTGCTAGGCAAGTGCTAGCAACCTCAGCCCTAAAAGAGTATTCTTATATTATAAAAATAACATGAGGTGTTTAACAGACAGCAGAGTACTTGAAAGGGAAAATAAACACGTTAAATTTTTAACTTAGTTTTAATGATGTGCAATTCACCAGATTTTTTGACCAGACCATATGTTAATCAAGGGTCATGCAATACTGATGGTTCAAGGCATCATATTTATGTAAAAGGCTGCAACATTTACAAGTTTAACTTTAAAATGCTTACAAAAGAACCAAGATTTTGTTATGGTTTGGATGTGGTGTCCCTCAAAACCTCACGTGTGCAAGAAGATTTGGAGGAGAAATTAATGGGTTATCAGAGCCTTAACCCAATCAGTTGTAAAGGTAAAATTTTTAAGCTGATTCTAAGCTGCAAAGCCTGAGTTAAAGTGTAAAAGACCGGGCATTGTAAAGTTTCCAAGCTGCAGGGCCTCAGTTAAAAAGTGAAAGACTAGGTATTGTTAAAATTCCTCTGCTACCCCCAGAACCTGTAATCCCTGTAGCTGTTAGGACAATGCTGGAGCTGCCCAGTAACTATCCCCACTGTTTCCACTGGTTGTCTAATAACCTGGGACTCTGTGTAGTATGTCACATAGTCCTTGAGGCCCAAAACCAATCAGTTTGAATGTGTACCCCGCTTAGAAGTGACCCATCACCCCCGTCCAGCCTGTTCCCGTCAATGAATGTGCTAATCATGTCTCAGAGTTGTTGTTCAATTTTCCCGTGCCTCATGATGATCTGCTCTGATGTATGCAAAGCCCCCCGCCCTCCCCAAAAAGTGTACTTAAGCTCTGCTTGACCTCTGCTCTGGGCTCTGGGCTGCTCTCCCTTCCTGAGTGAGCCTTGAGCCCCAGCATGCTGGTTCAATAATCTCCCTCCTGCCAATTGCATGGAGCCAGTCTCTTGTGTGGTCTCTTCCTCCGACGCTTTGCCGGACCCTTACACAGTGAATTAATCCCCTGGTAGGCATTAACTGAGTGGTAACTGGAGCAGGTGGGATATGGCTGGAGGAGGACGGCTTTGGGGCGTGGCTTTGGGGTGTACATTTGTGTCTGGTGAGTGGAGACCTCTCCCTGCCTCCCCCGCCCCTGCTTTCTAATCTCCGTGGCAGCTGCTTCCCTCTGCCACACTCTTCTGCCATGATGTTCTGCCCACCTTGAGCCCCGAGGAATGGAGCCGGCCTTCTGTGGACTCAGACCTCTGAGACTGTGAGCCCTCACCTAACTTCCTCCTCCACCGTGGTTCTGGTTGGGTCCTTTCAGTCACAGCAATGAAAACAAAGCTAAAACAGATTTTAAATGTCGAGTTGTGTCAACGTAAAGCAAAAGTCACTTCTATGTTGCATTGTTAACAATGAGCCAAGATTCAGAGAAGCCAATGGCCGTGGATGCACTGCCTGTGCCTGGTCCTGTCAGGGACAGCCTCCACCCAGCTTGCTAGAGCCCTGGGTGCTCTGGGCCCCAGCAGTGCCCAGCTGTAGCAGGTGTCTTGCAGGGAGAACCCCTTCAGACCCCGCCACTCCCCATACCCAAGGCTCTGGCTTGTGGCCACCCGGCAGGGGATCCGGTCATCCCAGACTCTAGCAGTGCGAGTCCTGTTAGATTGACTGAGACAGAATCTCCCTGTTCTCTTGTCTGGGTCCACTCGGGATGTTTTAACCAAACACCATGGACAGGTGGCTGAACCACAGCTGTCCTTCCTCACACTCCGGAGGCTGACTGTCCAAGGCCAGGAGCTCCAGCATGGTGCGGACCTGTGTGCTGGCTCTCAGCAGCTGCTGGCTGTGCACTTGGTGGAGAGATGGGACAGCACCATTCTCCAGGCCTGCTTCTAAGGACACTAGCCTCTCTCATGACCCACTCCTGCTCCAAGGCCCTCTCCTAAAGCTAGCTCCTCGGTGCTCAGGCATCAGCCTGTGGATCTGGGGGACATAGACATTCAGACCAGACCCCCAGGCCACTTCTGGGCTGCAGATCCCCACATGTGCCTGGCTCCGTCTCCCTCCCTGGCAGCAAGAACCCTGGGTGGGGGGGGGGGTCCCTGATATACACTTGACAGTATCAGGATAATTTTTTTCTTTAAGGAACCTTCTAAAAAGAAGACCTCATCCAGTCAGTAGCTGCCAAACGGATGCCCCCACTACTGTGTGCATGGACGGTGTTGACCATGACCTGCTTTGTTCTGAGGCTGTACAGATTCATGCTGCTTGCAGGAGTGACCGACATCAGGAGCAGACCTCAGAAGGACCAGCAGTGGAGTCCCGCAGTCAGGCACCGCAGGGCCATCTTCAGGGTGGAAAATGGCCCCGTTATAGAAGGAGTCTGAGGGTTATAGGTTACAATGAGGGTGAATTAATCACTGGAAACTGAGGCGAATGTGTCCATTGGGCAGTTAGGAAAAAAGTTGTGGAAAGTCTGGAACTTATGGTTACTGGGAAGGGATGAACGCTCAGAACCCGGCCCGAGCTCACTGTGTATCCTCTCCCTTGGGGACCACTGTTCCCAGAGCTGCACAGCGCTTTTCTCCTGCCAGGACTCATGGGCAAGGCACAGGGTGAAAGTCCATGGCTCAGCTCAGTCTCTTCAGGACGCAGTGCTGCTGGAAAGGGTTAATGCTGCCTTAGTTTTTCTCCCTCCTCCTGGCCACACTGCCCTCCTGTTTTCCCTAGAGGCTGGCTGGGGGGAAGTTATTTTCCATAATCTTCATCGACAACAGAACCTGTCATCAGGGTGACTTGAATTCAGCTCCCAGGCCACGGTCACTTGTATTCGGCTGAGAATCAATTACTTTTCATTCGTTCTAAAGCAGAGGTGTCATTTCACATTGACAATGTTCTCCGCCTTCCAAAGCATGCAAAAGTCAGACCTTCATGCACTTCTACACAGGCAACTGCCCGAGGCCACGCGCCCTTGGTTCCAGCCCCACAGTGGAGGGAAGCAGAGCTGAGGCCCGAGCCTGAGTCCTGGGACCACTGCCTCAGAACAGGTTCTGCAGAGGTTCAGAGCCCACTCCAGAGCACCGCCTCCTTCTGGAGAGAAGAGGAGGGAAGTGGGACCCGGCAGGTGGCCCACTGAGGAACACGCAGCCCATGAAGCTCACAGCTCTCAGAAAGTGAAGGGAGAGTCCAGGTTGTCGGAGGAGCTGGGAGGAAACGCAGAGACTTGAGGCACAGTGCGGCCATGGACCGAGGGGCTAAAGGGCACCTCCATGGGAAATGGGCCACAGTCGGCCATCTGCTCAACCTCGCGGATAATGTCCATTACCCCAAGTCCCCACGCACCTTAGAGGTGCTCCGGGAACAAGCCGTCACCCCATAAAGTTGACCAGTGTGCAGAGGAGATCCAGCCACTTCTCTCCTTGCTCCCTGGACTACTGAAGGCCAAAGACTCTGAGGCCCAGGAGGGGCAGGGAGAGCCCCAAGCCTAGGGCATACTGGGGACTCCAGGGACAGGAGGGCCCTCCACAGCCCTAGTCAGTGAGCACCAGAGCCCCGTGGCTCCACCTGCAGGACGCCTGCCTGCCACCTCTGCTGGTCACCCCTGGGTGGCTCGTGTTCCGGACTGCCGCCCGAGACAAGGCTGAACCCCAGTTTCCCTTCCTCCCATCCCCTCTCTCTGCCACTCGCCCCACAGGGTCCCAGGTAGAAGCCTGGGATCCAAAAGGAGCAGGGCTACTTCCCTCTCCAGCAGCAACGAGGACGCACAGCGTGGACAGGGAGGCCTCACTGCTCCCGGCCACCGCAAGAAGAACCAGGTGAAGGTCCGGGCTTCTTAGAGGAGAAAAGAGGCAAACCAAATCTAAGGGTTTCATGGAGCTGAGAGGATTGACACACCAGGTAGCCCCCCAAGCCAGGGGAGGCTCAGAGAGCTTCGCCCAGGAACTGAGAGGACGAATGAGGTGGTTGGAGAACAGGGGGGCTGTGCTCTGGGCTCACCTCGCTCCAGCACAGCCGTGGTCTCCCTGCCTCCGCTGTGACTGCCTGTGCTCAGACTGGGGTCATGCTGTGAGGACTGGGCACAGGGGCAGCCCAGGCCAGGACCAGTTTAAAGAAACAGGCTGCACAGATCCGCGAGGCCACAGGAGAGCGCTACTGATCCCATCTGCAGTTACTGTCTGGACTCGCTGTTGGTGTGGGTGTTCATACAGGTTCTCCAGAGAGGACCAAGAGGACCCGTGTGATTCCAAGCCATTCATGGGATCCTTTCAATTTAATGAATCGATAGTCCTGGGAACCAGTAGCTTCTCAGTGCAAGGAGCTCGAGCCCCCAACAAGAGGGACCTGCAATGCAGCCCAGGCCCAGGCTGAAGACCTGGGGGTCCTACTGCAGAGCCTCTGGTGCAAAACTGCGCCCCAAGTTGAGAATCATGCCTGACGTCCACGTGAGAGCAGCATCAGCAGATGCACTGCTCAAGACAAGCAGAGCTGGTGCACACTCCACACTACCTTTACCCCCCAGGCCTCCCCACTGTACAGGGCAAGCCTCTCCCCTCGGCTCCTGCCCCCACGGCCAAGGCAGAGGCAGATGCCCTCGCAGACACACCTAGGAGTGTGCTTTGCCAGTTCTCCAGGCAGTGTCAGTCCCGCCACGTTGACCAGCAACACCGACCATCAGAGTGTGACTTGACCGTCTTTACAAGAGTTTCTAAAACTCAGAAGGTGGAGTAGCCTCAACATACCAAGAGCATAAGTGAGCACCAGAGGCCTAGTCTGAATTGTAGCTGCGGGAAGGCAAACCCATTATCTCCATAAAGACCACTAGAATTGAAATGAATCCTGGTCATGGCACGCAGCTCTGCATGTTCTAAATCGGTGCACTCCTAGAAGGTTTGTAACTCATACTGTAACTAACGTGTTCAGCACAAAATTCAAATTTCCATGGAAGGAATTCTGGCTTAAATGTTATGTAAATATGTAAACTTGGGAAACTTGCTCAGGTCGGATTTAATATTCAAAAATCCTGGTAAGGCAGTACTGTATTTGCCCCTCTGTGGGATTCTGCTGCATGAAACTTACTTTTCTGGAACATCCATTTCTGGCAAGTATGTCTGTCCTTTTGGAGGCTGTGAAATGACACACCTGCTGCGTCCCAGTGCTGGGCGTGCACATGACTCTGCAGGAGGCTGCCCATCCTTAGAGGGGCCTCAGGTCTTGTCCATGGCAGGAGGTGGGAGCCAAGCAGCAGGAATAGAACATTTGGCTAGAAGACCATAGGCAAATCTGCCTCCCAGCATATTGTAACAAATACACGGAATGCCACGTGAGACTCTTTCATCACCTACATCGATTTCATTGTATTGACTATTGAAAACACAGTTGTCTGTCTTATTTTTTCTTACAGTGTCCTTCAAATGCATTGTTAGATTAAGGCGGTTCCAAACCCTGGCCTTAGACATGGGGAGGGACTAGAGTGGCTGGAGGCTGGGGGTTGCTGCAGGTGCCCGTGGGCGGGGCCCAAGGGTGGCTCACACCTGCAGTGTCAGCCTTTCCCGTGACGCAGCTTTTCCCACCAAGAACTGATCCGTGGGCACTTGAGGACAATTCTATAAACTGGGCCCACTGTGCTGACCACCAGGCTTCCGTTAAAAAGCAACTTCCCTGCAGTCCTGCCTGCCTCGAGTCAACAGATGTCACATTCCTCAGCAAACTGCCTGTCACCTGCAGGAGAAATGCAGGCCTGCAAAGCCAATGAGCAGACCACAGGTCACCCTGCAGGGGTGGGAGCTTGTGACCCTACACAGACCAGATCCCGGAATTCGGAGAGATAAGGATCAGTCCCTGAAATCTGTAAGAACAGGTTCCAGTGAGAACCATCAGCAGGGGCCAAGGTGACCCAGGGTTGCCATGGCAGTGGGGGCTTGAGAGTCGGATGTCATCCTGCTGTCATTCAAAGGTGAAGAGGTGCCCTCTGGAAGCTTCCCTAGGACCCCAGTGGAACAGGAGGGCAGGAGGGATGCTGTCCCCTCCTCTCTGGCAGGACCCAGTTTCCCTGGGAGAGTCTCCTTTCCCTTTTCCTATCCCTCCAATAAACTCAGGCTGCTCTTCTGAGGGACGAGTGTGACATCTTTCTGGCATGAGTGCGACCTTTGTGGTGAGGAAGGACAGCTGTGCTGCCTAAGCTCAGTGAGACCCACGCCCGGGGACGACCACAGCTGTCGTGCCCGGCTGGAGGGGGTCAGCTCCTCCTGAGCCGGGCTGAGCGTCCTCTCCTTGGTTCCAGAGGAAGTTCCTAGCAGGAGTGGGAGCAGAGGCAGGCAGCGCTCCCACAGCTGCGTGTCTGTGGGAGGAGGGGGTTCGCGCCTCTGGCAGGGTGACCATGCTGTGCCTAGTAAGCATCCCACATTAGACACCTTCCAGAGGTCAGCATGGCAGGCAGAGTGGAGGCAGACCCTGGCTGCATGTTCCCCGGCTGCACCCCCACACAGACCCTCCCAGGGTGGTCCAGGCCAGGCCTTCTCTAAGACCGGGAGAGCCCAAGGAGAAGCCTGGGGGCCGTGAGGGAGGCAGCAGCTCCCGTGTCCCAGGGTACTGTCTGTGCTTGCTGTGCCCTGCCACCTGGCAGGCGCCGAGCAGCAGAGGTGGGCCATCACCCCGCACAGGTAGGCTTGGGAGAGTCCTGCTGACCTCGCCTGCTGACCGCGGAGCACAGGGCCTGACAGAAAGAGGGCATGCTGGGCAGGGCAAGAGGGCTCTCGGGGCAAGTGCAGACCCTTCAGAGGACACCAACTCAAGGAGGTGGGCCACCAAAGCCCCCAAATGCCGAGCCACGCACAATTAGAGGAACGGCTGTGAGTGTCTCAGCATCTGCCTCATTTTAAAACAAAAAGGATCTCATCTACTCTAAAGCAAGGCTAGTGGCCTGAGCTTCCAGGGTACCTGCACGAGGGAGGCGGGGAAGAAGAGGCTCAGGACTGGACACTGGATCCTGGGGACGGGTCAAGACGAGCAGCTTCAACCTGGCCAGGGTCTTCAGCCCCTGTCCCTATGAGGCACCTTCCGGGGCCTGAGAACAGAATGAGAGCAGCTGCCTTCTGCAGGGCTTGACCAGGCTTTCCTGCCCCACTCGGGCTGGGTGACCTGCAGGAATTGGGCAGGTCCTCCAAAGGGGGAGGAGGGACACATACCTGCTTATTCCTGGCACAAGAACCAGAACCCAAGTACCCGCTGTGCGTCTGGAAGTGCCACTTGAGGTAACAGACTCCACGTGGCTCTGACGTGACCAAACACTGCTCACAGAGCAATGTCCAGCAGAGAGCAGGCCCACTGCAGCCCATCCTGGAGCTGGCCCGGCAGCCCAGGGAGTGGCTGGTGGTGGCTCCAGAGTGCCACAGTAAAGCATAGCAGGTGTGACCACAGAGGTGTGTTCTCCGAGGGAGGCTTATGGTCCTGGAGGCCCCAAGTCACAGGGACCTGTCCCTCCGCACCTGCAGGCAGTGATTCCCTGCCTCTGCCAGCTCCGAGTGGTCCCACATGCTCTTTGGCTTGTGGTTGAATCACTCCGGTCTCTGCCTCTGTGGTCACATGACATCCTTGTCCCTGTGTCTGTATCCTGGCACCTCTTCTTAGGAGGACTCCAGTCTCCCTGGACTGGGGCTGCCCTTGCACCTGTGAGTTGACCAGATGACTCCATTTCCCGAGAAGGGTATGCTCACAGGCCTGGATGGGACTGCAGCCTGTCCTTCACGGGAACCTGTCATCACAGAGCAGGCAGAGTGACAGCTCCCGGGTGTGCACAGCCGTCGTGCAAGTCTGAGCCCAATTCCTGCAGGTCACCCAGCCTGAGTGGGGCAGGAAAGCTTGATCCATGAAAAGATCGAGAACCCAGCAATAAAGAATTAGCCTTTAAAAGACACAATGGGTTAGAACCTGGCCAGGCCAGGCCGGGCGGGGCCCTGAGAGAAGGGCATTATTGGTAAGGAGTGAAGCCCACCCTTGACTTTGGAGTTGGGAGGTGGCAGCCAGGCCCGTGGTGTCCTCCTGGTCTGCATCCTGGCAGCCCCTCTGAGAATGTCTGCCTGGACACTGCCCTGTTGGCCTGCCTTGCTGTTCTGGGGAGGAGACCACAGGCAGGGGACGGGTCCTGCTGCATTCCATACTCTCACACTCCAAGAAAAGGCAGGACATTCCCCAGGGGTGCCACACCCACTTCCAGGCCTGTGTGTGCCCCAGGCTGAGGGGTGGCTGTGGGGACAGCGTGCTGAGAGCTGGGCGTTGAGCTGGAAGACTCGTCCACTCACTTCCCAGATGGACAAGAAAAGCTGCAGGCCCGAAGTAGGGCTTTTTTTTTTTTTTTTCCATCGGTGCCCTTGCTCTGGGCCCAAGAAAAGCGGGGCCAGGACTCAGAGCTCAGGAAAGCCTTGCTTGGACGGTAAAGGTTGGTCACAGTGGAAGGGCACCCACCAAGGCTGGCCATGGGAGAGGGACGGAGTCCTGGGAGCCTGGGCAGAGCTCCTAGCACTAAGAAACCCCAGCAACACAGTGGGCAAGACGCACGGGGCCTGCAGCAGGGCAGCTTCTCTAGGGAGTGTGCTGGGCTGATCACGCATGGCCTGGCTGACCACCATGGTCTGGCTGATCACCATGGCCTGGCTGATCCCCGCCTGCAGCCCTCCAGCACAGACCACTGTTGGCATCAAACAGTAGTGGTCCAGGCCCAGGCCAAGAAGACGCTCACAAGGAGACAGCAGGGTGCGGGCCCAGCTTCTTTACAGGCACAGTCTCTTGGAACCAGCGGTTTTGACTCCGTATTTCCAAAACAGCACTGAGGAGAATATAGTGTCAAAATGTCTCCAGGGCCTGGGATATGGCTCAGCATATTGTCTAGCACGCATAAGTCCCTGGGTTCAACCCCCAGCACCACCTAATAATAATAATAACAACAACAACAATAACAATAACATCTCCAAACCACAGAGCTCTGCAGTCAAAGCACCCAGAAAGGAGAACAAAGCCCCCTGCACCACTGGTCTGTGCACTGCCCTTCACGCTCCAGAGCTGAGTTTGCTGACACTGCCTGGGCTCTCCTGGACTATGAGGGCAGGAGTCTGGCCGTGTCCCAGGTGGGATGCTGGTCTTAGGGCCAGCTCCTGCTGGGCGTGTCGCTAGAACCAGGCTTCCCAGGGGACAGGAGGGCACCTGCCTTCCCAGTGCACCTCAGCTACCCAGGATTTGATCATCTGTGGCATAACTTGAGCAGAGCCCAGATGAGGGGTATTTTGAACCAAAGAAGGTCATGCCATTCAAACCCCCATGACACTTGTGGTCACCCAGGGTGGTCGGGCAGAGGTCAAGAGCCCAGGAATGCCAAGTGAAGCCACTTCGTACACACGAGGCCTGAAGTCTGCTGTGAGAAGGAGCCCGGGTCTCTGGTGCTGTGCTTGAGGAGGAAAGTTGGTTTCCTAGAACAGCGCAGCCTGCTCGGTAGAACCCTGGTGCTGACCTTCACTGCAGGTGAAGGACACAGGGGATCATTTTTAGCTCTCAGGTCTGTCCTGAGATATATTCATTTCACAAATGAGGATTCCGAGGTATTCAGTGGTCCAATTGCCTAAAGTCCAGTGGGCCCAGGATTTTGAGGCAGCCCTGTCTGGTTCTACACCCTGTGGCTGTCCATCCGCAGCACCAGCTCCACACACTGAGCACATCAGAAGCCGGCAGGTGTGGTGTGCACCTTCACAGGCAGCAGACCCCGGAGAGTCGTCAGGCAGTGTCTTTCCACCCACTGTCCTGGGGCCACTTCTTGAACTCACAGGACTCCAGGGCGGAGCAGACCCTCTGAAGCCAGGCCTCAGACCAGTCGGCGACTTTGTACCAAGTGGACCCTGAAGAGACTCTTGGGACGCTGTATTGATCCAAGAGGAAGGTCCTGGAGTTTCCCCTGGAACACACTCTCTGGTTCTCTGGTTGGGCTGAAGTTGCTGGGGGGGGGGGGCTGCTGCCAGGGGACTGCTGCTGGGAAGGTCTGCTGCCAAAGCCCCGGTGGAAGGGAAGGTGCTCCTGCAGGCCGGGCAGTGCTGGAGGGCCGCAGGCACGCTGCCATTCCTCAGGCCACCACGCTGTGGGCAGGCCTGCAGGACACTCCAAGTCAGAGAAGAGCCTATGGCAGGACCAGCTGTGCTTTCCCCGTGAGCCCCAGGAGCACTCAGCCTCCTACCCAGAACTCTGGCTGCAGCCAAGAGGCTTCCGGTGGAGGGTGGCGTTTGGGCACTCCAACTCCCCTGAGCACTGTGACCTGGTGGTACTGAGCGGCTCAGCACCTTCTGAACAAGGCAGATCTGAACTCTGCAACAATCCATTCTTTGGCACACCTCAGGCCCAGGTTACCCAGGCGATCCACTCTGACATGAGAGTGATGCTTTCTCCAGCGGCCCCTGTTCGTCCTTCTGCTGCATCCCGCCTACCAGGTAGCACCTTCCCCACCATGTTGTCCTGTTTGGACCTGCTCTGCTGGGCTTCTCTGCAGGTGTGCCAAAGTAGGAAAGGTATGGAAGACTGTCTCCATGGACTGTTTCTCAGGGCTGGCCGCTGCTGACTCAGTCCTCTTGGGTTCTCTTCCTCCCTCGCTTCTCAGGAGCTGAGGGCCCGTGAGCTCTCTGCCGACTCCCCCACTTCCAGTTGTTCTGTGCCCCCGACCCCCTTCTGCCTGGGAACTGAATCTGACAGTGAATCAACAGTGTCCCCATCCGTTGTCTTCCTGCTGGGGTGGCCCGTGGGAGTGACCCCTGCCCTGTGTCCCCCCATTCCCAGTTACACCTGGCTGGGGTCTAGTGGCACCTCCTCTCCCGGCCTTCCCAGGCACCCCTGCCTTTGCTCCACCTTCTCAGGGTGGAACTCTCTTCAGTTACACCCTGCCTGTGCCTCCAGTCCCGGGGGTCCCCACAAACGATGGTAACATGGGAAACTGGGCACCCCCCACCCCAGGTGGCTCCTGAACTCTCTGAAGTCTTCACTCAGGAAAGAGTCACTGTGCTCCACACAGGAGGCCTGGGCAGTGCAGATGCCAGGCCCCTGTGGGTGGAGACTGTGGAGCCTGGACTCCTCGCACCCCAGGAGAGGCCAGGGGGTCTGACTCCATCATGCAGACAGGTGGGAGGGCTGATGAGTGCCCATGTGAGAAACCCCCACGCCATGCAAGCCGTGGCTGCCTTGACACAGGTCTGCCACGCCATGCAAGCCGTGGCTGCCTTGACACAGGTCTGCCACGCCATGCAAGCCGAGGCTGCGTTGACACAGATCGGCCACAGGCAGAGGAGGGGACGGGACTGACAGGCAGGGTCCGGGGCTCCCCTTCTGGTGGCTGCCCTGGAAGGGTTCGGGTGCCTGACCCTGACCTGGGCAGGGGGGAGATGAGGTCAAGGAGAGACAGGGCCCACAGTCTCCCTCAGATCCTGAAAGCTACTGTGGCAGCTGGAATGAAGACGCCCATCTTCCGGAAACCTCAGACCTGCCACCCGACAGTGATCCCGGTGGGGGCCTTCCTCAGAGTCAGGCTCACTGGCTCTGGGGTCTGGACCTCCTGGCCTCCTCTGAGGTCAGAGCCTTCGTAGCCCATCCCGTGCACACTGTGAGAGCCGAACCCCTCTGCCTCTCCCTGTTTGCAACTCTCACTTCCAGTGGACTGAGTGCGTGCTGAGGCCTCTCCTCCCTGACTCTCTGCAGCTGAACTGAGCCTTCTCAGGAGGGCCCTGCAGAGGAGATGGGTTAAGTTAGGGAGAGGTCCTCAGGGTGAGTGAGTGCTAATCTTGCCGGGCCCTGGCCCCTAAGAAGGCAGAGCCGCGGGGCACAGAGTGACCAGGAAGGAGGGCTGGAGTGCCTGATCCAGGAGATGGGCCAAGGGCGCTGCTGTCCCCAGAGGCGGGAGAGGCAGATTCTCCCCAGCCTCCTGAGAGAAGCTGCCCCAGCACACTGTGGTGGCCTGCTTGTGGCTCAGGACTGTGTGAGTCACCTAAGCTCTGGTGCAGAGGGACTCTGGGCCCCCTGAGTGACTCCCTGTTGCTCCTGGGTCGAGGGACTGGGTCTGAGGCAGATGGACCTTGGGCCAGTCAGCAAGCCCTTGGCAAGTCGGTGCAGGCCCCTGTTCTGGGGCACTGACCAACCATCTGGGCATGGCCTTGACCTTCCCCAGGCCAGGTCCAGCTGACCCTGAAGGCTCAGGTCACGAAGGGTGTTCAGCCCTCACCGCCTGGCTCCATGGCCCAGGCTGATGGAGGGTGACGCGGGCAGCTGCCTTCCCTGTGTTTTCTTAACCCTTTGCCTGTGGGTGACAGGTCTCAGGACACAGGGCAGGGGTCACTCCCACTGGCCACGCCAACAGGAAGACAACGGATGGGGCACTGTTGATTCACTGTTAGAGTTCAGTTCCCGGGACAGTGAGGAGCAGGCCCAGAGACAAAGCAGCCACCACTGCGGCTTAGGAGATGGTGCTGAACCGAGAGGAGTGCCGGTGGCTTGTGATGCCCTGTGGTACAGGTGCCAGGTGGCTGCTGTGTCAGGACCTGAGTGTGGGGCCAGACACCAGCCACCGGGGAAGCCGGGAGACCTGCGCCCTCCACCCCGAGGTAGCCCCAGGATATCCAGCTGGTCACCTGAGACCTGCAGTCTCAGGGCCTCCTCTCAGATGAGGACCAAGGGTTTCCCGGAGCCCTGGGGAGACCTGGCACAGCCAGCACAGTGCCCCTGGGGTCTGCTGGTGCTTGCACGTCTAGACCAACAAAGCAGCCAACCCAGCTCCACAAGTGGGGGTCTCGTCTGTCTGTGTCCAAGCTGCGCCCTGCCCTGGTTGGTGCCAGGAACATTCAGAACTGCAGGCCTCCCGGGCTGCTCCGGCCCTCCAGGTGGGCAGGGCCACGGGGGACAGGCTGGCCGTGCTCATTCTTGATGCGTGTGCCTTGTCCCTGCCTGCCACAGCCAAGGCCAGGACCTGGGTGTAGAAACACTAGCCTGTGCTTGGGACAAGTGGGAGGTGGCACTAGACAGGAATTAATGTCGAAAGGGGTGGAAGCAGAGGAATTCACAGCAGGGGGCCATGGAACAGAATAGGGTCTGGGAGGTTGCCCAGAAATTTTCCAGTAGATGTTGAGGTCACTTGGCATCTGGTGCATGGGAGAGGTGGGCACACAGACAGAGCACTGCAGAGCTGAATGGAGGCCCAGCCAAAGGACTGCTGACCCACCAGGCTGAACTGAGTCCAGGCCCAAGGGGGCGGGTGTTGGCGGCGCAGAACTCAGTTATGGAGTGAGCGGCGCTGAGCACAGGAGACTAACAGGATTTGGGGTTCTCAGTTGTGGGGCGAGGACCCAGCTGAGCACAACTTCCATGCTGCTGGCTGTGAGACAGCGCCTTGGGTGACTAGTGGAGAAGGCACCTTTTTTAAGGAAGGGGCTACTTTGGCTTCTGACATGATAACCTTGGGATTCTTGTAGGGCATGCAGAGAGAGGTATCAAGAAGGCATTGGAAATGCAAATAGCACCCTGGAGTAGGTCAAAGAGATGTAGGACACCGTCTGGCTCATTGTGAGTCTACAGGTAGGGGAAGGCCATTACAAGTCTTTAAGGGTGTACTCACCTCTGGACATGTATGGCAGCCTGGAGCACGTGGCCCAAATATGAACAACCTTTAAAACTTTTGTGTTGTGTAAGAAAGAATGTGTTCTTTTACCTGGGCTAGCATTTTCTCCAGTGGCAGGAGTGTCATTCACTGTGATTCCTCACTGCATCTGAGTTGGTGCTAATGAGGTATCTTGGGATGGGGCTGGTCACCAGAAGGACTGGTCATAGGATAAGAATGTTGGGACTTTGAGGACTGATGTCTGTCTGACTTCCGGTAGTGGAGGGGTGCTGGAGGCTGAGTTCAGCACCTGGCCAGAGACTCACTCAACATGCTGTGGAGCTGATACCCGGTCCACACTCTGGATGGCATTGCTCAGAGCTTCCTGGCTGGTGAACGGTGAGCATTTGGGTTCCACAGTGAGGACACAGGGGCTCTGCGTCTGGAACCTTCCCTACCTTGCCCCATGCCTCTGTATTTCATAGGTACCAATTTGTACCCTTCATGATGACTTGGTGACAGTGACTCCACTCTTCCCTGTGTCTTGTGAGGACTTCCAGTGAGTTGTCCAGCTGGAGGGGGAATGTGGGGCCATGGAATTCCCAAGCAGCTGGTGAGATGTGTGAGGGGCTGAGGACTCTGAACTTCCAGCTGATGTTGCACAAGGCAGTCCTGCTGGGATACACTGTGCCCTCCATGCGGGGTCTGCGGGAGCTGCAGGTGGCCATCATCAGGGTCCCATCACAGTCTGCTGGCTAAATGGGCCTGCTCGTCTGACTCCACAATGCCCTGACTTTCTGACCATGTGCAAACTGAGGAACACTATTCCACAGCAGTCCTGGTCCAGCCTCCTGCCCTTTACACTCTGATGTGCTTCCCTGGAGCCTGGGTGGGGTCCAGCAGAATGCAGGCTTGCCAGCTGTGAGGCTGCAACCAAAGCTGTCTCCATGGGCTCTTAATTCTCTCCCTGGGAACACTTGTGGTCAGAGGTGTGCAGGCGTGGAGGGATCTACATGCTAAGGAACAGGAGCCTCCTCCCAACAACCGTGAGTCCCTAGATGGTGCAGCCTGGCTAGCCTTGCGGCCTGAATCCTCCTGAGAGCCGAGCTGGACTTCACCCCCCTTCACTGCTCCCAGAGGCTGGGCCCTCAGAAGCAAACCTGCAGGTACAGAACACCTGTGTGAGCTCAGGAGTGGCAGGTCAGCACAGACCCGCGGTCTATTTCAGAGCCTGGCACCTATTTACCCTGTACCTTGGGGCCAGGCCTGCCCTCCAGGTCCTTGCCTGTAGAATGGTGAGAAGCCATATGCCAGAGCCAACGGAGAAGTGTGAGAACGCAGTCTTTCAGTGGGCATGTGAGCCTTGGTGCTTCCCTCCTGGGGGTAGGGTGGGGGTGGTTCACAGTGACCTTCCCCACCAGATGCACACAACACCCACCTGTGAGGCCAAGGGTTCTTCCACTCTAAAGCGAAGAGGAGGCAGACAGCAGGAGGGTAGAGGCCTTAGGGAGTAGGCAGCTTGGCTCTTAAACTTGCCACTGTGCCTGCCTGTCTCCATACTGCACCTGGAGGAGGGGCCTCAGTTTCTCCAAAAGTAATGAAAGTTAAATGGTTTTATATGGGGGTGGGAGTGGCGACAGGGAGAGAGCACCAAAGTGTGCTTGGAACTGCGCCTGGAACATATTAAGTGTTTTGTAACACTCAAAAGTGTTAAAAAACAGTGACGTCGCCAACAACAACATACCCCTTCTGCACACAAGGAGGAATGGCTAAGAAAGGTGGAGAAACTTAGCGCTGAGTCCTCTGGGTTCCAAGAGCAGAATCGGGGATTCAAACCTGGGTCACGAACCTCTCCCCTGCACCCCAGGCGCCCTGCGCCCATAGCTCCTGCGGTGGCCACCACATCTTGACCTCGCTCGCTTCTGTCGCCTTTCCCGGCTACGCGGAGGGGGCGCAGCAGCAGGACACCGCGGTTTCGGGTCCTCGCCCCGCCCCCGCCCTGGGCGAGGCAGAGGGGGCAGGGCGGAGCGGCGCGCATGTGCACAGCTGGCGCCCCCCCCGCCCCCCGCGCACAGCTGGGACGTGGGCCTCGGCCAGGCGGGCTCAGTCGAGAGCCGGCGGTGGACGCGCCGGGCCCAGTACAGTCTGTCGGTGCGAGCGAGCCTAGGTTCGCACCGTCGGCCATGACCGCGCGCTCCGCGGAGACCGCGCGCCGCTGCCTGCTGGCTCTCGTGCTGTGCTGCGGCTTGGGGGCGCTGGCGGTGGTCGCCCAGAAGCCAGGCGCCGGCTGTCCGAGCCGCTGTCTGTGTTTCCGCACCACCGTGCGCTGCATGCATCTGCTGCTGGAGGCCGTGCCGGCCGTGGCGCCGCAGACCTCCATCCTGTGAGTGGGGCCCGGGACCCAGGGCTGATCGGGAACACGTGGGGTGGGGACCCCACGTGGGGTTTCGTGGGGCTCGTGCGGATCAAGGGGCGCGGGAAGCTCGTGGGCTCAGCGGTGCCGGGGATCCTGGGTCGCAGGACGTGGTGACTGGACGTCGGGGAACCCGGCGCAGGGCGCGCCGGGCCTTTGTCCGCCCGGGCCTGGACGCCCAGGGGCGGACCGAGCTCTAAGCGCGGGGCCTCGGGAGCCGCCTTTGTTCAGAACTTGGAATCCCCGGCTGGACCGAGAAGGGTTGGGAACCGCCAGGGAAATCCCCGCGCGCCTCCCGAGCCCTCCCCCAGGGCCCGTTCTCTCTCCTGTTCGCTCCCCTCTTCCTCCAGTCCAGTCCGGCCCCGGCTGAGTCCCACTCTCCTCCTTGAGCGTCGGGCTCCTGGCCGGTCGCCCCTCCTCCTCCCTCCCCTGCTCTTGTCTCCCTGCCCCCCCCCTTCCCTCAGTGCAGTACCCCACCCCCGCGCTCGGGGAAACCTCCCATGTGTAGCTTCAGTTCCCGCGACCATAGCGACCTCAGCCAGTGTCCTCGCATGGGGTTCAGAGCGCTCTTCAGCCCAGAGTGCGTCCTTCCTTCCTTTTCCAATGTGGCCTAGCGTGTTTACCCAATTGCTGAACTTCCCGGATACTTGGTATTCAAATAAGATACAATGTGTCTCGTACTCTGCGGACCTCTCCGTGGACCAGAGAAACCTGCACGAACTTCTATGTCACCTTTTCCTAAGGAGGAATCTCTTTCCTTTTCACAGCCTGCTTCTTAGGGACCTAGTGCCACCAGAGTTCGCTGCAGGCCTCGGTGTGTTCTGATGATACTTGGATTAGAAAAATTCAGATTCTGTAGAGGCAAGCATGCGTTTTAGGCGCCGACTTTAATTCAGCCTCCTACAGCTGCCCTCTGCATGCCAAAAATAGTTTTCACTTTTCTTGGCTGGACTGGAAGACTTTTGGCACCACTGAAGAGCCTGCAAAGGTTGTAAAAGTTTGAGTGAACTGTTCAGGAAGTGGGTGGGAGCCTTCTTGTACACGGATGGCCTACCTCTCCTGGTGGGTCATGGCTATGCAGGCAGCTTTGTGCAGGGGCTGTAATGCCCACAGGAAACTGCTCCTGAGAGCTGAAAAAGACTGTCCTTCTTTTTCAGAGGGGGTGGATGGTCAGCCAGGACCAAGATCTAGGAGGGTACAGTACCCCAAGAAATGGACTTACGTGGGACAGGGTGAGGTTTCTCCAGTGTGGATGACTGGATTGATTCTTTAGTGAGTTAGTGGGAGAAACTTGGACCCTGAAGCCATTTTTCACATATGGTCAGAGCCTGATACTTGCTCTGTGTTTGTTCCCAAATCTTAATTGCTTTTTGAAAAAAAAAAAAAAAAACCGACTATTTCAAAATGAGTGTTGTAGGAGAAGAGTGGAATTCTCTGTCCTTCTGTGCATGTGTGGCCTTCAGCAAAGATATAACCGGAAGTGTGAAGGAGCCAGGGGGACAGGCTCAAACCTCTGTCCACACTTGGGAGACTTCCTGAAAGAGCACATTTGCAGACATTTATATCCTACTTACATGGAGTTTTGGGGCTTTCAGAGATGATTGAAATGGGAGCATCTGATGTCATTGATTCTGTGAGGCAAGGAGCATAGATGTCAGGTTGATGGAATCCCTCAAGAACTGAGCGGAGTCTGGGTGAAATCCAAATGCCTTCATTCCACTAAGAAGCTGGCTACGCACAGCTCCCCGTGGCCATGACTGTGGACTCACGGGCAGAGAGAGGGTAGAGCCAGGAGCCAGAACCCAGCCAGGGTTTAAGTGCCGGAGCCCGTGATGTGACAGCACTCTCCCTGGGAGAATGTGTTTACCGCGTGGCCTGAGTGCGTCAGTGGACCGGTGGTGTGGTGGGGTGGCAGGCTTGGGGAAGGACAGGAGAGGGTGGGCTGGGGAAGTGGAAGGAGGGAGGCAGCCCCTATGTTGTGTCTGGGTCGGGGCAGGCGTGGGTGGGTACCGGCTCAGCAGGGCAGGGCACAGGCACTGGCAGAAGCAGGGCTCTGCAGCTCCTCTGCTAGCTCTCTGCACCCTCATACTTGCTGTTGCTTGCTTTCTTTTTTGAAGAACTAAGTGGTAGAAGTTGGCGATGTGACAGAGGTCAGCACCAAGACCTCACTCCCACAGTCCGTTGGGCCGTCCCACCTTCGCCTTGTCCCTCACTTTGGAGACCCCACCCAGCTTCTGGAAGGGACTGGATCAGAGCTACAGGAGAATGTGATTCCTGGGCCCTCCGTGTTTCAACGCGACAGTCCCACATGTAGCTTGGGGCCTCAGAAAACAGGGGCAGAAGACACCTTGGGATTCCGGTTTGGACTGCCCCTGAGCTCCCTCTGCCTAAGAGTGTGAGGTGGCTGCAGTGCGCTGCAGCAGGGCCTGGCCTCAGGGTCCCGGGGTGCGTGCTGGGTGCAGCTCTGCAGGCTCCTCTCTGTACTCACACTGCGGTCGACACGGTCATGCCGACAGGAGGAAAGCTGGTATCCGGAGACCAAGCGCATGTTTTTACTCTGCCCCTTTTTTTGTCTACTCAACTCCAGCCTTTGGGGGAGTACATTTAAATAGACGGTGCAGGGTCCTCTGGGCAGCAGGGCCTCTGCCCTCTGCCTTACTCTTTCCCCAGCTCCTTTCTCTTCCCTGCAGCCTCTATTGCTGAGGTCATAGGAATCGACTTTGCAAAGCTAGCATCCACCCGGCAACCCAGGCCACTTCAAAACCCGGCATCTCTGCCAAACCAAGTCTGTGGCAGAAACCCCGGTGCTGGCGGGCCGCGGGGCCCAGGGAGGCAGCTTCTTGGGGAACATGTGGTCGGCCAGGGCCCACAGGCACTCCCCCTGGGTGCCACCTGTCTGCCAGACAGCTGTCCCGCATTCCTCCGCTTTCCAGCCTCCTCAGTGTGGGGGTCCTGCTGCATTCTCCACCTGATTAAAAAGGCCCGGCTCAGGGTCAAGGATCCATGTTATCATGTTAACTGGCTTCTTCCCTCTGGAGGGGGCGGCTTCTCCCCACGTGTCAACACTCCTGAGGGCAGAGAAAGGGGAGACCCCGGATCTTCAGAACCTCAGACCATAAACCTGGGAGGAGAACGAGCAGAACTGCCCTGTGGTTCCAGGGCCTTCTTGGCTCTGCTCTTGCAGGATTTTATTTATTTAGTTACGTAGTCGTTCTGGGGATCGAATCCAGTGATTCAATGGATTGAATCTACTACGGAGTCACATCACAAACCCTTTTTATTTTGTTTTTTTAAATTTTTTTATTTTGAGATGGACTTCTCCGGCCCAGACTTGCGATCCTCCAGCTTCAGCCTCTGAAGTAACCGAGTAGCTGGGATCGTAGGCGGGCTCCAACTCCAGCTGCTGGTGGGTTTTCTGTCTGCCCACAGCTGATCAGCCCCAGAAGAGAGGGATCTGCATTCCTACCTGAGGAGCTTGGCCTTAGGGCAGGGTGTTGCTCAGCATCCTTTGCACAGCCCTGCAGCACCCAGGGCCCTGGGAGCCCATGGGCTGAAGTGGAAGCTTACCCAAGGACTGTGGCTTTATTTGACCTTCAGGGTGGATTTGTATGAGGGAAGGAGGACTCTTCAAGACACAGTTGATGTCTGTAGAGGTGCAGACTCTAGTGGTGCACCCTGGGCAATTTTGTCCTGCCTCTGACCCTGGAGCGTGTCCCCACAGTCCAATGGTGAGCTTGTGCCCTGACTGCTTCCTGGTGCCTCCTGCCAGCCTTTGGCTTGTGGAGGGGGATGGTCTTCCATTTTCTTTCTTGTCTGTCTTTGGCCCCTGAGGGTAGGTTTTGCCTCCTGGAGGTGTGGGGATGCACTGCCCCTTTCCCTTGTCTGGAGAGGGTGTGGAGAGTGGGTCTCAGCATGTTGTCCAGTTCCCTAGTGGGGCCCTAGTCTTGGGGCTTACTTAGCTGTGGAAGGATTTCTAGCTGCGGTTTTGATTTTTCCCGTTGGCAAAGGCCTTCCAGGGTGTTTGCTCTGGAGCGAGCTTGGGAGTCTGCTCCCACCCAGAGACCCTCCACTTCACAGGTGTGCCTGGGATCACCAGCATGAAGTCGTGCATGAGTTCCCCTTGCTGTCCTGAGACCTGAGGTCACCGAGCAGCCGCAGAGTCCGCCTTGCCCTCGGGGACTGTTTCTTTCCTGCGTCAGCCCCTGAAGGTCTGTTGTGTGGTTTGTGAAGGCCAGCCTTGGACACGTCCATTTCCCTCTTGGTTGCCGTGCCCATGCTGCTCATGTCCACCTTGCTCTTCGCTCCCTTCTCTGCTGGGGCTCGGTGTGCTCCTGCCTCACCAAGGTGAAGACGAGGCCAGGGTGCCAGGTGATTCTTCTCTGACGTAGGTGGCCGCAGCCGCGAGCAGGGTCTCCATTTTCACTGTGTTCAGGGTGCCTTCTGACTCCTCCTGGTTTCTTTGTTGACGGGGTGACAATTGCTGAATATCTGGGGATCTTCCTGACATCTTCCTGCTGTTGCTTTCTAATCAGTTCCATCAGCAGCAGCAAGTATAAATTGTGAACTTAAATCCTTTTAAATTCATTGAGACTTGTTCCTTGGCCTGGGGTATGACTCATTTTGGAAATGTTTCTTGGGCACTTAGAAGGAACATATTCTGCTGTCTTTGGGTGGAACATTCTGTGATCTCAGTTTGATCAAGTTGGTGGACAGTTCAGATCTTCTGTGCCTTCCTAACTTTATGTCTGTGTATTTTGCCATTTCTTTTCCCCAGTGCTAGGGATTGAACCCACGGTGCTCCACCCCTGAGCCACATCCCAGGCCTTTTTATACTTTATTCTGATACAGGGTCTCGCTAAATTTCCGAGTCTGGCCTTGATCCTCCTGCCTCAGCCTCCTTCAACTTATTCCACTGATTATTGAAAGAGAAGAGTTGAAATCTACAACTCTCTCTGGGAATTTGCCTTTTTCTCCTTGAAGTTTTTATAGTTTTTCTCATGTATCTTGCAACTGTGTTATTAGGAACACAAACATTCCTCTTCCTTCTTGCTAAAGAGACTCTTTATTTTTGGTAATGTTGTTTGCTCTGCAATCCACCTTGTCCGATATAGGTATTGTTCCTCCTCTGTTGAAGTCAGCATTAGCTATGAGTGGGCTTCCGTCCTTGGTTTTGCCTGGTGTGTTAGCAGGTGGGTGGGCCCAGCCTTCTCACCCAGCCTGACCTCCTCTGCCTTCTAGTTGGGATATTTAGACCATTTACACTTAATGTGATAATTGGCAGGACTGGGTTTAAATCTCTCCTCTTGTTAATCGTCCCATCTGTTATTATTTTCTCTCCATTTCTATGTCTTTGCAATTAAATGCATGTTAATATCACTACACTTTCTGTTGTTCATTGGTCATTCGCTGTGAACCTACTTGCTTTAGCATTTGTAATACCCTTCTGAGTTTTATTGCAGCTTAACTTCAAATATTGCCACTGAGCCTTGGAGGAGCCTGCAGTAACACTTGGTTCCTCCCCAGCCCTGGCTTTGGGCTGTTGTCTTCACACATTTTAACTTTACATTATTGCAACTTACACTATGTTTTCATTATTTTGTTTGAACAGTTTCTTTTTGAGATTTAAATAGGCAGGACGGTGGGGTCCTACCTGGTGGGTCCCCCTGTGTGGGAGCATGTTTCTGTCTTCTGCGGGGAAGACGTCTGACATCCAGCTTGGTTATGCCCAAGAAATAGTCTCTTTTACCTTAACTTTTGAGTGATGTTTGGTGGGACGGCTTCGGCCCCTGCTGTAGACTAGACGCTGCTGTGCTGTCCTCTGCTCCGTGTCCAGGGGCACGGCAGCTGCCCTACCTCTGTGCCCTGGTGTCTCTGACGGCCTGAGGATTCCTCTCTGCCCTTTGATCAGATCTGCCTTGGCGTGGATTTCTTCCTGCTTCTCACACTCGGGGTTTTGTTTATTTATTTGTGGTTTTTAACTTAGATTTACGGCTTTATAATTTCATAGACTTGGACGCTCTGGGGTGTTGATTCCTGAGCCGTGTGCTCTGTCCCCTCCTCTGTCCCCTCTCCTCCGAAGGTTCCAGGAGTGCCTGTGAGAGGCTCCTGTCCGTTTCTCTGGGGGTCACTAACCTGCGTGCTTTCTGCTCTTACATCTGTACGGTTTCAGGTCTTCTCTCTGCGATACCTAATTTGCTACTGATCGCCTCTATTTCAGGTCAGTCTTCATCTCTGGAACACGTGGACCTCGGCACAGGCCTCCGTGTCTCTGCTTCACGTTCTGAACCTGTGCAATGCGATTCCATGGCGTAGCCTTTCCTGGCTGCTAACGTTGACGTCTGTGTCAGTTCAGGGCTGGTTTGATGGAATGTTTTCATCTTTTAATGATGGATCATTACTTTCCTGCCTCTTCTCATGCTTGATAATGTCTTATGAGATTCTGGACACTGTGAATTTCATTTTGTTGAGCACCAAATATTTTAGTGTCCAGTCATTATCCTTGGCTTTGTTCTGGGTGCAGTTACGTGGAGACAGCGTGGCTCTTTCTGGTCCTGAGGCAAGATTGGAGCAGTCCTCAGGCTGAGAGGAATCACTTCCAAGAGGTGGCTGAGGCAAGACCCTCCAAAATGCCATGCCCAGTGCCCCATCCGTCTCGAGGTTTCAGTCCCGTGGTGGGAACAGGCGCTGTGGTGAGTGCTGGACACTGCTCTCTAGTCCACTGGGGGCCCTTTCCTGCCGCCGCACGTGTGCTGGCCGGTGCTCAGCTGACCCAGCGCCCTCTGCTCTCCACAGTGGTGTCTGTGCCCTCCCTGGAGCGCTGGCCTGTCCTTTCCAGGGCCATCCTGGAGTTCCATCCTGTGATGTCCCTGGGCAGGGGCTGGGGAGGCGCGAGCCTCTCTGTCCACCTCCTGGGCCATCCTGTTTCGCCGATGCCTGTTTTGAAACCAGTGGCCTCACATCAGGTCTTTGTGCCCCCACTCCTATCTGTTCTTGCCGCTGCTGGTCCGTCTTGACAGAAAGCAGGAGTCCCCACTCCATTTTAAAACACCGTTTTTTAGCCTTTAAATTTTTCTGCACCAAGGTGTGGTAAAATAAATAACGCTCAGAACTAACTGCTGATGAGCTCACGTGCTCAGAGTTTCAAATCTGCTCTGGAAGTGGCTGGCGCTGGTGTTCCCCGGTCCCTTGGCACGCCGCTGCGTCGGGGTGGCTCGGCTTCAGTGCTGGGCCGCCGTGGAGCAGCCCGTGGACCTGGCCATGTGAGGGGCGGTGCAGAGCTCCGGGCTCTTCTTGGAGGCTCTGCTGGAAGCCTCTTTGCAGATCGAGCTGTGAGTGTCCCTTGGGTTTTGTCCGTGGCTGCCTGCTGACCACAAAGGCAGAGTTGCATAGTTGTCAGCAGCCGAACTGTTCACATCTGGAGCTTTGGGACCATGTTTGCTCTGACAGTGACACAGTGTCCCGGCTCTGCCTGAAGCTCTGTCTGCACAGCCCCGGCCTCCAGGCTTCTGTGGGAGGGGAGAGGGAGAGTGGGCACTGCCTCTGGTCTCATGTCCGTCTGGATGCCAGGCCCTGGGAGAGGCCTCAGCAGGTTCCTGCAGAGGGGACATGTCTGAGGGCCTTGCCCTTCTGCCGTGCCGTGCTGGACTTGGGTGCTTAGGCGTCGGACTGTGTTGCGTGGTCTCTCGGAGGCCTCTACCAAGTCCTTCTCCTTTCTCTGCTGTCCTGGGCAGGGTGCTGCTGTGGGCCTCTCCCCTGTTCTGGGTGTTCCTTTTGTGTCTGGGTTCTGTGCCTGGGGCTGACAGTGCCCTCCACCCCTGCAAGCTCAACTCCTGCTGTGGGAGGCAGCAAATAGCACCACAGAGAAATGCAAGTGGGAAACCATCCTCCTGATGAGCAGCATAGTGTGGCTCCTGGTTTGGGGACTAAAGGAAAATGCTGGATGGGCAGCTGCCCAGTGTGATTATCTGTGCACAGGTAAAGGAGTCTCAGCAGCCACAACCTGCAGAGCCAGCCAGGTGCTTACCTGAGGACCTTTCCCGAGGCGGGAGCCGGCGTGGGTTTGGCATTGACCTGCCTTGAGTGTTTGTGGAGGTGGTGGGTGAGGTGGTGAAGGGCTGGAGGGGAACCAGGAGAACCCTGATTTTCCCGTCAGAGGTGGGCTTCTGCAGACCTGGAATCAGCCGGATGGCGGAACAGTTTTGCTTAGGTGGGAGACATGCATCTTCTGCTGCCCTGAGCCAGGGACGTGGTGTGTGCCCTGGGGCCCACGAGTGCTCTTCCTGCTTTCTGCTGCGGTCTGAAGGACTCTGGGAACGAGCCACGCTGCCTTCACTCCCGCGCCCTCTCAGCGGCTCAGCGTGTCCACCCCCTGCAGTTGTGGAGCTGGCCGTGCACACAGATGTGTCAGAGTAGCCTTCCGGCTTGAAGCCAGGGCTGGGCAGCTTGTTCTCCAGGCCATAAGCTAAAGAATTATGAAACACCCTCTTTCCCACTAATTGCTCCATCCTGTGTATTTTTATTCTGCAACATATTTTTTTAAAGATTTTTTTTTAAGAATTTGCAAGTTGTACATGTTTATAGTAGAAAAATTTGAAAAATACAGATAGAACAAATGACTCACATTCCTATGATCAGAGAAAAGTATCAGCTTCTTGGACTTTTTCCTCCGATGCAGGTTCTCGCAGACCTCTCCTTGTGTCAATCACGTGTCAACAGTTGGGTGGCGATGGACGTCCTAGTCTGTACCTCACGTGTTTTAAAACGTGGCCGCGTGTTTTGATCCTGCTCAGTATTCAAGCTCTGCACAGGGACATTGTCTTTTTCCTTCCTTTGCTGTGCTGGGGTGATACCCAGGATCTAGGTGTGCTTCCCAAGTGCTCTACCACTGAGTGTCAACCCTGCTCCTGTGTCATCGTTAGTGGCCACATAGTATTTAAGTAAATTGCCACATTTACTTAATGAAATTCTTATTACTGGTCATTTCTTTGTTTCCATTTTTTTCTTTTTGCTCCTGTAAATAAGGCTGCATTTGTGTGCATTATTTTACGTGTCTGTCTAGATTATTTTAGGGTAGGCTTCTATAATCTCGCCATGGCTTGAATCTACACCAGGGATCCTGGTTGGCCTCCTGTGGGATCCTGAGTTGGCTTCCTGCCTGGGTTCTGGGTGCGATTTTCCTGAGGACCGTCCCTTTAGCTGAGCCTGGTCCTTCACAATGTTAGCAGCACAGATCCTACAGGGTAAGCCTGTGGCAGCTGAGGGCGGGTGCAGGGAGGGGTGTTGGGCTGCTGGGCGTGGGACACCATCTTGCCACCAGCTGTGCCTGCCTGAGGACGGTCCCTCCCGACACTCTGTGACTCGAGTGCCTGAGAACCACACCCACCACCACACTCGCTGACAGCTCTGTCTGCTCTGCGCTCCAGGGGCCCCCAGCTCATGGCTGTTTCCTGTTTGGTTTCTGCCCAGTGGCTGCTGACTTCTGCTGGACAGTGGTCACACCAGGCTTTAGGACCCTGGATATCAGGCAGCCCTGCACCCTGCCGTCTGCTCCCTGGGATTCACGGTCGGTGCCTGCTGTCTGTTGGAGTCACATTCTGGACACGGAATGGGGCAGCACTGGCCACTGCTCCTAGAGGAGCTGCAGATTGACCTTCTGTCAATCTCTGGTCACAGAATTTTTATCAGCTACCCATAAATGTTCTCTTGTGTACCTTGTGCCTGCACGTTGTCGATCATGAACACTGAATGCAGGGCCAGGAGCGCACCCCCACAGAAGCTGTGTCAGCAATGCTTGCTGTGACCCGGTCACCTGACAAGGACAGCTGAGACGGGAAGGTTGACTTTGACTCCTAGTTTCAGCGACTTGGTCCCTGGTGGACATTGCTCTTGCCCGAGGTGAGGCAGAACATCACGAAGGGTCTGCAGAGGAAGCCGCTCAGGACATGACGGCCAGCAAGCAGAGAGGGGGTGGCTGGGGCACCTTCCTGGCCTCACCTGCAGGGCCTCTGTCTTCCCATCTGTGGGGGCCAGAGGAGTGGTCCTGTGGGCCTCCCGCCAGGCCACTGGCTCTAGGGGCGCGTGTTCACTGTGGGCGGACGTCTCCAACCTCGGGACCGCACCCAAGTGCAGGTGTAAATGTGACAGGTCCCACCTGCGGGGGCGCCTGGTGCCAGACGCAGGGTGGGGGTGGGTGGGCGGAGGGGGTACTGTGCAGGAGCCCTTGGAGACGGCAGGGTCTCCGAGAGCAGGTGGCTGGCAGGACACGATCCTTCCTGATTCCAGGGGCTGGCTTTCAGTCAGCGGAGACTTCAGGTGCAGACAGGAAGTCACCATCGGTCCAGCTTTGACGCAGGTCAGATGGGCAGTTCTCGTTTGAGAAACGTCTGATTTCCCTTGTGAGGAGGGACAGAGGACATGCTCCGTGATTGCAGGTGCCCTGCCCTGCCCTCCCAAAGTCCCGACTTTATTTTTAGAAACATCCTGCTTTCTTGAAGTGCCACATCAGCACAGACCTCACGTCACTCCCGCACAAAGCGTGAGGGACAGTGACAGTGGAAATCCAGGCTTACTCTAAAGATGAGGCTGGCTGGGTAGAGAGAGAATATTTGGCCTCAGCAGTGATTGACCTCTTTGTGTGCATTGTTCACTGCAGGAGAAAAATGAGACTCTTGCAGTTTTCAGGCAGAGCAGTTTCTTCACTCAGAAGGTGAGGTGGCTTTCCGGTGGGAAACGGGGCTGCCAGCCACTGTTCACGTCATGCCCCCTCCCGGGCTCAGCCAGACTCCAGGGGATGAAGTTAGGGTTGCTGCTTCCTGGGCTAAAGCAAATATTTCTAAAAGTTTATAACCAGAGGAGCAGCACGTTTGACTTTTAAAAACAGCAATTAAAGTAGATAGTCATCCCTGTGGGTGTTCCAGACGCGGGATGTTTGTGTTGGCATGGCAACAGTGGGCAAACAAGCACATCGGATGCTTATTTTCTTGTGTGTGTGTTTCACTGTGTGACCTTTTTAAGTCAGTGTGTCACCCCACGATTCACCCACCCACCTGTCCATCCACATGTCCATTCATCCCCAGCCACTCATCTACCCATCTGTGCACATATCCACCCTTCCATCCACACATCCTTCATCCATCCGTCCTTCTTTCCATCTTCCCAATCATCCCACACACCCACCCACCTATCCCTGCATTGTTCTGTCCATCTATGTGTTCATCCATCTGTCTGTCCATCCATCAACCATCCAAGCCACCCCCCATTGAACCACCCACACCCACGTCCATCCATCTGCCACCCATCTGCCCAGGTGTCCACCATCCATCGTACTCGAGTCCTTGTGAGGTGTCAGTCACTGGCGCATGCAGCCCTTGCTGTTGGGTGCTCACTGTGCCAGGGGGTCAGGCTGTGAGTGTGTCCAGCAGTGGTGGCAGTGCCACGTAGCAGTGTGCACCATTCTGTCCTGCTTCTGTCCCTTTTCCTCCCTACCCTCTCCATGACTTGAGAAGAGGTTGATGCCTAGCTGCAGGGTCACAGAGGAGGAGGAAGAAGGAATTCCTCCAGCAGATCCAAACTTCCTTCCTCCTAAGCTCAGAGGGCACGAGTTTTAAAGCCCAACTCCCTCATCGCTTCTTAGCCTTAGAAGGCCTTTCCTTGCTGTGAGGTCCTCAGCCCTGGGTCCAGTGGCCTTTCAGCTGGTTCTGGGGGATGAAGCTCTACAGAGAAGGGCTGGCTGTTTTTCCAGTCTTGCCAGGTGCCTGGCTGGTGGCTGCAACCCTGCCCACCGTGGGTGCTGCCTTCAGGCTCTCCTGCCCTCAGTGGTAGGTGGCCACAGGGATGCTGAGTGGGCAGCCGACTGTGCCTGCCGTCGAGGGGCGGGGAGCTCTCAGCTGGTGGTGGGGAATGAGCCGCGGGGCCACCTGGGTTTTTGAGGAGGCTCCCTTTAGGACCTTCTCTGAGACCTGGCGATGGTCTCACGGCTGTCCCCGGAAGTCCTCACGCCACCTTTGTCATGGAGGTTCTCTGTCCTGTCTTGGTTGGCTGGGGCTGTGTTCCCACGTTCCTGAGTCCCATGTGTGGGAAGCCCCCAGGTCGGTGCTGGTGGTAGCCACTGGATTCCACCTTGTGACCTTTTCCTTGGGGAGCGGATTAAATCACACTGGACCTGGCTGGAGACTTAGAGAGCCACCAGCCAAGGTCAGCGAGCCCCAGGGACCTGGGCCAGTTGCTTCTGGGGAGTGGCTGGCCCAGCTGGGGCCCCCTCTGCTAGCTGGCTGGGTCCCGGGTGAGTGCCCAGGGGCTCCGCCTGGCTTGTTGGTTGGTCTGGCTGACCGGCCACGGGTCTCTGATCCCTGTTGAGGGGCAGTGTTCGCCGCAGGGAGCGGCTCCATCTTAGCAGGCTGCGCTCCCGCCTTCTGATGGGAAGCCCATGAGGGTGAGCTTCAGGGCCCGCGGGGATGGGCTGCGGCTCCCAGATATGGAGTCAGACCTTAGTCTAGGTATTTCTGGGGAGGTGTTTTAAAGATGAGATTAACATTTAAATCGATAAACTCGGAGTAAAGCAGATAGCTCTCTACAATATGGTGGTCCTCGCCCAGTCAGCTAACCCTTAGTGGAGCAGGGTGGAGCCCCGCGGAGCAGGAGAGGGTTCTGCAGCCCACAGCCTTTGGGCCTGGGCGACTCCTCCCAGGCCCCTGCCCGCCCACGCTGCACATCCTGACTCTCCACCCCCACCCAGCCTCCTCAGCCTCCTCTCTTCTTGTGTCTCTGGCTCTCCTCCTGCCCTGTTCCCTTACCTCTCCCTCCTCTCCACCCTGTCCCTACCCGTCCTGTGGCTCTGTGTCTTCAGGACCCCTGACTGACAGTGTCCTCGTGGTATGTCACATGACTTGGTCCTCCAGGCCAGATGACGGATCAGGTGGGGCCTGACCTAGAACCGTGAGTCTGTGCTGTCCACGGTCAGTTACTCATGGTCAGGCTCGGCCCAACGTAGGAGCTGCCTCCTGGGAACCTGAGCCGGGAGGTACCTGGAGTGAGCAGCGGGCTGTGGTGCTGAGGCCAGAGCAGAGACGGGGACCAGAGGGCTGGAGCACGGAGGAGGGCGTGGTGGGCAGGGCTGCGGGGGCACGCAGTCAGCACCAGGAGCCAGCCTCTGCCGCCCTTCATCCCCGTTCAGCACGAGAGTCGTGCAAAGAGCTTTTATTTCTCGAACTCAAAATGGGTTAGAAACACAGTTGATAAAGTGAAGAAAGAGAAAGAACCCTCTTTTCTTATTAATAAGAAATCAATTATTTTTCTTGTTATCAAGGCTGTTCTTTGAGGAATACTTCAGTGACACGTTCGGAACAGCCAGCCTGCGCCGTCACCCTTGTCACATCAGCTTCACCTTTTCACTGTGCCTCTGTCACTCAGTTCTTCCTTGTTCATCTGTGCAGGTCTCTGCCTGTGCAGGTCTCCCCAAGTGCCCGTGTGTGTCTGTGCCCATGCTTCTCTGTGTGCCCTTCTCTGTGTGTGCCCCTCTCTGCCTGTGCCCACCTCTGCGTGTGTCCCTCTCTGCGTGTGCCCACCTCTGTGTGTGCCCCTCTCTGTGTGTGCCCCTCTCTGCGTGTGCCTCTCTATGTGCGTGCCCCTCTGTGTGAGTCCCACTTGGTGGATGTGGAGGTCTTTGTGCAGAGTCAGCAGGTCCCTCCCCTGCTCAGCCCGGGGTCCTTTCCTGCTGAGCTCCTCATCATAGCCAGCCTGCACTGCGAGCGCCCTCGGGCATTGCTGTCACAGACCGTGGTGGCTGCTCTTGGCCCCATTTCCAGGTGTGGGGGCCATGGTGCCTCAGAGGTGGCAGGGCAGGGCGCAGGGCCAGCACTCTGCCTCTGGCCTTCTGGTGGCTTCTTTTAGTTCACACGCCAGCCTCCCTCGCATCTCTCTCTCCCTGGGATCCACTGTGGCTCAGTCAGTCCAGGTGTGAAGGCTGTGAGTGACTGTGAGGGCTGGTGCTGGGGAGATCCCTGGGCAGGGTCACAGACTGCCGCACCCTTGGGCTCTCACCCTGAGCATCCTGGCCAGGGACTCTCACTGAAGGGCCCTTCAGGCCTCCACTGCTGCGCGGGGCCAGCTGGGCCTTCCCAGGGAGGTCCTGACAGTGGAGGGCTGAGGGGTATGAAGATGAGCTGGCGGTCCCAGCCCCTGTCTCCAGGGCTGGACGTCCCCATGGTGGGGCCTGGACGTCGGCATGGTGGGGCCCAGCCTCCCTCTGTCAGGCCTGCCCAGCCCCCGTCTCCAGGGCTGGAGTCCGCATGGTGGGGCCCAGCCTCCCTCTGTCAGGCCTGCCCAGCCCCCGTCTCCAGGGCTGGAGTCCGCATGGTGGGGCCCAGCCTCCCTCTGTCAGGCCTGCCCAGCCCCCGTCTCCAGGGCTGGAGTCCGCATGGTGGGGCCCAGCCTCCCTCTGCCAGGCCTGCCCAGCTCCCGTCTCCAGGCCTGGACGTCGGCATGGTGGGGTCCAGCCTCCCTCTGCCAGGCCTGCCTAGCTCCCGTCTCCAGGCCTGGACGTCGGCATGGTGGGGCCCAGCCTCCCTCTGCCAGGCCTGCCCAGCTCCCGTCTCCAGGCCTGGACATCGGCATGGTGGGGCCCAGCCTCCCTCTGTCAGGCCTGGGTTCGTGCTGCTGGCTGTGTGCAGACCTCGCTTTGCCGTCAGCACTGCGTACTTGTGGCTCAGTCACCCTGCAGGGACTCTGCTGGTGCCATGAGACGTCCTCTCTGGGGCAAAGTGCCCGTGGGCTGCGGGAGTGCTGTGAGCTTGGTTCGGTGCCAGCAGGACTCCAACAGAACCATGGACACGGGGGAGGCCGAGAGGCCCTGCAGGCCACTGCCTTCACGTGGGGAGCCGCCGGCCAGGTACGGGGCACAGTGGCCCAAATGTGGACACTGGGGCTCCCCTGTGTTCCCTCCGCCCTCCTCTCTGGCCACATTCTCACCTTGGCAAACACACCTGGTCAGTTGCTGTCCGGGGGCTGCCCGTGCTGCCCTTCCAGGCCCTGCACCCTTTCCTGTGCTGGGGCAATGCAGGGGCAATGCAGGGACTTCCCCTGGGATAATGGGTGGGTGGGCGGGCGAGAAGGCAGGAGGGAGGGCCTGGCTGCCCCGGGGGTGCGTGGAGAGGTCGGCACACAGGTGGAGCAGGAGGTCAGGGTGGCACTGTGCAGACGTGGTAGGGCCAGCCACAGGACGGCAGTGTGGCTGCGGGTCAGGGCCTGCACTTCCGCCGTGGGTCACTGTGGCAGGACAGGGGATTGGGCTAGTGGAGGTCCCTTTAGTAGACCACAGCCCACGCTGGCTGTGACATGGGCCTGCTCCTGGGGACAGTCCCCTTCCACAGTGTGCCCCGGTCTCAGCTTGTTCCCTGTGGAGTAGACTAGGACAGTCTCTGGTCTGGAGTTTGCTTTCCAGGAGGGGGGTACAAAGATGGGGCAGGAGGGGCAGGTGGGGCCGTCTGGGCAGTCCCTTTGCCCGTGCCAGGAGGATCTGCTGAGACGGCAGAATCTGGGCTGGGAGTTCAGCTGATCGCAGGCGTCCCGGAGAGAACAAAGGCCTCAGACAAGACCCCAGCGGTGGCGTCTGCTGTTCCCAGGCCAAGCCCCTTCCTCCTGGAGCCCCCGGCTTGGAGACGCAGGAGGAGCCCTGGCCCGCCTGGGAGTGGTGCTAGCATCTTGAGGCAGATGGCCGGGTCGGAACCAGCTCCGTCTTTCCATCCACGCGAGTGTCTTGGCCAAGTCAAGGCTGGAGCCGTGGAGTGCCTCTGTGTCCAAATTCAGTGCCCAAGCCAGGGGGCACCTTGGAGCTCCAGGGCTGGGGATGACGTCCTCCTGGTCCTGCCCTCTCAGCTGTGTGACTCCAAGATCAGCTCCTTCTCTGAACTTGGTGAAAGACGATGGACAAGAGCTGGATGTCCTCTGGTGGCTGTCTAGCCCCGAGTTTTTGTCCTTGGAGGGGGTCCTTGGCTTCCCTGTGGGATGGAGAAGGGGCAGTGGCAGGCCACAGGCGGGCAGCAAGCCCAGCACAGACGTCCTCTGCTGGGTGCCACTTTCTGTTTCTGGGGACTGCCCTCGGGTTGCAGGCCAGCCCCTCACTGCTGGACATGGTGCCCGAGAGCCCAGCCTTCCCACTGTCTGCTCTGGTCCTCTCGTCAGTTCTGCACGTGATGGATCTCATTTCATTCATGGCTTCTGCCTCCTTGCAGTCAACACCTGCTGGCCAGCAGGGGAGAAGGGTTGAGACCTGCCCTGAGTACTTTCATAAGGGCCGGACTGTGGCCTGGAGAACACAGGTCTGTGAGCAGGTCCCGGGACACAGGCCTCTGACCTTCTTGAACACCTCATCTCTGTATGCTGGGCCTCAGCCAGCAGGCCTGGGTGGGGAGAGAGGTGGCCCTGGCCTGGAGGTGAAGCCACCAGTGCCCGGGCCTCTGCCTGGCGCTCTGCAGTTCCTGCTCTTCTTCTCCCGGCCGCCATCCGGAGCGCTTCTTGCTGCCACAAGGCCGGAGCTGGAAACCACACTCGCCCAGAGGGTGGGCAGGCCCTGGAGTGAGCCTTCTGTGCCCAAAGGCCAGTGGACGTCCTGCCTCGAGCCAGGGTGTGCTCTTTCAATCAGACATGGTCACTGGGCACCTGTGTCCTGTTTTCAAAACAGGAAGACTTGTACCGCTTCTCAGCACAAGCCAAGCTCTCAGCCCATCGCCTGGGACTGTGTTTGTGAGATTCTGCCATTGTCTTCGCCATTTCTGGTCAGGACGTGCTGCCTGCTTAGGTCTCAAAGAGCACTTATTTGGAAGTCCTGGGCCTCACCCTCACCGTGCAGGGGTGTGCTGGGTCTCGAGCATACGCCCCTTCCCTCTGACGGTCTGCTGTTCTCATCTAACACCATTGGGGAGCTTCCTGGGTCAGAATAAGATGGACTTGGAAGAGGTCTGCTGGGACACAGTTTTGGCCAATTATTTGTCTTGAAAGCCAGAAAATACTGATTTAACTCTTCAGTGCTCGTAGGCAAAGTTCTGATTTCTTCCCCAGGGAAGCCGTCTGCTAGATACTGCGTGGCTTCCTTGTAAGGCACAGGGGAGGCTTGGCATGAACTGTCTGCATTTGCCTGTTGCCTGGAAAGCAGCGCCCCCACCAAAGCTAGAAGTGGGCCCTCTTCAGGGCCAGGCCCACAGAGAGGCAGACTCCCCTGCATCGCCTCCTAGGGATGCACCCAGAGCGGCTTCCTGAGTGGGGAACTTGGTCTGGGCCTGGTCAGCCCCTCAAGTACTTGGCCCAGTGTGCAGTCAAGGCAGTCTGTGCTGGGATGGCTAAGAAGGCTAACGGTGCCCTCAGTGCTGACCATGGCTGGACAGAGGCGTCTGTCCAAGGGGACCACACTGTTGGGCTGGGCAGAGGGCTGCTCACAAAGACTCTGCGGCCTTCCAGGGGCCTTTGGCACAGTGCGAGCCAGAACCTGGGCTCTCTGAGGCCCATGCAGCAGGACCTCAGAGGTCTGCCCCCGCTATGGCCCCCGGCCCTGTGGCCGAGCCCAGCTCTCCTCTTGCCTCCCAGGCACTTGAAGCTCTTTTCTGGTGTCCGTTTTAAGTTGGATGAGTCATGACAGCAGGTGGTGCTTTCTGTGCCTGTGCTGGCTGCCCACCGGCCTCTCCTGCTGGGCTGGGGTCAGTGGCCAGGCCTCTCAGCTGTGTCCCACTCTTGCCAGGTGCTCAGTGGCTGCAGGGTCCCAGGTACTGCCTCCAGCTGAGTCCTGGGGCTCCTTCTAGCTGGGGAGCCCAGCAGAAGCTGCAGCTGCTGTACCTCTGCCTCTGGCCTGCCCTGGGGAGCAGGTCTGCACTGGACATCATCGAGACCCTGAGTGACCATAGGGAGTGAAACTGGGGAGGCGGGGGCCTCCTGCAGACAGGCTCCAGACATCTGCCCTGGGGTCCAGGAGCTTCATTCATTTTTGCTGAATTAAGGGAATACCTATGAAGAAAAATGTGAAAAGTGCCCAAAGTGAAGCATGAGAATCCTCCCCAGCAGTCCCACCTTTGGGAAATCGCTCTGGAGTCACTAGCTCCTTTCTGCTGCCTTAAATTAAGCCTCTCCCTGCCTCACTCCTTCAGGATTCCTGCCATGAAAGAAGAAAGGCACCAAACGTAGATTTCCTCCCTTCTCCCCTTCCTGTTGGTTTCCAGACAGTTACCTGTGTTCCCTAACATGGACGGTGTGTAATATTGTAACCTCAGCCTCAACCACACTTCTCGCTTGCCCTTGAGTCCTAGGTTGGTGCCTGCCCTAGTGACTCCATGGTGTGTAGAATAGCAGCTCTCAGGTTGTGCCTGTCCTGAATGACTCCATGGTGTGTACAACAGCAGTCCTCAGGCTGTGCCTGTCCTGAATGACTCCATGGTGTGTAGGACAGCAGTCCTCAGGCTGTGCCTGCCCTGGTGACTCCATGGTGTGTAGGACAGCAGTCCTCAGGCTGTGCCTGTCCTAGTGACTCCATGGTGTGTAGAACAGCAGTCCTCAGGTTGTGCCTGTCCTGAATGACTCCATGGTGTGCAGAACAGCAGTCCTCAGGCTGTTCCTGCCCTAGTGACTCCATGGTGTGTAGAACAGCAGTCCTCAGGCTGTGCCTGCCCTGGTGACTCCATGGTGTGCAGAACAGCAGTCCTCAGGCTGTTCCTGCCCTAGTGACTCCATGGTGTGTAGAACAGCAGTCCTCAGGCTGCACCTGCCCTAGTGACTCCATGGTGTGTAGAACAGCAGTCCTCAGGCTGTGCCTGCCCTAGTGACTCCATGGTGTGCAGAACAGCAGTCCTCAGGCTGCGCCTGCCCTAGTGACTCCATGGTGTGTAGAACAGCAGTCCTCAGGCTGCACCTGCCCTGGTGACTCCATGGTGTGTAGAACAGCAGTCCTCAGGTTGTGCCTGCCCTAGTGACTCCATGGTGTGCAGAACAGCAGTCCTCAGGCTGTGCCTGCCCTGGTGACTCCATGGTGTGTAGAACAGCAATCCTCAGGTTGTGCCTGTCCTGAATGACTCCATGGTGTGCAGAACAGCAGTCCTCAGGCTGCGCCTGCCCTGGTGACTCCATGGTGTGCAGAACGGCAGTCCTCAGGCTGCGCCTGCCCTGGTGACTCCATGGTGTGTAGAACAGCAGCTCTCAGGCTGCGCCTGCCCTGGTGACTCCATGGTGTGCAGAACGGCAGTCCTCAGGCTGCGCCTGCCCTGGTGACTCCATGGTGTGTAGAACAGCAGCTCTCAGGCTGCGCCTGCCCTGGTGACTCCATGGTGTGCAGAACGGCAGTCCTCAGACTGCACCTGCCCTAGTGACTCCATGGTGTGTAGAACAGCAGCTCTCAGGCTGCGCCTGCCCTGGTGACTCCATGGTGTGCAGAACGGCAGTCCTCAGGCTGCGCCTGCCCTGGTGACTCCATGGTGTGCAGAACGGCAGTCCTCAGGCTGCACCTGCCCTAGTGACTCCATGGTGTGTAGAACAGCAGTCCTCAGGCTGTGCCTCCCTGGTGTGCAGAACTGCAGTCCTCAGGCTGTGCCTGCCCTGGTGACTCCATGGTGTGTAGAACAGCAGTCCTCAGGCTGTGCCTCCCTGGTGACTCCATGGTGTGCAGAACAGCAGTCCTCAGGCTGTGCCTGCCCTAGTGACTCCATGGTGTATAGAACAGCAGTCCTCAGGCTGTGCCTGCCCTAGTGACTCCATGGTGTGTAGAACGGCAGTCCTCAGGCTGTGCCTGCCCTGAGTGACTCCATGGTGTGTAGAACAGCAGTCCTCAGGCTGTGCCTCCCTGGTGTGCAGAACGGCAGTCCTCAGGCTGTGCCTGCCCTGGTGACTCCATGGTGTGTAGAACAGCAGTCCTCAGGCTGCGCCTGCCCTGGTGACTCCATGGTGTGCAGAACAGCAGTCCTCAGGCTGCGCCTGCCCTAGTGACTCCATGGTGTGTAGGACAGCATTCCTCAGGCTGCGCCTGCCCTAGTGACTCCATGGTGTGTAGGACAGCAGTCCTCAGGCTGCGCCTGCCCTAGTGATTCCATGGTGTGTAGGACAGCAGTCCTCAGGCTGCGCCTGCCCTAGTGACTCCATGGTGTGTAGGACAGCAGTCCTCAGGCTGCGCCTGCCGTAGTGACTCCATGGTGTGTAGGACAGCATTCCTCAGGCTGCGCCTGCCCTAGTGACTCCATGGTGTGTAGGACAGCAGTCCTCAGGCTGCGCCTGCCCTAGTGACTCCATGGTGTGTAGGACAGCAGTCCTCAGGCTGTGCCTGCCCTAGTGACTCCATGGTGTGTAGAACAGCAGTTCTCAGGCTGTGCCTGCCCTAGTGACTCCATGGTGTGTAGAACAGCAGTTCTCAGGCTGTGTCTGCCCTGGGTGACTCCATGTGTATAGAATAGCAGCTCTCAGGCTGTGCCTGCCCTTGATCACTTTGTGATGCTAGAGCAGCAGTTTCTATTTTGTGCCTGCCTGAGTGACTCCAATTTATAAAGCAGTGGCTTGCTATGAGTTACTCCATTTAGAGTGAATGATCCTACACCTTTTTTATATAAAGGAGTATTCTCAGGAGTATTCTGAGGATGACCAACCCTAAATGGGGTAGCCATCCTCCTGGCACCACCGTAAGGCACATAAATGATAATAAGACCAATAAAAATGCCCCCTGTGAACTCACTGAAGTGATCAGAAGCAGCAGATGCAGGGGCATAACAAACTCAGCAAACCAGGCCCATGAGTTTACCGAGCACCTGTGATCCCCAAATGAAGCAACCCCTTACCTGAGACCTACAAAAAGAATACCCTGAGACTGGACAGTGGTACTCTGACCCCATCACCTGGTCACTAGTCACCAGCCTTGCCCAGGAAATTCGTCACAGCCACATCCTCTGATTGTCTGGCTCTGGACATCAGCTCAGAACAGTTTCTCCTGCCTGTGATGACAAGCTGACACCTCAAGCTGTGGGTGTCTGTGGTGTGGCCCAGTGCTGCCCACTCAGGTCTTCACCTAGGATAAGTCACTGCACCTCAAAGAAGCTCCTCTGCTGGCTCCTCATCTTATCCGGCTACCTGCAGGCAATTTGCATTGCTTCCTGCCTTTGCTGCAGGTCAGCCTCCTGAAGCCCCCTGGTGCCTTAACCCTCTCCTAGCCTTTCTGTGACCTTTGGGGTCAAGTCTGATGTGTGACGAGTGTTATTGTAAGTATCTATAGTTAAGATTGGAATAACAGAACCTGTGATTGCCTAGCTCAGAGCTACCAGGTGACCAGGAGTATTCTGAGGACTCCACCCCTGAAAGTGGTGTAGCCTGTGAGTTTATCATTATTCTATGAATTCTGACACTTCGGAAAGACACAGATGTGTTTGGTTTATGTGAATGGCACAGTTCAGCTCATGATTGAAGTAAAATTTAAATCCAATAGAACAAGGTTTACGATGCCTTCATTATTTAAATGCTATGATCACAAACGATAGCAACTTAGTTAAGAAGGAAACAGGTCACTGAGTTCCAGAGAATCTCCCCTTCCTTTATTATTTGTTGATTAAAGGGGCGCCCTGAACCCCAGGACCGCAGTGCAAGCCTCTGCGCACTCCCCCAGGTCTGTGGTCCTGGCTCAGCTCCCATCCTCTTTCTCAGTGAAGTCATTTGTACCAGCTTCTCTCAGCCTTTCTTTTCTCTTTTGGAAATGCATATTGAACAAAAGATGACCTTCTGCTTTTGCTTCCTCCTTGTTTAAGTACCTTCCTCAGTACCTTCAGGAACCAGACTTTCACAGATACCTGAAGAGCACCGGTTGCGTTATTTCACCATCCTGCCCTTGGTGAGCTGAGGGGCCCTCTGGCAGCATGGCAAGGCCCTCTGGCATCCCCGCCCTCAGGCTTGCCCTGACCCCAGCTCAAGGCAGAGCCCCGTGGCTGGGGAGCTGCAGCAGGTCAGTCTGACAGCGGGATGCTCTGGCTCCCAGTGCCGTGGGACCCTGCTGTCAGGGGCCGGGATGCCCAGGCTGCTGAGTGCCCAAGCCTCCCTGCCAGTTATTTCAGGCAGCTGGGCCTCACTTTATTCAGCCTAATCCCTGAGCAAACACTGATGACAGAGGTGCTGATGGAGGCAGATGCTGATGGAGCCCTGGTAGGAGCCCAGATCTCCAGGCGTGGGCTCCAGGTGGGCTCCAGCGAGGGGCAACAAGGAGCAGAACTTTGGTAGTGGTGTCCGGAGCCTCCTTCCAACCTCCTTCTACCTGCTGGTCTTCCCCTAGAATTTGAGTAATTCCTGGGCTGTTTCCAGGAGCCACCCAAACTCCAGGAACCAGAGTGCTCTCCCCATGGAGCACTCACGGATCTGGAGCCCTCACTGTGGAGCACTCACGGATCTGGAGCCCTCACTGTGGAGCACTCACTGATCTGGAGCCCTCACTGTGGAGCACTCACGGTTCTGGAGCCCTCACTGTGGAGGACTTGTGATCTGGAGCCCTCACTGTGGATCACTCACGGATCTGGAGCCCTCACTGTGGAGCACTTGTGATCTAGAGCCCTCACTGTGGAGCACTCACGGTTCTGGAGCCCTCACTGTGGAGCACTTGTGATCTGGAGCCCTCACTGTGGAGCACTTGTGATCTGGAGCCCTCACTGTGGAGCACTTGTGATCTGGAGCCCTCACTGTGGAGCACTCACGGATCTGGAGCCCTCACTGTGGAGCACTTGTGATCTGGAGCCCTCACTGTGGAGCACTTGTGATCTGGAGCCCTCACTGTGGAGCACTCACGGATCTGGAGCCCTCACTGTGGAGCACTTGTGATCTGGAGCCCTCACTGTGGAGCACTCACGGATCTGGAGCCCTCACTGTGGAGCACTTGTGATCTGGAGGCCTCACTGTGGAGGACTTGTGATCTGGAGCCCTCACTGTGGAGCACTTGTGATCTGGAGCCCTCACTGTGGAGCACTCACGGATCTGGAACCCTCACTGTGGAGCACTTGTGATCTGGAGCCCTCACTGTGGAGGACTTGTGATCTGGAGGCCTCACTGTGGAGCACTCACGGATCTGGAGCCCTCACTGTGGAGCACTCACGGATCTGGAACCCTCACTGTGGAGCACTCACGGATCTGGAGCCCTCACTGTGGAGCACTTGTGATCTGGAGCCCTCACTGTGGAGCACTCACGGATCTGGAGCCCTCACTGTGGAGCACTTGTGATCTGGAGCCCTCACTGTGGAGGACTTGTGATCTGGAGCCCTCACTGTGGAGCACTCACGGATCTGGAGCCCTCACTGTGGAGCACTTGTGATCTGGAGGCCTCACTGTGGAGCACTCATGGATCTGGAGCCCTCACTGTGGAGCACTCACGGTTCTGGAGCCCTCACTGTGGAGCACTCACGGATCTGGAACCCTCACTGTGGAGCACTTGTGATCTGGAGCCCTCACTGTGGAGCACTCACGGATCTGGAGCCCTCACTGTGGAGCACTTGTGATCTGGAGCCCTCACTGTGGAGCACTTGTGATCTGGAGCCCTCACTGTGGAGCACTCACGGATCTGGAGCCCTCACTGTGGAGCACTCATGGATCTGGAGCCCTCACTGTGGAGCACTCACAGATATGGAGCCCTCACTGTGGAGCACTCACAGATATGGAGCCCTCACTGTGGAGGACTTGTGATCTGGAGCCCTCACTGTGGAGCACTCATGGATCTGGAGCCCTCACTGTGGAGCACTCACGGATCTGGAGCCCTCACTGTGGAGGACTCACTCATGGATATGGAGCACTCTCCTTGGAGCACTCACTGATCTGAACAGCCACAACTAATGACATTTCTGGCAACATCTCATCACGTGTGTGGCATCATGTGTGGCTGGGGCCTTTCCTCTCAGCTTGCTTTGAAAGGCCTGGGGCAGGCATGGGTGGTTCCCTTGTGTCTCCCTGAGGTGCTGAGCTCCGAGCCATAGGCTGCCCTGGCCTGGGGTCTGGGCCTGTTCCCCCCTGGTGTGGGCTTGGCACCCCCCACGGATGGAGCAGCTTCCAGGGAGTCTTCTCCAGGTGTGGCTCAATGAGGCCTCGCCACAGCGGGTCTGGACACAGGCCAGAGGTGGGCCAGGTCGGGCACTGTAGGGGTGTGTTAGGGCTGTCATGGGGACCAGGACTCTGGAAAGGGAAGTGGGGCTCTTGTGTGGTGTATGTGCATCCTGGGGTCATCGTGCAAGCCAGGATGACCAGTCCTCATGACCCGTCATCAAGACGGTCCTTGCCTCCTCGTGCTGCCCTAGCCAGGGTGCCCTCTGGGGAGTGACCTTGTGATCTGGAGCCCTGGCAGCATGCTGTCTGTGGAGAGATCCTACTAAGGCCCCAGCAGTAGGGGAGCCTGGCTCCAGAACCACCTGAGGGTGGAGTTTCTGTAGCTTTTCCTCATCTTGGAGCCGGAGGCCAGTGCAGACATGGCCAGGGCTCCCTCCTGGGCTTCTTAGGAGCCAGCCTGTTCCTCTTGCTGCTCTGCATGGCTTTGTCTTAATGTCAATCATGGGGGGAAGGAGAGTTGCCTACTGTGCGTGCACAGAGCAGGTCTGAGGGGTTAGCTCACTTATGGGTGCAAATCAGGGTCCAGAAAGGGCTGTGGAGGTTGGAGGGATGACCCTAGAGAGCAGATGACATCGGTGTATTTGCTTTTGTTGAATTATGCCCTGAAATAGTGCTTCCGCGAGGGGCAAGGACATGTGCATTCAGAAGCAGCGGTGGCCTCATCTGGGACGCCACTTACTGCCCCTGTGAGCCTGGTGTTTGGATGGATGCTTGGAAGAAACCTCCCTTGTCGCTCTCTAAGTAAAAGCTCTGTTTCTCCCAGCTGGCTGAGGGTTGTTTGGGACCATCCTGTATCTAATTGGGGTTTTCTGTGCCTTGGATGCTAGGACTTTAGGTGCCAGAGCCTGTTCCCAACTGCATGGAAGCCTTGTTCTTTCTCTGATCTTCCTTTTCTTTTCTCTTTCCCCTAATTCCTTAAACTCTGTTATTTGTGGTTTCTTTGTGTGACTTTTCTGTGTTGCCTCTAGTTATTTGTGAGAGGAATCAAGATAGGCATAAAAACACTCATGAATTGAATCTGACATTGTGTATGAAAGCCCTGTGATTCAATCCCCAGGGTATCTAGTCCCCGACTCTTTGGTTTTTCAAAGCAGATCAGCAAATGCTGACGTAGATTGTGCTTTGAGATAAGCTGTATGAATACCAGATTGGTGGTGGGCGGGAGAGATCCTGTGGTTAAATCCAGAGCATTGGTTGCATCTAGGCTTAGAGCAAGATACGACTGGCTGCTGGAAAAGCCTGCGTGGTGGTTCTGCGTTATGTACTGAAAGGACCTTATCAGGTCAGGGTGGAGACTGAGGGCTGCTTTTCTCTGGTGGACCCCTGGGTCTGCCATGGGACAATGGGACGTCACTTCTAGCCCAGCAGCGCAAGTCTCCTGCTGTGTGGTGCCTGTGTGCTCCGCGTTCCTTGTGGTGTTGCAGCAGGCCGAGGGGAACACAGGAGAGTGGCACTGAGCCTGGGGAGATCCCCACTTCCTGGGGAAGCAGTGGACGCTCGTGGTTTTGTGGGCGCAGATGGTGCCTCCTCCTTCAGGCTACGTGCTGCAGACGCGGCTCTGGGGATGGCCCAGGCGAAGACGGCTTGCGTGCTCTACATGCCCATCAGGGACACTCAGGGAGGCCTGGGCCCAGCAGATTGCCAGCCTCTCGGGTGGCACAGTTTGACCTGTTGCTGCTGCACTGTCTGATCCTACTTGGAGGGCATTGTGCTGGATGCTGTGTTTTAAGATGGGGAGACTGAGGTCCGCACATCAGGCGAGCCTGGGGCCGGGTCTGTCTGCACTGCCAAGAGAGGTGTGGGAAGAATAGCAGTCTTTGTCTCAGTTGTCTGCTTGAGCTATGGCTCTGTCTCTCCCCTGGTCTGGCCTCTCCCTGGACATCTGATGGTCACTTTACTGCACTGATACCAGGCCTATCCCCCCGGGCTCCTGTCTTCCTGAGCACCTCCGCTGGCCCCCTGGCCAGGACCCAGGAGCCCCTGTGACTCTGCGTTGTGGTTTCCTGAGCCCCTCCCTGTGCCTCCTGTCTGGCTCACATGCTGCCTGGCTTCCTCTGCAGCCCCCTCTGGGCTGGTGTGGGTGTCTCCTCCCACCTGAACAGACCAGTTGTGATAAGTGCTTTTTCTCCAGAGTCCTGCTTCGACGCCCTTCCTGTTGGATACCAGAGTTATGTCCAGTGCCCTCTTCTGCTCACAGCCCGAGCTCTGGGACCTGGGGTGCAGCGCTATCCTGGGAGCTAGGAGCCCTGGGCCAGCCTCTGCCTGTCCTGGGTCCTGCAAGTGAGGGCGAGCGTTTGTAGAGTGACTGACATGAGCCAGCACATAGGCAGATACAGCTATTTTGATGAGTGGCTGACCTCTGACCCCGCTGTGCCCCTTCTAGGCACCTGTCCATAGACATCAGCAAGAACTGGGAAAGGCAGGCACAGAAGGCTCAGCGCTGCCGTGCTGTTGATGGCAGTGCCAGGGAGGGACTGGCTGGGAAGCTGTGGTGAGGGCATGCGGTGGTGGCTGGGCAGCCTGAGGAAGGACGGCCACTGTGCTGTCTGCATCAGCCAGCTCAGGCTGCTGTGACCAGACACCTCAGAGGGACGTGGACAGCTACTCCAGAGGCTGGAAGTGGAGAGCAGGGTGACTGCCGGCTCTCTGGTGATTCTCCTGATCCCCTGTGGGCCTCTCTGGACCCATCTAAAGCTGGTGCCCTTCCAAGGCCTCACCTCCTGACACCGTCCTCCTGGGCCAGGGCTTCAGCATGCACCTTGGATGACACAAACCTTCAGGGCTGTGGAGCCAGGTGTAGAATAAATTGAGTAAGAAAGCCCAGTGAAGCGGGCTGTGTGGCACGTGGCCTGCTGCAAGGAGGGGGAGTGCCAGATGTGCTTGTCGACATCTCCTCTGCTGCAGGTGAGGAGGAGCTCCGAGGCAGGCCGGGCAGCGGAGCCTCACCTGTGCGTTGGACAGGACGACCAGGCTGGCTGGGGCTGCTGTTGTCCTGTGTTCCGGCCTCGGCAGGTGTGGTGGCCTCCTGCAGAGGCACCTCCCTCCACCCTGCCCTGGCTGTGCAGGGTCCCCACCAAATCCCCCGGCTCCACCTGGCCCACCGCTGCCTGCACCGCCTCCCCTGCCAACCAGCCTCCTCTGCTGGGGGTCTTCCGCACCCTCCCGCCATAGCCTGACTCATTCTCCTGGGCACCTTGCCCCAGCAAGCATGGTGACCCGTGGGGCAGGCCTGTCCTCCCAGGAGGACCGCCACGTGGCCCCACGCTCCTCCTCTCAAGTCCGTCCTGTGGGTCAGGGCACTCTGGGAGGGGCTCTGAGCTATGGGAGCAGGACAATGCAGAGATAGGACGAGGGGGGTGGCTGGTGTGTGACCACAGCCCTGCCTCAGGAGTCCCAGGCAGGACAAGGGCAGGTCCAAAGCAAACATTAGCTCCGGGTTTACTCTGCACCAGGATGGGACGAGAACTGGAGCAGCCATCATCCGCTGACGGCCAGGGCTGGGCGGGCCCCTCACTCCTGGACAAAGCTCATTGTTGTGGCTGCTGTGGGACTCTGCTGAGGGTCACTGGGTTTCCTTTCCACCCCGGCTCTGTGGGAGCCTCATTCTTAGGGGTTGTCTCCACTGCTTGCCAGGAACGGTCAGTCTGGATGCTGGCCCCTTGTTCCTTCTGTGCAGCCTCTGACTCCCAGGAGGCCTCCTGCAGAGCACTGCCCTGGGCACTCAGGTGTGGATTTGCTCCTGTGCTGGTCCCCGGCTCTGCAGGACAGAGGTCTTCTCGTTTCACCCCCAGGCCCTTCTCCACTTCATGGCTTGTGGAGATACTCTGCAGGACTCTCCCCTGTTCGTTCTGGAAGACCCAGCAACATTGTGCTTCCAGAACCTGGAGCAAAAGTCTGCAGGGGGCTGTGTTGTGTGGGCTTATTATTTTAAAAAAAAAGTCAGACGTATCTGCAATCATAGTAAAAAACTGCTTTTTGATGACTTATATTGACAATTTGGTTTTAAAAGGTTCTAAGGTGCCTGGAGTTGATTACAGATGCTTGGTGCTCTGGGTTGTCTTTTGATGGGCAGAAAAATTAACAGAGACTTGGCACCCCCCCCCCCCCCGGGCTCTGAGACCAGAAGCACTCCTCCGTGGCCTATGGGAGGCCCACGCTGTTGGAGGTCCACACAGCATCGCCTCCTTGCTCTCTGGAGGGTCCCAGAGGAAAGGGCACAGGGAACGCCCACCCTCTCCACAGGCCTTTGTTCCCTGGCAGACCACTCCAAACCATGGACTAACCCCGAGTTTACGAATAAGAGTGGAGTTCAGAGATGCTGGGAGGGACACTCAGGCTGTCACTGGGTTTGATGGATGGTGAGCATCAGCAGCCTCGAGGTCGGCTGAGCAGCACCACCGATGTACTGGGGACCATGGCTACAGGCAGAGATGACCCTGCCCTGCCCAAGTGCCTAGAATGCTGCAGTTGGAGTACTGGCCACTGCAGTCCCACTTTAACAGGGAACCCTCAGAGACAGCTGGGCACAGGGGGTACCGCAAGCACAGGGTGGCAGTCAGCAGGGACATATCTGTAGCTTAGGGATAGTATGATTAGGAGCCCTCATGTACAGACCCACAGCTGTCAGAGCAGAGGCTATATGCTGGGTCATGGGAGCTGCAGCCTGCACCCAGGTTCACAGGAGGCTGCACTCTACACCCAGGTCACAGGGAGCTACACCCTGTGCCCAAGGTCATGGTGGAGCTGCACATCCAAGGCCACGGGAGCTGCAACCAGCACCCAGGTTATGGGGAGCTGCACCCTGCACCCAGGTCATGATGGAGCTGCACCCTCATCCAAGGTCATGAGGGAGCTCGACAGTTAGAGAAATGCAAATCAAAAGTACACTGAGATTCCATCCAAGGTCACTGCACCCTCCAGGCAAGGTCATGAGGAGCTGCACCCAGCATCCAGGTCCCAGGGACCTGCATGTGGCTGGTCTTCCATGTACCCTCCACCTACCCGCCGCGTTCCTGGGGGCAGTGATCTTGAGGGCAGATGTGGCTGGGTGTGGGGGAGGATACCCTGGTCCTCCAGCAGGTGGAGGCTTGGGCACTGGGCCCAAGTGGACTCTGGTCCTGCTCCCTCTCTCTGGCATGTCCCTGCCGTCTCCCCTGAACCTCAGCCAGCTTCATCCAATGCTTTCTTATCCCTGTGTGTGTTGTCCCGCTAAATCTGCAGAACATGTGGTTGAGCAATGTGTGGTCTGCCTGTCCAGAGGGGATGGCTGGTTTCCGAGAAATGCCCGCGGCCTGGCCATGACCGCTGCTGGGCCAGCCTGGGTCTCCCCTTCTCTCCTGGACCACATCCCGCTCATCCCTGCCCCAGGCTGTTCCCACAGCCTGGAGGAAGCCGTCTGCCGTGAGGGGGAGTGGAGAGGGGTAGACGGGGCTGTAAAGAGGAGGAGGGCAGCAGGGAGGAGCCGCCTCAGGGCCCCACTGCCTCTGCCCCGAAGCCCGAAGGGACACCTTCATCCTGCCCAGGCCTGACGGTCATTCTGCCTCCAAGTAGGCGCCTGTGCAGGATCCCTGCCCCTGAAGGACAGCAGACCCTCCTCATGCACCTGACATCACTGACTGACTTCATTGTCCTAGGGGGGTCTTGGTGTGTTCCAGCTGCTATCACAGGACACCACACAGTGGGTGGCTTACAGGCCACAGAGGCTCATTTCCCACTGCTCTGGGGCCTGGAAGCCCAAGGTCAAGGTGGGGTCTGCTCCGCAGCCCACAGATGGGCCTCCTCTGCCCTCCCATGAAGGAGGGCAGGAGCAGTCAGGGGCCTCTTTTATGAGGACCCTGATCTCACCCAAAGGAAGGAGCTGTCAGGACCTCATCGCGTCCCAGGGCCCCACCTGGGGATCAGATGCCAACATGTGAATCTGGGGAGATGCAGACGTTTGGCTCCCAGCAGTGGGGGTCAGGGAGCTGTAAGGGTGTCTGGGGTGGGCGGTGCACCCCCCGCGGGGTAGCTGGTGTTGGGGCCAGCGGGTACAGCCCCGAGGTGCAGTACTCTAGAAGTGCTTAGGGTGAGGATCCTGTCCTGAACACAGGCTGGACTGAGTGTGGTGGTGCCCCCCGTGGTCCCAGCTGTGTGGGAGGAGTTGAGACCCGACTGGACCACATCGCCAGACTGTGTCCCCTAAGTAAATAAGAATGGTTGATAGACTTTTAAACCCTCTCTGGCCCAGACGGAGCCACCGGGTCCCCGTGCTTCCTTGCCTGTGGTACATGTTGGCCTTTGTCAGCTCCCCTGTTGGACCTGGTTAGGTGCCTTTGGAGCTTTGGAACCGGAGCCCTGAAGCCATCCCGGCAGGTGGCCTGTGCAGGCTTTTGGTGACCCATGGGCAGTTTGCAGTCCAGGGTTCACCCACTCTGTGGCCAGGAGGTCATGTGAAATCACAGCACGAGTCTGAGCTCCTCAGCTTTGTCCTGAGCCACGAGAGTCCTGAGAGATGCTGGCGGGCAGGAGGTGTGCGCTCCATGCAAAAGGGACACGCGCTGACACGCCCGAGGCGGGTCACTGTGGAAAGACGGAGGGAACCTCGCTGGCCCAAGCACTGGCACGCAGACTGAGGGGCCTCCGTGACCTCGTAGTGGAGACTTTTTAGGAGCCGTAGCTGCAGCCATCGAAGAGGCTTAAACCCAAGAGCACTATCTGCGTCCCAGGAGACGGGGAAGGCTCCTGGCCCCTGGTGGAGGAGGCGGGGATCAGGAGCTGTCCTGCTGGAGGTGAAGGGGGCACCGCAGATGGGCTGCCCACACTCATGACCGGCCCTGGGAGCTGCTGCTGGCCACGCTGGAGAAGAACAGGATCTGCGTCTCGGGGCCCTGCGGCGTGAGGTTCCTCTGGACTGGGGTGGCCGTGCCCTGTGCTTGACAGGGCAGGAGCCTCTTCTTCCCTGCTCGTCCTTTACATGGGTTCTGTTTTGGTCCTGGGGATGTGGCTCAGGCGGCAGCACGCTCGCCTGGCATGCGCGGGGCGCTGGGTTTGATCCTCAGCACCACATAAAATAAAAAATGAAGATGTTGTGTCCACTGAAAACTGAAAGATAAATATTAAAAAACTCTCTCTTCTCTCTCTCTTAAAAAAAAAAAAGTGTTCTGATTTAAAGCAGCCACCGTGCTGTGGAGTTGCATGGGAAGTGCATCTTCAGGGTTTGAGGTAAAATGCTGGATACCTAAAAGCAACTAGACTGGGAGGTTGAGGACCTCCATAGCAGATGTGGTCAGGCAAGACCCCTGTCCAGCATCCCCTCCTCCCAGTCCTCAGGGGGCGGAGAGAGCTGGGATGAGGCACAGCTTCCCCGAGCGGGACCCCTGCTCTGCATCTGGCAGGACTGTCTGTCCCAAAGAAGAAAGCTGTTGTGGTCTGAGTCCCGGGGGACTGTTCCCTGGATCAACAGAGAACACAGTGAAATGGAAGACTATTCCAGGCCCGGAAAGATGTTCCCATGTCACTCTCCCGGCAGTGGGCAAGGTGAATCCCAGCCCCGGCTCTGCTCCAACCCGGAGGCACCCTCCAGGGGCACAGCCACCTACCTGGGGCTGTGCTCGCTCCTGCTGTGACCTCCTGTGCGTGGAGCAGCAGAGTTAGCTTTATTCTAAAGCAAACGTGGAAAAGAACAGTCTTCATGAGAGAAAGGTGCATGACCCTCAGACGTGCCTGACCCACGCGGGGCCTTGAGTCGGTTCCAGCCTGAGGGAGATGTGGCTGTCGGGTAAATCTCGGCGTGGTTTCCCTCAGAGTGTGTGCAGGTTCCGTTAGACGGTCCTCCCGGGGAGGCTGTCCACTCTCGGTGTGGGCAGCGGGGTGCTTCCCTTTGCCCAGATGGCATGTGGACGTGGTTCACAGAGCTGCTTGGTGTGGCTCGGGGCCTCAGCGCGGGCCACCCTCCTCAGGCGCGCCCTGCGCTTCCGGGACCCTCCGTGGTGTCCCTTCTCTCCCGCACTTCAGCTTTGCCTCTGGGCAGGATAGGACCACCACGGGCTTCCCCTGGCAGCGCACTTGTTAATTCACGCCTGCTGTCCCACGACCCTCAGCCTCTGGCTCGGACCTGGGTGTCTGCTAGACGGACCCTCAGCCTCTAGCTCGGACCTGGGTGTCTGCTGGATGGCCTCTGGCCTCTCAGAACTTGATGTTTGCCCGCCCCCGCTTCCACACCCTCCTTCTAACTGGGAGACCCTCCCTTCTCCCTGCAGGGCTCAGACGCTGCTGGGAGACAAAGCCAGGCACCCTGGAGGGCTCTCCTGGCCCCTCTGCCCCAGGGGCACGGCAGCAGCGCTGCTGTCCTCACCCAGGACCAGGCCAGCCTGCTTTCTGCCTGTCTCGTCAGCAGCTGTTGCAGTGCGCAGTGACCCACTACAGGGCTGTCCAGGTAGCCTCTGTGCTGTTGAGTCCCGTGCCACAGAGGACTGCGGCCAAGCCATCTCGTGAGACACCGAGGCAGGACTGCCTGCACATGCCATGTGGGAACAGTGACCTGGGCACCGTCAGCTCCTGTGAGTTAGGCCAGCCGGCACAGTGAGGACCCCAGGTCGGTTTTCCAGCCTCTGCCACAGCTGCCCTGCACCTGGGGAGGCCGGACAGGGAGTGTGATGGGAGCTCAGCACTGCCACCGGGCGGTCCTCTGGGGGCCGAGGTGGCGTTCCCGTTTTGTGCCGTGAGAGGGGTGTGCACTTGCTGTCCCTCCTGCTTCTGGAAGCCTCTTGCTGAAGCACAAAGCTGGGGCTGCCACTGCTCTTTGCCAAAGGCTCTTCACAAGGAAGAGCATCAAACAGCGTGGATTCTGCAGTTCACATCAAAGTGACTTTGGGACGCCGGGGATAGGGTCCAGGACACCCCACCACTGAGCTGTCTCTCAGTCCTGCTTTTATTTTGAGACCGTGTCTTGCTAAGTTGTTGATGTTGGCCTCAAACTTGTGATCGGCCTGCCTCAGCCTGCCTCGCAGCTGGGATTACAGGTGTGCTCCAAAATGACTTGTTCCCTTTCTCTCTTTTTGGTGAAACTGGGGGTGAACTCGTGCGTGCTAGACACCAAAATGACTTCCAGTGAGGTGTTACAAATGTGATAAGAGATCTTTTGTAACATGGGAAGATGTCCAAAAAATACTGTTTAAAAAGTCCAGAAAACCCAGATGATAAGAAGAAGATGGTAATAAAAGCATGCCGACAGCACCGCGGCTTTGCCTTTGAGATGGCTGTTTGTGGAGAGCTCTGCATGTGGCGTCTGAACCCCTGTTGGCGGGCAGCTTGCTCTCCATTCACAGTGAGCTTCCTCTTCATGTCCTGAAAGTCACGTTTGTGCATTAAGTTCTCTGTCTACAACTGAAATACTTTTGGTTCTCAAACCAAACAGGATATACTTGTAATTTTGAGTTTGCTGGCAGGCCATTAATTTTTTTTGTTTGTTTAAAAATAAATTTAGAAGTATGCCAGTTTTGTGAATGGGGAAATTTGAGATAATCTATTTTAGAAATCAGTATTGAAGATTGTCGCCAGGTGAGCTTTACAATGCAGTCTTTAAAGACCATCTCTTATCTTCACAGTGACCTTTCTGTGGTTAAAGGGAGCTTTGCCAGCGTCCTGCTCCGTCTCCGACTGTGAAAGGGAATTCCAAGGCACAAGTCCCTGGGCCGACTGAGTGAAACATGGCTGAGTCCCCTTTTAGTTCTGGACTTTTGTCACCCTGTGGTTCTGAGATGAAGCACGATCCTGGTGTGGGATATAAACCTGTCCTTCAGTGCTTCCTACTGAACAGGTCTGGACAGCTGTGTGGGGGGTGGGTTGTGGTCCATCAAGGTTTGGGAATCATAGATACCTTCAAACCAAAGAGAGCCACGCTGTAGCTCCCGGCCTTGGAAACTGATGAGAGACTCAGGTCAGCCCAGCGGTCACTGAGACTTGGAAGAGTGGCCCTTCCTTCTTCCTGCTCATTCTTCACGCTGGAGAGGCTCCCTGACGGTCAGAAGGAGTAGCGGTGGACTTGGGGGCTCATGGTGCTGGGGCTGACGTGGACTCCCAGGGCAGTGCCTGGTTCTGCTGGCTCCAAGCCGAGGGCTGCGGGAGACGCTTCCTGACTGTGCTCTTTCTGGCTGTGTAAAGGGCTTCGTCTTGCCTGTCCCTTCGTTCCTCCTTCCTGTGGCCCCTGTCCTGTTTTGCCAGGGTGTTACCTTGGGGACACAGAAGAGAAGGTTCCCAGGAGCTGTGGGTCCTGTGGGTGCAGGCCGTGCTGAATTCCTGACTGCCCTGGGGGCTGTGGGCCTGTCAGGAGGAGCCGCCAGGCCTGGCTTCCTGGGGACACTCCTGGGGAGGGGTGTGTCCCCGAGCTCGTCTCTGGCAGACCTGGGCCCAGGCCGTCTTCCCTCTGACTGCTGTCTGGTATTGGCTGACCTGCGTTTCAGAAAGACAGACACCACTCAGCTCCAGTGCAGTCAGAGGGAACTCGTGGGGCTTAGTCCTGGCCTGAGCTGGAGCTTCCCAGAGGCCATTTCTGGGGTTTGCTCTTGGTGTTCTTTTTAGGAGGTCACTCCATTCATGGCTTTCCAGGAACTTTCTGGAATCCACTCCCACTTCCCCAGGAAGCTCCAGACATGGGTTGCTTGCCAGGACATGTGACTCTGCAGGGGTGTGAGGGCAGTGACCAGGTGGCCAGGGCATTAGAGGCAGGTGCCCACTGTGGCGCCCCAGCCCCCGCCCCTCAGCCCAGGGGAGGGCTGGGGGTTCTCGGAGGCCTGTGAGGTGCTCCCTGACTCTGAAGTTCAGGGCAGCGCTCATTCAGTGGGAACACTTTGTGGAAATATTTGTTATGATCTTAAAAATGATATTCTACTGTCAGCCAACCTGTGCCTGTGCCTGTGAGGAAGGGGGACAAGGACCCTGCACATTCTCGAGTTTGGGGGGAGGCCCTGGCTATGGGAGTTGATTTTGTTTATACTTAACCTACGTCCAGTGCCAGTGAGGAGCGGGCTGAGGACAGGACAGGGACTGGACGGGGTGCGGGGAAGACAGGTGCTGCCGCTGGGGTGAGGATGCCCATGTGCACGGCCTGCATCTGCCACACGCGGCACACAGCAGAAGGACATGTGCTTGGACTCTGCTCCCAGCATCCCTGAAGGCCCGGAGTGGAGCTCAAGGACACACTGCTGCTCTGCCCTGCAGTCCCCGCCGCCTGCCAAGGGCCACGGCCCAGAACGCACTTTTCTGACAAGCCCGGGTGAAGCTGCTGCTGCTGTGGGCCTGCCTGGACCCCTGGGGTCATGGCTGCTCAACCCGAGCCCCTCCGACCTCACTCTGCAAGTCCCCCCTGCAGAAGTGCAGCCCTGCAGTCCACAGGGCCTTGAACTGGGGCTCATGGGAAGAGACATCTACTTCCCCTCGCTTGTCTCTGGTTGGAGCCTCTTCCTTCTGCCTTCTTCCTTGCTCTGGAGGGTCACGGTCTCCGTGTGGCCCCTAGTCCCCAAGTGATGTGTCAACACCTCGGCTGCATGGCCAGCCAGCTGGGCCCACACACTCCAGGGCATCACAGTGGCCGCCACAGCTCCTCCCAGGTCTACTGTCCAGGTGTGGGCCAGTGGAGGGGTCAGGGTGGACACCCAGCACTCTCCTCGGGCTGGCTTCTGATGTCCTGTGCTGCAGTGTGCTCCATTTCTGTGGGCTCCCTTTCTCTGCTGAGATCCCCTGTGCTGCCGAGGGACTGACCCCAGTCTTCCTAACCGCGTCTGTCAGGCTGGTCATGTGGGGAGTGGTCTGCTGTGCCCAGTTGTGAGGTAGCCTCTCCGTAGAGGCCAGCTCTGTCCAGCAGAAACTGTGTGCTATGGCGTTTGTCCATGCAGGTTGGCCATGGGGCGGGTGTCCAGGACCTCCTCCTACCTGATCAAAGGCAGCAGAACTCTCTGACTGTGGGGCCAGAGAGCGCCCCCTGCCAGTGTGTGCTTGTGCCACGCCCGGGCTGAGTGGACCGAGGAGCGGGCGCTCCTGGAGGTCCTGCTGGGACGCCAGCTCCTCTGGTCCCTTTCTCCTTCCCACCCCCCAGGGGGACTGTGGGGTCTGGATTCCAGGGACAGTGAAAGCACCCTTGTTTAGAAGCAGTGGTGGCAGTGCCCAGGAGCGCTGGTCCCGGGGCGCGTGTGGGTCAGGCAGCGCCAGGCGGGGGCTGCGGCTGAGGTCGCCTGGGGGCAGGAACCGGCCTCCGCCTTCCTATCCCTGGTGCAGAAGCTATTGCGTGCTCGGCCCCGAGAGAGGGGCAGTGCTGGGCCGGACGTGCCGCTTGCTGCTGCTCTGCCCACGGTGAATCGTGATGACGTCAGTGTTCGAGAGACGTCTTCCTGAACCGCAGACAAGAACTGGCTCTACCAGCCACTGGCCGTTATTAAATTGTCCCTGAGAGGACCTCAAGCCTTTCAGGAGGTAGGAAGTGTCCTGTGGGAAGCACCATATGCAGTGTCCACCACGTCACCCAGCACCCAGTGTTTTTACAGGGTGACATGGCCATCCCACAATCGGGTGGCTCAACCAGAAAGTGCAGCCTCACAGCGCTGGGGCCGGAATCCAAACTCGAGAGCCTCCGTGGCCTCTCCCAGGCTGCTAGTGACCACCTGTGTTCCCACTGTGCCCTGCCTTCCTCGCTCGGTGGTCTCCCTGTGCCAGGTCCCCAGATGAGAGGGTTGGAGGGGCCCCCTCTGAGGATGCGTCTCTGAGGAGACCTGACGCGCCAGGTCAGCAACACCAATTTGGGGTGACAGTCCCCCACGACCACCCCTGTGGGGTGCTTCCCAAGTTGATGGTTTGGGTCAGGCTGGTCCAGGCCCTGGGCCAGACAACACAGTGGGTCTTTACCCACCGCCGCAGCAGGCCTGGGACCTTGGCTGTGCCCCGTGCTTTGCTCTTGCCTGGTCAGAGCCTCGAGGGCACTCTGCTGGGTCAACTTCTCAGGGTGCAAAGCCTTCCTGCTGCCCGGCCAGCCTGAACTCCATTCTGTCCCACTCTCGTCTCAGGCGGGCTGTTGGGATCCTCGCCCCACGCCTGAAAACACAAACAGCACTTTGAACAGTGCACGTTTACTTAAAGTTCCCACCTGGAAACCCACAGAGAAACCCGCCGGTGGGACAGCCTCTCTGTAGATGGGCCTACTGGGCTGGCCTTGCGCTTGGGGATGAGCAGCGGGACTCCATAGGCAGTGAGCTGGTGAGTGGCCAAGCCCAGCCATGGAAATGCTGGGGCCTCTAGGCCTACCCAGTGACCAGTGGGCACGATGCCTGTCTTGACTATGTGCCACTCCCCCAGAGCACGCTATCCTAAGACGATCTGAAGGCACACGTTCTGGGCATCAGCTGAGCAGGGGTCATATAGGTGGTGCCTGCAATTCTACCGCCCCATAATTCCTGTCTAAATAAACGGCTCTACGTGATGTTGCCTGTTGTTTGTCTAAACATGTAGTGGCCTCAGTGACAAGGCGGCCTGCCTGCCGGGGAGTGACCCAGATCTCATCTGTAAACGCCTTCTGCACCTGGCAGCACTGCAGAAGCAGCAGGAGTGCTGCTGGCTGGGCTCTCGGGATCACAGCATTTCCTCTGTCTTCACAGGGACCTTCGCTTCAACAGGATCAGAGAGATCCAACCCGGGGCTTTCCGGCGGCTGAGGAACTTGAACACACTGTAAGTCAGAATGCTCGGTGGTGTCCAGTGGGAGAAGCAGGGTCCTGACCAGGTACCTGCAGGCCATCTCCAGTCTGCATGATGGGGACAGCTGGAGAGGGACAGTGGGGTGGAATTTGCATGTTCCATGCCCATGGCCTTGTGCCCAGCTCCTTCCTGGATGGGGTGGGTTTGCTTCCTGCTGTGGTGGAGCAGGACAGCACCTCTGCTGAGCTTGGCCTGGAGGTAGGTGGGCTTGACCTGCCGACAGTTATGCCGCAGAGCTCCACCTCCTGGAGGGCAGTGTGGGGGCAGCACCAGTCTCTCTAGAATGCGCAGGTCTCTCTTAGGCACCAGGACTGAGCGCTAGGCCTGGGTGCAGGGTGTGGGGAGAAGGAGCCAGCAGGTCCCCTGAGGGCAGGGCCTGTGGTGGCTGTGCCCACCAACTTCTCATCTGTGGCAGCGGGCGTAGCTTCCACCTCCAGTGACACTGTGTGGGACCCTCCTACACCTCACAGTTGTTCCAAGTGGGCTACAGCCCTTGCTGGAGACAGGTGGGGAGAGGTGGGCAGGAGATGTGCCTTTCCCGGGAGGCAGGGTGGCCTTCTCCAGTGTGCGTGAAGGTGAATGCTCATGGAGGGATGTGGATGCTGCTGGAGCAGGGTCTGGGGCTGTGGGTCGCACGCTGGGGCCACACCTGTCCTGTGGAATCCCCGGTTGCTGACTGGGCAGCAGGTCTGAGGGGCAGTCATGACCCAGCCTTGCCCGTGGCTAAGCAGGGTTTTGCTCAGCATAACCTGGAGGGTCTCTGTTTTTCACAGGCTTCTCAACAATAATCAGATCAAGAAGATCCCGAGCGGAGCGTTTGAAGACCTGGAAAATTTAAAATATCTGTAAGTTAACCATGCGACCTTTTCCCCTCAGGGTGGGCTGTCTGTGCTTAGACCTCTGAGGAGCAGGAGTGTGTGTGTGTGCTCCTCACAGGCACCAAGCTGGAGCCTTGCCTCTAGGTGAGTGGCGTGTGGGTGGCATTTCCAGAGGGTCTTCCCTGCTGGGCAGAGCCAGCCATTGTGCTCTTCAGTGTCCAGCTGCTGTGCTCAGGGGAGGCCAGCTGTGGGCCTGTGGGCACAGCCTCTGGTCCCCAGGTCTGGAGGCGGAGGTGGCAGCAGGCTCAGACACACAGCTGAGGGCGTCCGCCTATGCAAGCTCAGTGGCTCCTCCAGCTGTGGGGACAGACAGAGGAAATGACTAATCCACGTGGAACGTCATTAGTTCCTGATATTTTTCTTGTCCCCTGGCTGATTTGAAATTTTAGTCTCGTCTACTTAAACTCTATTTTACCTTTTTAAAATTCACTTTGATTAAAAGTATCTGCTAGTTGAAGTCAGTTTTGCAGTTCAGAGATACCCTCCTTGAGGGTCCGCTGGGTACTGTCCACACACCCATTTCACACCCAGAAAGGATGGAGGTGGACAGCACTGGACTTAGGTTTCACCTGGATCCAGCCAGATTAGAAGCACATGCTGCTTGCTTTGAACAAATCACTCTTTCTTTTGAGGATGTAGATAACTTTCCAAGGAGAGCCATTTTTAATGAAGCATTTACATCACTTATTATTTATTGGAACAAAACAACCTAAACGTCTTTTTTATGTGGATAGTTAAAGCGAAGCCATCTTGTGGGTGTTGGTGTATGTTTTGAAATCTCTCTTTATTTTAGATGTTCAGTGGTTCCTAATCATAGACCTCCCTAACTCTGCTAATTAAAATGCTCTCCTCATTCAAAGTGTTTCTCCACCATCTCTGCCTTAATGCTGATTTCCCGGGCGGTGTGGACATTGGAGCCCTGCGTGCCGCTGGACGTGAGGGAGGTCTGCGTCCTCCCTGACTCTGGTTTGCCTCTGGGCTGCAGTTTCAGTGCCCTGCAGGTCCAGGAGTGCTTGCAGTCCTGAGGAGTAGGTGCAGGCGGCTGACGGCAGTGTCAGGCTGTGTATGTGTTAAGTGGTTCTGTTTTGCTCTTGGTTTTAAACAACTGAAGGGCAGTTCATCCTCTGCAGACACCCTCCCTGCGGGAGGCGAGGGATGCCATTTCTTCCCAAACCCTTTCAGCACCACCTGCCAAGCCCCACCAGCCCTGGCTCACTCAGGGGGCTCCTGCCCTCTGTCTTCCCTCCCTCCCTCCCCAGGTGGTGGGCACAGATTACTGGGGCAGGATCAGGGGATGGGCTCCTCGCTCAGGAGGCAGTCTTGCTGGAAACGGGCACTCACAGGGCAGCGCTGGCAGGTGGCCCTGGTCCCAGGCTGCTGTGCGTAGCTCCTGGTGCTGCTCTCGGTGCCTGGGAAATGTGGTCAGTCTACCTGCTGGACCACCGCCTCCTACTTGAGTGTGCAGCTCTCCTGAGGCCCTTTGGCTGCTCTGGCCTTGGGTATTGGCAGCACAGTTTTGGAAGTTGTGTGGACCTTCTATCCTGGACCCTCAGTACTTCTGGGGACCCTCCTTAACTTGCATTTCCTAGTGCAGAAGAGAGTGTTGTAGTTAGAACTCAAGGTCAAAGAGGCAACTGCAATAAGGAAGAAGAGCATCATCATTCATTCTTGGAAGATCAATACCAGCTGTTCCCACGAAGTTCTGCCTCAGTGTCTTTATTTTTAGACTTTCTTGGGTTTTAATTTCATTTACTTACAGATTGCAGTACTAGGGATCGGACCCAGGGTGCTCTGCCACTGAACTGTACCTCCAGCCCTCTTGTATTTTTTATTTTGAGGCCAGCTCTTGCTAATTTGCCCAGGTTGGCCTTGAATTTGGGGTCCTCCTGCTTCAGCCTCCCAAATGGCTGGGATCACAGGTTAGGGCCACACCTGAGGGTTTCACACATACTTATGCCGTGATTCTGTCCACTTTATAGAAGAAGAAACCAAGGCACAGAAAGGTTGTCCTCTCACATAGGCGGCACGGGCATCAGGCCCCCGCAAGCTGCCTGCCTTTCCCGGCAGCCGTGCGCTGCTGGGCTCTGGCCCGGGTGTCCAGCCAAGGTGCAAAGGCTCACTGTGAGGTCACCTCAGTGGATCTGCTCAGAGGGAGGAGGGCCAGGACCACTGGGATGGATTGCAGCAGCCCAAGAGCACCTTCAGTTCCTTTAAACCAGGTCCTGCACTAGACATGAGTTGAAGACAGTGAAGCACTTTGTCCTGTGGAAACTGTGGCCTGAGAAGTGCTGGGGCAGAACCTGCTATCCATGCACGGGGATCGCTAGGCGATTCGCCACCAGGGCAAGGCTTTGAAGGGAGGTGTCTGCTTGATGGGAGGCAGGGATCTGGACCTTCAGTCCATCTGCCGCAGAGATAAAGCCCAGTGGATCATCATAAGCCACAGTAGCAGCCATGTCAGAGGTGGGAGCCGTACTCATGCAGAGCACCCCCAGGTCACCAGAGATCTGCTGCTGCTGGGCTGTGGTGTAAGGAAGGCCTGGCAGGTCAGGCCCAGAGCCCGCACGACACCAGGGGGACTGTGTTGGGAGCCTTTGCCCCTCAGATGGGCTCAGGAGCAGCAGGCCACATTCCAGGCTCTGTGTCCTAGCTCAGACCCGCCTGAGGGGGAGAGTGCAGTCGGGTTCCAGCAGACTTTCCTGTGGACCCTGAAATATGAATTCCATGTGACTTTCATTTCTCACAACTCAGTTCTTCCTTTGGAAATTTTACCATTTAAAAATATAAACTGCATTTTCAGTTCCCAGGCCACGCAGAGCAGGCTGCGGCTGGCCCTGGAGCTCCTCGGAGAGTCAGGGGGTCTAGGCGGTGAGTGGCTTCCTGGTGACCATGGCCCGTGTGACTTCAGGACTTCCAGAAGCCTGTCTGTGTGATCTCATCCAGGCATCTTGTGTGTGTGCAGGGAGATGCTCATGTTTCCTCCAGGCTGAGAAGCAGAGTGCCACCCCTGCTCCCTGGCCTAGTGGGGGAAGCAGAGTTAGGCCCCTGCTTTTGACCCTTTTGAGATGCAGAAAGGACCCTTCACAGGGCGGAGCCTGTGGTGTCCTGCTGTGTTGTCTTCCAGAGCAGTTGGGGCTGGAGGCCTGGCATCACGTGCCCCTGTTTCTCTTACCCATCTGCAGAGTGCCCTCGGCTGTGCTAACACTCCTCCATGTTTCTTGTTTCAGCTATTTGTACAAGAATGAGATCCAGTCAATTGACAGGCAAGCGTTTACGGGACTTGCCTCTCTAGAGCAACTGTAAGTGCCCTCTCCTCTGTGCTTCTGTGTCCCGGATGACACCTGCCTCTTTGCCCCCACGGGAGGAGCTGTGGAGCTGGTTGCATGATGCATGTTAGCTCCACGAGCTGTCGGAGGCCGTGCATGTTGCTGTGAGGGCCTGACGGGCCATTTCCCGTCTGTGCCACCTCCCACCCAGTCCACCCCTCACCCACCCAAGAGCAGAGGTTTGCTGGGCTGCTTCTATGCCCCAGACCCAGAGTAGACACTCATGGTTCCAAGAACAATAAGAGGGATTGAGTCCCTGTTTCATGGTGAAAACTGCTTATGTTTCAAGGGAGAGAGAGATGTGCATACAAGAGCCAGTGGTATTGTCCTGGGCCTCGTGGGGCCTGATGGTTCCCACTGCACATTATTTCCCTTTTGGATACGGGGATTGAACCCAGGGCACTTTCCCCTGAGCTGCAGGGCCAGTCCTCTTTATGACAGAGCCCGACTAAGAGACTGGCCTCACACTTGCATCCTCTGGCCTTGGCCTCCTGAGTGGCAGGATTGCAGCCGGGCACCTCTGCTCCTGGCTGCATCATTTCCTCTTTGTGACTGTGCATGTGGGGTTAGCTTCTTCAACCATGATGCCATGACTTGGAAGAAGACAAACTTTCCTCTCCTTGCTAGATTAGTTAGTGGAGTTGCCTGTGACTTAGTGCTGTTTCTTTGGCTACATGTGAAGTTGTACTTGGCTCTAAAGTCAGCATGTTGATTTCTGAGTAGAAAGTTCTGGTAAAACCATCAAGGTCTTTCTGTCAAGTGAACCTGCCAGTCCTCCAGGGACTGCAGTTAATGACCCTCAGGGATGAAGGGCAGCGGCTTGCCCTGCAGTGGGAGGTCTTCTGCTCCAGCCCTGAGTCTGCCTTCACCTGTCTCGGGGTGACTGGGCACAGCAGGCAGAGCCGGAGGCCGCCCTGGAGCCCGGAGCTGCAGGAGCACACTCGGGGCACCTGAGTCCATGCGTCTGAACAAGAGCCTCCTTCAAGTGAGAGCAGGTCTCCTGGGCTTAATGCAGGGGGCACCCGTAGGTGGGTGCAGAAGTCCTGGGTAAGGTGCGTGCAGTCTGGGCCCACCTGGGGAGGTGGAGAAAGCACCCAGGGCCTTTGCAAAGGAACAAGCTCTGTGTGCAGCGAGGTATTCATGCCTTGGGGATGTAATGGTAGTTGGGGCAGCTGTGGAAGCCTGAGGGTGCTGGGGTGGGAGACAGCCTCAGGAGGTGGGGCCTGTGAGCTTTTTGAGGAAGGAGGGGCCCAGGGTGGGGGAAGCGAGGCAAGGGAGGAGCTGTTCCTGCTGCAGGAACTTGGGCTTCACTCCACGCTGATCTCAGCGCATCTAGGAGGACCAGAGGCAGCTGCCTCTGGCAGCATTAGGGTGACCTGCATGTCCACAGCGGCTGGGCTCACAGCCTCTCCACCGGGTGTGCAGACTGAGGCTGGGAGGGCCAGCACTCTGTGATTGGGAACCCCAGCCCTGTGCCCTGAGCCCACTCCAGCCCCAACCTTAGAAGATGTGCATTCACACCAGCCCCTGGGAGCTGGGAAGACGAGGCCCCGGGGCACGGCTGGGAGGCCACAAGGTCTTTGGGAGTCTCTGAGCTGTTCTTTGGGAAGCTATGGGTATGATCAGAAGCCTGCCAGAGTCAGGAGCTCGGTCTGAGCTCAGGGTGTCCTCCGTGCACATGGGGAGTCACTTCCTGTCCTGTTTCCTTGGCTGTCCAGGGAGGGGTGATGGTGCCCGTGGCTGTCCAGAACCCCAGCCATACAGGGTGCCAACTCCTGATGGCAGCCTTCTGTTGGTGCCTTCTAAAGCAGGGCCTCTGGGTCCTCCTGCCCTCGACTGGAGAGCCTACCCTGTGGGTCAGGGTGAGGGGACTCTGCAGGGCCTGGCCTGGCCCCCTGTCTTTATCCTGTGGGCCCTCTCACCTGTGTAGCTCAGGACTCCCCCTGCTGGAGTTGGCAGAGCCCTTTCTCTGGTGTCCATGCGGGCACAGGAGCCCAGGCCCACCCAGGTCCATGCTCTGGACCCCTGCTGCCCAGGACAGATGCAGCGCTCTGTGACGGGGACTGAGGATTTCTGTTGGGTCCTATGTCCTTGGGGACCACTGGGGCAAATGCCATCCCGTGACAGCCACCGGCCTTCCTCTTCCTGTGGCACTCCTTCCTTGTCTGGTGTAGAGGGCAGTCGGCACAGACCTACCCTAGGAGAGGCAGGGAGGCCATGGCGTACTGAGCCCCTGCAGCCAGCCTGGGTGGCCAGCCTGGGTGGCCTTCAGAGACCTGAGCAGCTCTACCTGGGAGCTACCAGGGCAGGAGTTGAGGCGACAGAGGTGTGGGAAAGTGGTCACCTGGGGAGGCCGGCTTTGGTTGGGATTTGTGGTAGGGCAGGGCGTTGGTCCTGCCGGTTTTGACCTCTAGCCCCCGAGGGTGGGGATTGGGGGCTGTCTCCATGCCGGTGCAGGCAGAGATCTACCTGAGAAGCAGCCTGAGGTGTGTGAGAAGCACAACTGTGTTTCACTTGAGGAAAAAAATCCCACCAATTTGACTTCCAAAGTGAGAAACTGGTATGCAGCAGAATCAATTAATTGCACCAAAAATCCACAAATTGCCGAAAGCAGGGAGATGTCCTAAATGGAGAGACGTGTGGACGAAGGTCCTTTGCACTGGGGGGCCCTGGAGGAAAGGGGCCTCGGACTCGGCGTGGTGCCATTTCCCGGTGGCCTCTGGTGCCATCTCAGTGTGCTGACACAGCGTCCAGGGTCCTGCCGTGCACGGAGGTTGGAGGGGGGCTCCTGTGCACAGGCATGTCATCCTCAAGACCGCGTCTGTATGGTCCATCTGTGGGCTCAGGGAGGCCCAGCCAGCAGCCAGACCCGCCTCCACCGCTCGGGCCTCCGCGTGACTTCAGCCGAGCTACGCCTCCTGATGGATCCCAGGAAATCCAGAGTTATCTATTGACTTACCAACGTGAAATGACTGAGAAAAAGATTTTTGACAGAGCATCTAGGTCTGAAAGTCATTAAATTGATGACATTGTTTCTTTTTCTGAACTCCAGATACCTGCACTTTAACCAAATAGAGACTCTGGACCCAGCCTCCTTTCAGCACTTACCCAAGCTCGAGAGGCTGTGAGTTGACTTCCGTTCCTCCTTTAAGGCCCTCGGTGTCTCCCAGGCAGGCTGGACGGGGTCCTGGGCCTCAGTGCCGGGGGTCCTGGGCCCCTGGCAAGGCCTCCTGGGCTCTCTCTAACCCTCCACTGTCCTCCCTGGGCTCGCCCTGCTCACTGCCCGTGTGGGTCGGCCTCCCTGGCCTAAGGCTTCCAAGGTGGGATCCGAATCTCTCTCTGCTGGGCGTGGTGATGGAATGGGAAAAAGATCCCGTTGTTTTTCTGAACTCCAAAGCATCCTGGAATCATGTCTATTAAATAAATGGGATCCATAAGAATTTTTAAAAGTCTGAATATTTGCTGGTACTCTTTTCTACATCTCTAAGACGTTCTCCTAAAAATGGGTTTGTCGCATTCTCTTTCAACAGATTTTTACACAACAACAGGATCACACACTTGGTTCCTGGGACATTCAGTCACTTGGAGTCCATGAAAAGATTGTGAGTAGGAAGCCGTCTCCACAGGGCCCTGCGGCCTCTGTCCCTCGCCCCCTGCCCTCCTAGTGCTGCCGCTCAGAGCGCCCTGGGGAGTTGGTGCCTGGGCGGGGCCCCTGCTAGTTCGGGTACTAGGCAGAAGGCAGGTGGGGTGTGGTCTTCCCTGCAGGCACCAGGCCCAGGGCTGGTGATGATTCCCAGTGCAGACCCTCACAGCAGCCCTGGGCGTGTTCCTGCTCCCATCTCAGGCCTGCTCCCGGGTGGGGACAGTGCCCACGGAAGTCCTGCTCTTCACCTGTTGAGACCGTGGGCAGGCCACGTGGTGCTTCCACCAGACACTTGCTGGGACAGCCAGGGCCCAGGCAGGAGGTGCCCCTGCCTCACTCCCCAGGGAGGGAACGCCCCGGTGCCTGGGGCGGGAGGCTGGGGAAGGACAGCTGCATGGCTTTCGTCACTGACCTGTGGATCAGCTCTGCCTAGTCTCCTGGGACTCCTGGCCTGTCCACCCCCAAGCCCCAAGCTGTTCCTCTTCAGGCCTCGGGGTTTTCTTTGGTGGATGTGTGTACCCAGCAGGACGGGAGGGCTTGGGGTTCCTCCCGTGGTGTGCAGAATGGACTGCCTGGCAGGCTGTGGGTCAGGACCCCGAGCCTGGGTGTCCCGCGGCTGCTAGTTCTCACCGGCTGCCCCTTCTTCCCACAGGCGACTGGACTCCAACGCACTTCACTGTGACTGTGAGATACTGTGGCTGGCAGATCTGCTGAAGGCTTATGCGCAGTCTGGGAACGCACAGGCGGCGGCCACCTGCGAATATCCCAGACGCATCCAGGGAAGATCCGTGGCAACCATCACCCCAGAGGAGCTGAACTGTGGTGAGTGGGTTCTGCGCCCACCCAGGCTGCATCACCCAGCGGGTCAGCACCTGCTGGTCAGCCTGTGCCTGCAGCCACCATCACGCAGTCTGCCATGCCCCAGGTCCAGGTGGGCGAGGCCTCTGCTTCGGGAGGCTCTGCCCTGCCGTGTCTTGAAGAAGCAGCTGAGTCCCTTGGCAGGTTTCTTTGAAGAAATAAGCAAACTCCCTGCCACTACCCCTCCTGTGGCTGCAGCTACCCCGGGGGCAGAACTCACCTGGGGGTGGGGGGCACAAAGGCCTGGCATCTCCTGGACGGGCAGAGCTCTGCCTGGCTCCTGAGTTGTGACTTGGTGTCCTCTGCCTGTCCTGCTGCTGCCTTCAACCCAGAGGTGCCCCACACCTTCCTGCCAGCTATCCCATGGCGAAGGCTCTGGGGAGCCAGCTGGGAGCCTCCACAGGGTGTCAGAGCTGAGGGTGCACTGGGGAGAGCCTCCCCACGCTCTGCGGCCTGCCTGCCAGCAGCTAATTGCTACTATAGCCGCTCTGTTGAGGTGTTGTGCAGACATGGGACACGCCACCTTGTTGAAATGTGCAGCTTAGTGGGTTTTAGGATATTTACAAAGCTGTGCAGCCTGAGCAATGAAACAAATAGTAACGGGTTTTTAAATAGCAGTGGAGAGCCAAGGGGGATTTAGAAAATGAGGTTCGAGGTTTATGCTCTAGAAAGAACTTCATCGGGGGAGGGTGCTGGAGGCCAGCCCACGGCTGCAGCAGTGAGGACCATGAGGAGGCAGACACGTGGCCAGCAGGCAGAGGAGTGGCGTTCCTGGCTGGGGCTGCCTGGGGCTGGCGTGGGGTCGCGTTCCTGGGCTGCTGTGAGGAGTCTGTGCTGACAGCCTCGCCCCTGCAGGCCTGAGGGCCAGGCAGGGCACACACTCAGCACACGGTTGCTCGTCCCTGTGTGGTGCCCTCAGCTTGCAGGAAACCTCAAGGCTGGGTTAGGGGACAGGTGGCCAGGCAGGGGGACACGGGCCTGCCCCTTCCTCAAGCCCAGCTCCTCACAGGAGCCTGTGGGGCTGGCAGCTGCACACACAGCTCGAGCCCAGGAGGGACGGCTGCTGGGACACGGTGCCTGGACAGCTGGGTGCTGATGGATGTGGAGCTAGGAGCCTCTGGCCTCAGGGACGTGAGCGGCTCCTGGCCATTCCCAAGCGGTGGGAGGGACGGCCCTCCTCAGGGTGGGGTAGGACGGCTGCCGCTGCAGCAGGCCCCTCCCTGCCCATCCTCAGGGCCACCAGCTCAGGAGCCGCCGCTGCGGCTCTCGTGTTTGCTGGAGCAGAGCCCGTGCAGCACCCGCTCGCCGGCGTTCCTCTAGCTGAAGGGCGCTCGCGCACCACTTGGAGGTCATCCCTGATGCTTTCCTGGCCACCCCCAGGCCAGCCCTCTGACATCCTCAGCCTGGCGCCTCGGAGCTGAAGGGTGCTGTGACGCTTCCGGGCAGAGCTGTCTCTGCAGGGAGTGTTTGTGGTCACGCTGCGCGTTTGGGAGTTTTCTCCTGATGGTAGGGATTCCGCCTGCGTTCTTATTTTGTCCACTCTGAGGTTTAGACTGAGAAGGTTTTCCCTCTTTGTTGGGCACAGAGAGGCCTCGGATCACGTCAGAGCCGCAGGACGCGGACGTGGTGCCCGGGAACACTGTGTACTTCACCTGTCGGGCGGAAGGCAACCCCAAGCCTGAGATCATCTGGCTTCGAAACAAGTGAGTTGGGAGTTGGTGCCACGCTCTGCACGCTGGGAGCACAGTGCTTCTGAGTCTCGTGCTGTGTCCAGGGGCTCAACGGTCACCACCCTGCCAGACACCACCTGATCTTCCTCTGCCAGCTGGGGAAGGCATCAGGGAGACGCAGCACCCGTGTGAAGTGGTGCCTCCTTCCTAGGCTCACCCCCAGGCCAGCCACAGACCTGGCCCTCATCACTCCCTGCCTGGCAGGAACCGGGCAATGTCCTGCTGGTTGGTCTCTGGCCACCCTCTTCCTCTGGCAGGGCCTCCTGGTGTCTGACCCTTGCGTTAGCAGGCTTTGGGCCTGGGCTTGGTGGCCAGACCTGAGGGGTGTCCTGGGCAGCGTCTCCAGCAACACCAGTGTGGGAGGAGGGCTGTGCTACTCAGGTACTGGGGTTCTGCCCTCTTGACCCAGGGCACTCCCTCTCCTTCCGAAAGCATTTCCAGGGGCTGATAAGCTGGGGATGGCCCCGCACTTGCCAGCAGGTGCTCAAGGACAACCAAGGTCACTCCTGGAAACTGACCCTTACATGCAGGCCAGACCGAGGTGGGCCCGAGTGTGGGGAGCACCTAGTCCCCAGCTGGGTCTGGATGTTGTGTGGAGGGGAGAGGGAAGGGAAGTAAAGGGAAGAAAGGACCACAGTGAGGTAGGGATTGGGTTGTGTGTGGGCCAAGGACTGGGGGCATCTGGCCAGGGGACTGGAGGGCACCTGGGGGCAAGTCCCTTGTCCATGTTGACGTGAAGCACTCTTAAGCATCTGATTTGAAAAAGGAATCCTGAGGAGGGAGTCCTGAGCATCCCCAGGTGCGCGAGCCAGGGGACCAAAAGGCGCCCTTGAGCCTCGTCTTACCATTGGTCAGGCTCCCCATGAGCTTGCTGGCCACGTCCAGGCTGGAAGGAGCCCGGAACTATCTCAGATCAGAGCCACGCCAGGGCCAGGCAGCTCAGAAAACACCCAGTGGCCCTTCTTCCAGCCAGGGCCAGATCTCAGAGCACATTCTCCATCTCGGGTGAAGCCATACTGACGGGCGAAGGTGACAGTGGTCAGGTGACACTGGACACCTGTCGGGGCATCGTCGAAAGGCGGCTCAGAACAGGGGAAGTTGTTGGAGGTTTGTGCCAAGTCCAGAGCTCTGGTCCTCATATCTGAAGGGTCCCATCAGCCCTGGGCTAAGTGTGAGACGCTGTCCAACTCTTCAGAAACCTCGTGGCCTCGGGTGGCTGGGGTCAATGATGAGACTTACAGTCCAGAATAGGACATTGTTACATTTCAGTGGTAGAGAAGCATAAATTTGGTCCAGAACCTTCATAGTGACATTTTATAAGTGAAAAACTCAATGCTGAAAGATACGATGGCAGAACCAAATGTGTCAAAGTGGGAGCCGACCTTGTGAGGTGTGACCTGTGCCCGCCTGCCTCCCCTGGGCAGCCTCCCCTGGGGGCCTCCTCTGCTGTCTACCTGCCTCCAGTGGCTCACTCGTGTCTAGAAAGGGACTGGGCCACGTTAGTACATCCCACTCCTGGGCCCGGGTGACGAGGTGAAAGCCTGGGCAGGGATGGGTTTCGCTGGGCACAGCAGATGGTGAGCAGGTGGGTGGAGGCGGTTGTGCTGCGGGAGCCAGCCTCCCTCTGGGGAGCTTGCCTGTGGGTTTCCCAGCTGCCTGGGAAGTGCTTGCAGTTCCTTCTGCCCTCGTGATGGGGCACAGTCCCCACTTTGCCGGTGTCTGGGGGCTCCGAGGCAGAGGTGGGCCAGAGCTGAGGCCTGCGTGGCTGGAACTTTTGAAGGGTTGCTCCATCCTGATGACTGGGTGGCAGACTTCTCTCTAGATCTGCTGCTTTCTGGAGCTGAATGCAACAGCCTGTTCTCGTGCCATCTAAGGGACGGCAGCCTGCCCCGCCCCCGCTTCGTGTGCCTCCGAACAGAGGGGCCTAAGGCAGATTCACGCAGTGGTCAGGTGCTAAAGGTGGCCGGGCTGGACCAGGAGCCAATGCCTGCTGGCCTTTCTTGCTGTGCAGGGTGGCAGGAGGTCACAGTGAGGACTGAGGCCTGGGCCCCACAGCCTGGGTGTAGCAGTGGTCCTTGCCCCTGGAACAGAGCAGGACAAGGGCCCACCGAATCCCCAAAAGGGACTGAGCAGCAGCTTCTGGGGTTTTGGTTCTTGTTTGTGCTGGGGTCAGTCCCCTGCCTCTGCCTCCCAGGTGGTGGGCCACGGGGTGCTCCCACGCCCATTGGTCTTGGGACTACAGATAGGTGTATCTCTCGCCTTTGGTAATTTCTTTTTATTTAATTTGCCAAAAACAAAGGAAGATTTTCTTCTGAATTTCCCCCATCTTGCTGCTTCTTCCTACTAGGGATGACAACCACTTTGGAAGGGTGAGGTGGGTTGAACGTGGGGTAGTGCAAACACCTGTGTGCACTGAGAGGCGCTCTCTCAGAAGTGCCGCTAAGGAACGGGCATCCTGCCATCAGGTCTTGCCCTCCCGCACCTCTCCCTGCTGCCTGCCGGCGCTCTGGGCCGCTGGGACCCTGTGCTGGGGCTGCCTGTGTCCGGGATGGGTGAGGCACAGCCTGTGCATAAGCATTCGAGAGCACCGGATCTCTGTGTTTGCAGTAATGAGCTGAGCATGAAGACAGACTCCCGCCTAAACCTGCTGGACGACGGGACCCTGATGATCCAGAACACGCAGGAGACAGACCAGGGCATCTACCAGTGCATGGCGAAAAATGTAGCCGGAGAAGTGAAGACCCAGGAGGTGACCCTCAGGTACTTTGGGTCTCCAGGTACGTGGAGGGCATTGCACAGGGGCCATCCTGACCATCTGCTTCCCCTTTCCTTGCACACCAGCCCAGTGAAGTAGGAAGCATTAGTCTCACGGTGGACATGGGGTTGTTGCTCGAGACTCCCAAAGCACTGGGCCCTAGGTGATTAATGAGGGGCCTCCGGCCTGTGGTCACCTCAAATCCAGGGACATGCTAGGACACTCCAAGGCAAATGCAAAGGCAGCCGTGGTCTTGCAGGATTCTGAAAAGTACTGTATCATGAACTACTGAAGCTACTCTTTCTACTTTTTTCTCCAAAATGTCACCACCCGTCTTAATTATGTGCTCCTGGTTTCTGTGTGCTTTTCAGTCTGTGAACCATATCTTTCTGAGTTCTCTCTCCCTTGCTGTAACACAGAGCAAATCCGTTTACCAATGTCGAGTCCTGGACAGCACCCTTGGAAACCATGACTAGGGTCCTACAGGACACTGAATGTTCACAGGAAGTGGAGTAAACAAAGACTGGAAGTGGCCTTCTGTGGACAGGCCAAGTTTTGCAAACAAACAGTGAAAAAATAATTGACTTTGGAGATTTTTGGATCTCAGATATGTGGCTAAAGGTTGTTGGCCCAAAGAAACACAGAAAAAAGATCTGTACAAATGTATGTCATGTTACATGCTTTAGAAAGTTCCTATGGGTTAAATTCCTACTGGGCTAGTTTCTTCGTGGAAGAGTACGTACAGTTTACAGTTTGGGTTTGGGCATGAATGGCTGAATTTGTCCAGGTGGGCTCTCGGTTCTGTCCCTACCCTGCCCACCAGTGTGTGAGAGCTCTATTTCCATTCACACCCATAGAACACATAGTAAATGTGTAGAATTTATTTATTTATTTTTTATAGATTTAGATTTGAAAAATATTATCTCAATGTAGTTTTCATTTTTCTTTTTGTGATGAAATTGACATTTTATAAGGTCTGAATGTGATTTAGAGACTATATTTTGTGCCAGTAGGAGCTACTGGCTTAGCAGGATGGGCACGTGCATGTAGAGCCAGCTGGAGTGAGCTCCAGGGGGCCGGGAGTCTGCCCAGGAGGTGGGCAGGCGCCCACCTGGCACTGCCGCTGCTCTGGGCAGAGGGGCCCGTCCCACCTATGCCCTGGATCCTCGTTATCTGCACATTTCTTGATAAAAAGAAGGATCGCAAGAAAGTAAGCGCATAAATTCTGTTCCATGTGGTTGAGATCACTGGAATGGATGAACAGCCTCAACTGTCAAGAAAAAAAAAAACCACAGTGAAACTGAAGAAATTAACTGAGGTTTTCTGTTTGTGACAGCGCGACTGGCTTTTGTGATCCAGCCGCAGAACACGGAGGTGCTGGTGGGAGAGAGCGTTACGCTGGAGTGCAGCGCCACGGGCCACCCCCCACCGCGGATCTCCTGGACCCGAGGGGACCGCACAGCCCTGCCCGCCGACCCCCGGGTGAACATCACTCCCTCTGGTGGCCTGTACATACAGAACGTGGCCCCCGGAGACAGCGGGGAGTACACCTGCTTTGCCTCCAACGGCATCGACAGCATCCACGCCACCGCCTTCATCATCGTCCAGGGTGAGCACCGCATGCGTGTCAGGGCCACCGGCTCTGTAGCCTGACCGCCTCCTCAGCGCTGTTCCCACAGCCCCTCTGGAAGCTGCCTGGCCTGCTCTGGCTCCACCAAAAGCCCCGCCCTTTGTCCCCTGGCTCCCTTTGTTATTTTTTTTTTTAATTTTAAGCTTTTATTTATTTATTTTTAGATTTTTTAGAAATTTTTTAACTACACGACAGCAGTGGAAAACATCACAATTCTTATTACACATATAGGGCGGAGTTTTTCATATCTCCGTATATAAAGTCTGTTCACGCCAATTTATGCCTTTGGGGGTTTTTTGCATTACAATTCTTAATACACATAGACCACAATTTGACTTGAATTGGGTGTCAACATACTTTTTTTTTTAATATTTATTTTTTAGCTGTCATTGAACACAATACCTTCAGCCCCTCTGTCTGTTTTTGCCCACAACACTCACTCACTCACCCACTCGACTGATTGTCGTGACCATGGATTGCTGGTTCTCTTCAGCACGGGGCTTTGCCTGTGGGCTGTGGTGTGGACAGCCCTGAGCACTGGGGGACATGAATGCCTATGTCCTCTGGTGGCCATCAGTCCTGTACCTTTCAGGCAGCTTTCAGTCCTGCCCTGAGGTCAGCATCTAAGCGCAGGACCTAGGGAGTAGGCAGCTTTAAGATCATTGCAGTGCATTTCCAAGCCACTTAGTCGATCCTAAACTGAGTAAGAACTTTTAGATGACATGCCAAGTGGGGTGTCCATCAGGAAGCCCTGAACAATGCCCAAGAACAGACTGTGGATGACTCGTTCCCTGGCCCACGCCTCTTCCTTCAGCTGGGTCCTGCCCCCGACAAGCTGCCACTCTGTTTCCCTGTGCCCAAGTCATCGTTGTGGGCTTTTCCTTCCTTGAGCTTGTCCCTTCTGTGAGATGGGCTCCCACCCTGCCCGTAGCTTGCTGTCATCAGCAGCAGTGACAACTTCCCACTGCACCCAGCTGCACCAGGTGGGGTTTTAACATTTGCAAACACTAATTTAGATGAAGGAACCAGTGTCTTTTTGCTGGTCTGTCTCAAGGCTGAGCTACCCTGTCCTCCCTCTCTGGACACATTGTAGCTGCCTCTGCTGGTGCACAGAGCTGCAGTGCAGACCTCTCTGATGCTGAGGATACACCCTCTTTCTGGGTTCCTTCTGCTTTGCTGCCTGGGTCTTCCTCCAGTGCCTCCGCCTTTCACACCTGCAGGTGCACAGTGCACCACGGTGTGTCCTGTTGCAGCCCTGGGCACTTCCTGGTGCAGTGTTTTTGTCCGGTGCTCTCCTTCAATGCCCATTTGAATGTTCTTCCTTCTGAAGCTCTTCCGCAGTTCACTGTGACTCCTGAGGACAGAGTGGTCATCGAGGGTCAAACGGTTGATTTCCAGTGTGAGGCAACAGGCAACCCGCAGCCGGTCATCGCGTGGACCAAGGGAGGTAAAACACCAGCCCGGGCCTGCGGGGCCCACAGCTTCAGGACATGAGAAACCAGCTCTTGCAAACCTGGCATCTCCCAGACAGGGCGAGCAGAGGCCATGCCCCACGGGACAGGTGCTGGGAGAGGGCAAGGTGCCCATGGGTCCACAGCACAGGTGGCCAGAAGGCCACGAGGCTTTGTCCTTGCTAAAGGACTTGAGGTGCCTGCCTCTGGATCTATACATCTTGCCTTTGATCAGAAGCCTCCCATCTCATAGCATGAGGGTTGCAGCTCTCTGGGTCCCTCATGGCACATGCCAAAGCACATGGCCTCAGGCTCACTCTGACACCCAGAGTGCCGGATGTTGGTGTCTGGCTGCCAACAGTGGGACTCTTGGGTCCCCCCAGCCACATTTGGAAGAGGCACAGCCCAGCAGGATGGGGCTGGGGGCGGGCGGGCACCCAGGCTGCTGGGGAAACACCCAGACTGCCAGCCTTCTGTCCTCAGCCCAGGGGCGTCCCTCCAGACACCATCCCAGCCACCCCGGCTTGAACAGAGGGCTACCATGTCCACTTGTCCCACCAAGGGACCCAGTTCAGGGCTACTGAAGAGCAGACACATTCCCGTCCTCAGGCAGCTGCCCTGTGGGATCTGCAGAGGCTTCTCCACCAAGGACTGTGCCAGCCCCTGCTTGGGGGAGCCCGGACTTCCCAATGGCTCCAGCCCCAGCTCCTGTCCTGTCCTCTCTTCTCAGACACACTGGGGTCAATCCCTCCAGCCCCTGAGTCACCACGCAGTCCTGACCCCCTGTTCTCCCCCATTGTGAGTTCTTCTTAGCCCCCCTGCTGGGAGTGGCCAGGTGCAGGGCTGTGTTTGATCCCTCCCTGAACTGACCCCACAGTGTGTGTGGCCCCCACCTGGGCATTTGAGGGCGTCGGCTGGGTGGAGGATGACTTGCTCACCCACTGCTGGGACCAGCCACCTCCTGGCCCAGGTGAAGCCCAGCTCCTCCAGGCTGCCATTTCCAGAGAGAAAGTCCTTATGCCCCGCAGGCTGCCTCCTGCCTCACCCAGCCCCTGCCGGGTGACTGACGCTCCCCCTTGCAGGCAGCCAGCTCTCCGTGGACAGGCGGCACCTGGTGCTGTCCTCAGGCACACTGAGGATCTCGGGGGTGGCCCTGCACGACCAGGGCCAGTATGAGTGCCAGGCCGTCAACATCATCGGCTCCCAGAAGGTGGTGGTGCACCTGACCGTGCAGCCCCGAGGTAGGCGCTGCGGGCGGGGCGAGGGGTTGGACCCGGCACTGGGATCTCTGCAGCCCACTCTCCTGACACCGGCCCTCCTCCTCGTGTCTGATGCCCCACCAGAGTGTCCCCAGGGTGTTTCCGTCACAGCCCACCCGGGCTCTTTCGCTCTGTCTTCGTGGTGCTTGTACTGAGCGTGGTTAAGTGACCTGCTGATGGGAAGCCCATTGCTTCCCTTGGGTTCACCGGGGACTCTGGGAAGAACCCCCAGCTGCCCTGGCCCGGGGGGCTGAGGGCCGTCTGGCTCTGCAGACCCGGGCCGTCCCCAGGCACACTGTCTCCTCTCCCCCTTGCCCTTGGGCTCCTGTCTTCCCTGGGCCTCCTGGAAGTCTCACTTCCTGCTCCCCTAGATAGAGGAGGCCAGCTGCCCGCTCCCTCCTGGTAGACCAGCATGGAAGGGTCAGGGAGTGTCTCCAGCACAAAGGCCCCTGAGCTGAGGAGGACCGGGCCTCTCAGGCTACACCTGCCCTGCAGAGATGGGGCAGAGGGCAGAGGGTATGTTCAGGGCCCTTGGCTGCCCTGAGAAGATCGAATCAAGACCAGGAGAGCGTCCTGGGGGCCTCTGGGGGCCTCTGGGGGCCTCGTCCCTGATCAGCCCTCCGGGTGGGCCCTGGGCTTTATGGATGTGCCCTTCGAGTCCCTGATTGTCAGGACCTGCCCTGCTCAGTGAGTGCAGGCAGTGGGGTCCTGAGAGGCGTCCAGCCCTCCGCTGGTACTCCCTCCCTTCTCGAATGGCTCTCCTGCCTGGAGCAGAGGCTCTCTAAGCCTCTGGCCCCGTGGAACGTGCGGCCAGCAGTCTGTCCTGCCCCTGTGTGGGTCAGGGCACTCTGGGCACCGGGGCCTGGGGAGTCCGGGGGGCTATTGCAGAGGACCAAGTTGCTGTCCACCTGTGCGGCTGCTCTTGGGGCCCAGGGTGGAAGCAGTGAGATGGAGGGTGGGGGCAGACCACCTCTTGTCCCTCTGGTCCCCTTGCTCTTCCTGGTTGCCACCGGGAGGCCGGGAGGTTGGTCGCCCACAGCCCCTGGGTGGGCGTGACTGAGGTGGGGTTTCTGCTCCTCTGAAAGCTTTCTGCCGTCCGTGCTTCCTTCTAGTCACCCCAGTGTTCACCAGCGTTCCCAGTGACCTGACGGTGGAGGTGGGCACCAACGTGCAGCTCCCGTGCAGCTCCCAGGGCGAGCCACAGCCAGCCATCACCTGGAACAAGGTAGGAGCCGAAGCCACCCCCCTGGCTCCTCTGTGGGCGGAAGGGTGCAGGCGGCTGCCACCTTCTACAGATGTCCTGCAGCAGGAAAAGGCTCCTAGTCGGAGCAGGTGCACGCGGCGGTCCTCCCTCTCCCTCCAGCCCCCTCTGCAGGTCTGCAGCCTCATGGACAGTAGAGACAGTGCTCATGATTTGACTGATGAATTGATCTTTATGTGGCTGTCACTGCTCAACCCCATACAAAGATGCTGATTGAGCTCAGTGTGGGCAGGACGTGCTCCCTGGGGGACCGGTGGCCATGCCAGGCTCCCCTGAGGGCACAGTTCTCAGGCCAATGATGTCCCGGCCCCCTCCAGCTCCTTCAGCCTGTGGCCTTCTCCGCGCACACCTGGACCCTACCTGTGACTTGTCTTTTCTGTCTCCAAGTTGTCCTGGGTCCCAAACACCCTGCCTCAGGGACAGTCCCCGGGGCCCATCTCTCCGGGCCTCCCCACCGTAGCTCGTAGCCCAGGGGGGTACCCCGAGTGTCTCTGCGCTTGTGGTGAAGCCTCCTTTGTACCAGGCTCTGCCCCTGTGAGAGGTGTGTGAGAGTCCTGGAGAGTCCCCGGGCCGCTCTGCGCACAGCCTGGGGCGCTGTCCCGCAGTCCCAGCCACCTCCCCACTCTCAGGAAAATCCCCTGGTTTCTCAGCTTTTGGCTGAGACTCTTTTTATTGTTTTGCTCCAGGATGGGGTTCAGGTAACAGAAAGTGGGAAATTTCACATCAGCCCTGAAGGATTTTTGACCATCAATGACGTGGGAACCGCAGATGTGGGTCGCTACGAATGTGTGGCCCGGAACACGATTGGATACGCCTCGGTGGGCATGGTGCTCAGTGTGAACGGTACGGGGTGCCCGGGAGCCTGGGGTGTGCCCAGGCCAGCCCTGTCCCCCAGGTGAATGGCACTGTTCAGGGTGTGCCCCTGACGAGGCTTGGCCAGGCGGGTTCTCCGGAGCCACTTGGATCCCAGACTCACGGGCTTCTGAGCTGTGAGCACAGCTGGTCACGTGCCTGGTGCCTGCGCCGCTGTGCTCGGGGTGGATGAGGGGGTCAGTTTTGCCCAGTTGCCAGGGCAGCAGCAGCAGGTGCCAGGTCACCGTGAATGGAGGCTGGGGCATGGGAGGCTCTGAGCAGGGCTAGTCCCTCATGGCCCACCCTGCTGCAGTGTGGCCTCCACTCTGGGCATGTGGGGAGCCACTGGGACGTGCCCATGGGTAGAGCTGTGAGCGTCCTCCTCTCAGGGGCCACTGTGCCGTGGGCCAGGCTTGTCCGCCGGCACAGGAGTATGGTCCCGAGTCCCATGACAGCCTCACCTCACGGGTGCTGGTAGCCATGGAGATGCGCGGCCAGGTCCTGGGATGCTGCCCAGAGCCGTCTCAGGCCAGCAGTGCACTCGGGAGCGGGGTGACCGCAGGGCCAGCCAGAGCCCTTTGGTGCCATTCTCAGTAAAGGAGGCCAGTTTGGGAGGAGGAGGGTCAGGGGTCATTTGAGCGGTGAGCCATGGCCTGCAGCAGGCCCTTGGGATGGACGGGTCTGGAGCCCGGGGAGAGATGAAGGCTGATGGCAGGAACAGGAGAAGTTAGGTCCTGGGACTGTGAGGTCACCTGGGACTGGCCCACACCTGGGGTGAGCCAGCAGCCAGTAAGGCAGGGAGGACAACTGGTGGAAAGATGCCCGAGTGACCCGGGGAAGCTGGCACCAGAGACCCGAGCGGCTCCAGGAGGCCGGCTCCCGCAGAGACAGGAGCAGGGGCTGTGCCCGGGGAGGAGGAGGGGTCGGGGCCGAGGAGTGCGCCTCGGCAGCTGGCGGGGACCCCGGGTCCCTGCGGTGGGTCAGGCGGCCTGGCCCTCGGGCCTGCCCGCCCCCAGGGGGACACAGCTGCAGCCACCCGGCCGCTGAGGCAGCCTGGCGGGAACCAGGTCCGGTCCTGGCCAGCTCCGCTCGCAGCAGCTGAGTAGAGGGCTAAGCGCGTGTGTGGTTGTGCGGTGTGTGGTGCGTAGTGTGGTGTGTACAGTGTGCTGTGTGTATAGTGTGCTTTGTGGAGTATGGTGTGTGTGTGTGCTGTGTGGCTGTGGATTGTGGGTATAAGGTCTGCTCTGAGTGGTGTGTTGTGTTTGTGTGTGTACACTGTGCTGTGTGTGGTGTGGTGTTTGTGTATGGTGTGCTGTGTGTGGCATTTGTACACAGCTGTGTGTACACTGGTGTCTGTGGTGTGTTGTATGTGTGCACTGTGGTGTGTGCTGTGTGGTATGTGTACCCTGCTACATGTGCCATGTGTAGTGTGTGCTGTGTTGTGTGTGTGTGCTGTGTGCTGCATGTGCCATGTGGTGCGGTGTGTGGTGGTGGTGTGTGTACACTGTGCTGCATGTGCCATGTGGTGTGGTATGTGTGTGTTATGTGGTGCGTGTACACTGTTGTTGTGTGTGCCATGTGGTGTGGTGGTGTGGTGTGGTGTGTGGTGGTGTGTTGTGGTGTAGTATGTGTGGTGTGTGGTGTGGTGGTGTGGTGTGTTGTGGTGTAGTATATGTGTGGTGTGTGGTGATGTGGTGTGTTGTGTAGTATATGTGTGGTATGTGGTGTGTGGTGGTGTGTGGTGGCGTGGTATGTGGTGTGTGGTGGTGTGTGGTGGCGTGGTATGGTGTGGTGTGTGGTGGTGTGGAGTGCTGTGTTGTGGTGTAGTATGTGTGTGGTGTGTTGTGGTGTAGTATTGTGTGGTGTGTGGTAGTGTGGTATGGTGTTGTGTGGTGTGATGTGTGGTGTGGTGGTGTAGTATATGTGTGGTGTGTGGTAGTGTGGTGTGGTGTGGTGTACTGTGTGGTGTTGTGGTGTGGTGTGTGGTGGCGTGGTATGGTGTGTGGTGGCGTGGTGTGGTGTGGTGTGGTGTGTGGTGGTGTAGTATTGTGTGGTGTGTGGTAGTGTGGTATGGTGATGTGTGGTGTGATGTGGTGGCGTGGTGTGGTGTGGTGTACTGTGTGGTGTTGTGGTGTGGTGTGTGGTGGCGTGGTGTGGTGTGTGGTGGCGTGGTGTGGTGTGGTGTGGTGTATGGTGGTGTAGTATATGTGTGGTGTGGTGTGTGGTAGTGTGGTGTGGTGTGTGGTGGTGTGGTGTGGTGTGGTGTGTGGTGTTGTGGTGTGTGGTGGTGTGGTGTGGTGTGTGGTAGCGTGGTATGGTGATGTGTGGTGTGTGGTGGCCTGGTGTGGTGTGTGGTGTGGTGTGTGGTGGTGTGGTGTGTTGTGTAGTATGGTGTGGTGTGTGGTAGTGTGGTATGGTGATGTGTGGTGTGGTGTGTGGTATGGTGATGTGTGGTATGGTGGTGTGTGGTAGTGTGGTATGGTGATGTGTGGTGTGGTAGTGTGGTATGGTGATGTGTGGTGTGGTGTGTGGTATGGTGATGTGTGGTGTGGTGTGTGGTATGGTGATGTGTGGTATGGTGGTGTGTGGTAGTGTGGTATGGTGATGTGTGGTGTGGTGTGTGGTATGGTGATGTGTGGTATGGTGGTGTGTGGTAGTGTGGTATGGTGATGTGTGGTGTGGTGTGTGGTATGGTGATGTGTGGTGTGGTGTGTGGTATGGTGATGTGTGGTGTGTGGTGGCCTGGTGTGGTGTGTGGTGGTGTGTTGTGTAGTATGGTGTGGTGTGTGGTATGGTGATGTGTGGTGTGGTGTGTGGTGGCGTGGTGTGGTGTGTGGTGGCGTGGTGTGGTGTGGTGTGGTGTATGGTGGTGTAGTATATGTGTGGTGTGGTGTGTGGTAGTGTGGTGTGGTGTGTGGTGGTGTGGTGTGGTGTGGTGTGTGGTGGTGTGGTGTGGTGTGTGGTAGCGTGGTATGGTGATGTGTGGTGTGTGGTGGCCTGGTGTGGTGTGGTGTGGTGTGTGGTGGTGTGGTGTGTTGTGTAGTATGGTGTGGTGTGTGGTAGCGTGGTATGGTGTGGTGTGGTGTGTGGTAGCATGGTATGGTGTGGTGTGGTGTGGTGTGTGGTATGGTGATGTGTGGTGTAGTGTGTGGTATGGTGATGTGTGGTATGGTGGTGTGTGGTAGTGTGGTATGGTGATGTGTGGTGTGGTGTGTGGTATGGTGATGTGTGGTGTGGTGTGTGGTATGGTGATGTGTGGTGTGGTGTGTGGTATGGTGATGTGTGGTGTGGTGTGTGGTATGGTGATGTGTGGTATGGTGGTGTGTGGTAGTGTGGTATGGTGATGTGTGGTGTGGTGTGTGGTATGGTGATGTGTGGTATGGTGGTGTGTGGTGGTGTGGTGTGGTGTGTGGTGGTGTGGTGTGGTGTGTAGTATGGTGTGGTGTGTGGTAGCGTGGTATGGTGTGGTGTGGTGTGTGGTAGCATGGTATGGTGTGGTGTGGTGTGGTGTGTGGTATGGTGATGTGTGGTGTGATGTGTGGTATGGTGATGTGTGGTATGGTGGTGTGTGGTAGTGTGGTATGGTGATGTGTGGTGTGGTGTGTGGTATGGTGATGTGTGGTGTGATGTGTGGTATGGTGATGTGTGGTGTGGTGTGTGGTATGGTGATGTGTGGTGTGATGTGTGGTATGGTGATGTGTGGTGTGTGGTGGCCTGGTGTGGTGTGTGGTGGTGTGTTGTGTAGTATGGTGTGGTGTGTGGTATGGTGATGTGTGGTGTGGTGTGTGGTATGGTGATGTGTGGTATGGTGGTGTGTGGTAGTGTGGTATGGTGATGTGTGGTGTGGTGTGTGGTATGGTGATGTGTGGTGTGTGGTGGCCTGGTGTGGTGTGTGGTGGTGTGTTGTGTAGTATGGTGTGGTGTGTGGTATGGTGATGTGTGGTGTGGTGTGTGGTATGGTGATGTGTGGTATGGTGGTGTGTGGTAGTGTGGTATGGTGATGTGTGGTGTGGTGTGTGGTATGGTGGTGTGTGGTAGTGTGGTATGGTGATGTGTGGTGTGGTGTGTGGTATGGTGGTGTGTGGTATGGTGGTGTGTGGTGGTGTGTGGTGGTGTGGTGTGTTGTGTAGTATGGTGTGGTGTGTGGTATGGTGATGTGTGGTGTGGTGTGTGGTATGGTGATGTGTGGTATGGTGGTGTGTGGTAGTGTGGTATGGTGATGTGTGGTGTGGTGTGTGGTATGGTGATGTGTGGTGTGATGTGTGGTATGGTGATGTGTGGTATGGTGGTGTGTGGTAGTGTGGTATGGTGATGTGTGGTGTGGTGTGTGGTATGGTGATGTGTGGTGTGGTGTGTGGTATGGTGATGTGTGGTGTGGTGTGTGGTAGTGTGGTATGGTGATGTGTGGTGTGGTGTGTGGTATGGTGATGTGTGGTATGGTGGTGTGTGGTAGTGTGGTATGGTGATGTGTGGTGTGGTAGTGTGGTATGGTGATGTGTGGTGTGGTGTGTGGTATGGTGATGTGTGGTGTGGTGTGTGGTATGGTGATGTGTGGTATGGTGGTGTGTGGTAGTGTGGTATGGTGATGTGTGGTGTGGTGTGTGGTATGGTGATGTGTGGTATGGTGGTGTGTGGTAGTGTGGTATGGTGATGTGTGGTGTGGTAGTGTGGTATGGTGATGTGTGGTGTGGTGTGTGGTATGGTGATGTGTGGTGTGGTGTGTGGTATGGTGATGTGTGGTATGGTGGTGTGTGGTAGTGTGGTATGGTGATGTGTGGTGTGGTGTGTGGTATGGTGATGTGTGGTATGGTGGTGTGTGGTGGTGATGTGTGGTGTGTGGTGGCCTGGTGTGGTGTGTGGTGGTGTGTTGTGTAGTATGGTGTGGTGTGTGGTATGGTGGTGTGTGGTGGTGTGTGGTGGTGTGGTGTGTTGTGTAGTATGGTGTGGTGTGTGGTATGGTGATGTGTGGTATGGTGGTGTGTGGTGGTGTGGTGATGTGTGGTATGGTGATGTGTGGTATGGTGGTGTGTGGTGTGTGGTGGTGTGGTATGGTGGTGTGCTGAGTGGTTGTGTGCGTGCGCCACGCTGGGTGCCTCAGCAGGGAAGCACCCCGTGGAGGTGGGCTGGTGGCAGGGCTGTGGCTGAGGCGTGGGTGGTGGAGGCCGGCCTTCAAGGAGGCCAGGGGCTGGGCTTGGCTGCTGGCCCCTGGGGCCTCCAGATGCCTCCTGAGGCTCTTGGGGTCACGCCCCTCGGGCCCGGGATGTGGCGTCCTCAGCTGCCGCTGTCCTGGGGGCCGCCTCTGCTGCGGCCAGCCGTCGTCCCCGGGCCTGAGCTCTGGGTGGGATGGAAGGGGCGATGCCCAGTGACCGGGCGTCTGGGTGGGTCTGGTGAGTCACGGGTGGCTTCCTGGCAACCTGTGACCTTGTGCTTCCCAGTTCCCGACATCAGCCGAGACGGGGACCCCTTTGTTGCCACCTCCATTGTGGAAGCGATTGCCACGGTGGACAGGGCCATCAACTCCACGCGGACACACTTGTTCGACAGGTACGGGGCGGGGCGGTGCTGGCCTCCGGTCCCCTTGCTGGGTGCGGGCGGAGAGCCCAGGGCCCCGCACAGAGCTCTGCCCCGTCTGGTCCCCAGAGAAACTTGGAGTGTCACCGTCACGAAGGGCACGGGCTCTGACTGGGGTGTTAGGAGACACAGGGACGTGCCCTTCCTAATAGAAGGTGGACGCTGAGGGCAGGCAGACGGTTTCCGTGAGGCTCAGTGGCCTGGCCGAGGTGGCCTCCCGCGCCTGCTCTGCTGGCGGAGCCGGCTGCTCTCTGCACCTGGGTTGGGATGCTCTGTGCCCTTCTCTGATGCCTGATTAACGGTTTGTTTTAGTGTCTCTTGGCTCTTGTCTGTCTGTCCTTGTTCTCTTGCCTTCCTCTCCGGATGAGTCAGGTACGGTGCCTCCCGTGGTCCAGAGTAGCACTAGAGACACACAATAGCTCCAGCACGTTTGGACTCTGGCGGGTTTTGACGCCACACCGTGTTTCATGGCTCCTCTCTCCCAACTCCTGTCAGCCGGCCTCGTTCTCCAAATGACCTGCTGGCCCTGTTCCGGTACCCGAGGGACCCCTACACAGTGGGACAAGCCCGAGCGGGAGAGATCTTCGAGCGGACGCTGCAGCTCATCCAGGAGCACGTGCAGCATGGCCTGATGGTCGACCTGAACGGAACCAGTCAGTACCGCGTCCCCTCCCTGCCCAGCGTCCCCACAGCCCACGTGAGCCCTGAGGGCTTCCGGCACCTTCCACCCCAGGCTGGCGACGGGCACACAGTGTCGCAGCTAGGGGCTCTGCTTTGGGCCTGAGGGGGGCTGACCAGGCTGTAAAGGCCTGTCCAGGCTGTCTGCACCAGGTCCTCCCTGGGAGCATGATGACCCTTGGGTGGAGGCTCGAGCGGGTCCATGTGTGGGTGCTGGGCAGTGGGGGGTGTTTGCAGATTCCCAGCGTCTGACCAGGCAGCCCAGGCGGCGGCTGGGGGGGTGCCGAGTGTGAACTGCCCTCTGCCCTGCCCACCGTGGCCCTGCAGGACCAGAGTGTGAGTCTGTCCTGTTGGTGGCGCCGACAGGCCCCGCAGACCTCGGTCCTGCCCTGTGGCTCACGTGCACACAGAAGGAGGGAAGGGGAGCAGCCGTCCCAGGCCGCGTCAGAGCGGCTTCCTGGGGTTTCTGCGTCTCCAGGCAGTTTCCACAGGCCTTTTAAACCATCATGGCAGAAGGTGACTTGGGGCTTCACATGGCTGCCCGTGAACGTGTGAGAGGAAAGGGGCGTGGGGTAGGTCTGCAGGCACTTCTCTCCGGAGCTGGGTGATGACGGGCGGTCCTCATCCTGTCCTGTCCCAGAGCCGAAGCTTCTAGGCACTGCCTGGTGACAGGTGGACTGCAGCCCCTGCCTCCCTGTCCTGGGGGCATCCAGCCTCCCTACTGGAGGCCTGGGAAGAGGGAACAGCCTGGTGTTCCAGGTGGGACTGCAGCTGCATGTCTCCTTCCGCCAGGGTCTGGGCACCTCTGCTTGCTGGGCACAGCTCGGGGGGGTGCGGCAGAGGCCGTGTGTTCTTGGGCACCCCAGCCCTCCCCAAGGATCAGGTGTGGCTCCTCTGTTCATGGCCTGTCGTTCTCCGGCGGCACAAGGAGAGAGTTGCCAGACGTCACTGCTGGCTGCGGGCTGCCTTTCTCACCCCCAGCCTGGACGCCCCTGTGGCCCTGCACGACCAGCCCCTGGGGATGCCAGCTGCACATCTGCCCTGTTCAGATTTGCTCAGCTCCCTGCCAGTTCCGCCTGTCTCCGTGCTAGTTAGGGAGAGGGCTGGGAAGGCACAAATCCACAGCACCCCCACGGCCCCACCACGCTGGCCTTTTCTCTGAGTGGCAGCTGGAGCTGTCCTCACCGTCCACCCCCCACCCTGGTTGGGGCACATGCTCCACCCCCAGGCCTGGGGATGTGGCCACATGAAAGAAAGGAGACCCTCAGCCCCGAAGGCCCAGCACTCCTGATACGCACAGGGGCTAAGCCAGGAGACCAGCCCCCGGGAGCCGCCCGGGCAGTGGCGGCAGGCAGCCCTGCTGGGGGCAGGCCCACTCCAGAGTGAAGATGGTACTTGATGGGGGACCCCAAAGAGGAGAGGCCTCCTGGGATGAGGGGCAGCAGGTGCCCAGGCTGCGAGGCAGGACGTGGGCAAGTCAGTGTGGCCGGAGCAGAGGGACGGTGCAGGAGAAGGGATGGGGAGGCCGTCGCCTGCCAGGAAGGGGCTCAGAGACAGGTTTTCTAGCAGAGAAACGGGATGGTCCTCCATGCTGTGGTGCCTGGCAGGGGGCGGGGGCACAGGCAGCCCAGCCCTGAGAAGCCAAGCGGGGGTCTCGACTGCTGTCTGCTGGGGCTGCCAGGATGTCTGCCGTGGCCAGTGCCAGGGAAAAGGTGAGCATGCCCCAGGCAAGCCCCGAGGCCCACGCTGCAGCAGAGACGTGTGGAAGGAAGACTCCTTCTTGGCTCTCTGGGTTTTTGGTGCTTCTGAGGTTCAAGACTGAGGGTTTTCTAGACTCCCTGGCTGTAGCTGTGAAAGCAGCCAGACTTGGTTCTTCTATGCGGGAGGTGTACACTGGAGGGGCAGGGAGGCAGGTAGGCTGCATCCCCTCTGCTCTCCCTGGGCGCCGGGGTTTCTGAGAGCTCCTCCCCTCCCTGGCCCAGGAAGCCTCCCCAGGTCCCTTCACGCCACCTGCTGTGTGTTCTGGGTGCCATTTCCTACAGACACTAGCAGTCTCCTTTCCTCTAAGGCCGTGTGGACACTGCAGCAGAGCTGGAAACGTGGAGTCTTGGCTCAGGACTCAGCAAGTGTGTGGATCCTGTGTCCATGTATCTGGATATGTGCATGTGTGCACAGTGAGCAAGAGTGCATGCCTGTATCCGTGTCTCTTGCATGTGTGTGAGCAACAGTGTCTGTCCTGTGCCCTCTCTGAATATGTGCACATGACCACGTGTAAGCACGAGTACATGCCTTCCCAGACCCAGTGGCCACACTATCATCTCAGCAGCTCAGGAGACTAATGCAGGAAGATCACAAGTTCAAGGCCAGCCTCAGCAACTTAGTAAGACCCTGACTCAAAAAACAAAAAGGGCTGGGGCTGGGGTTGTGGCTCAGTGGCAGAGCACTTGCCTGGCATGTGTGAGGCACTGGGTTTGGTTCTCAGCCCCACATATAAATAAATAAATAGAAGAAAGGTCCATTGACAACTAAAAACATATTAAAAGTAAAAAGGGCTGGGGATGTGGCTCAATGGTTAAGTGCCACTGGGTTTAGTCCAAGGTTCAAAATAAAAAGAATGCATGTCTGTGTCAGTGTGTCAGAATATGTGTATGCGAGCATGTGAGCAAGAGTGTGTATTCTGCGCAGTGTCTGGATGTGTGTCCATGGGAACAAGAGCATGTCTGTGTCAGTGTCTGGTTATGAGCATGTGTGCGTGTGTGAGCAGGCCTGTGAGCACGTGTATCCGAGTGTGCCTGTGTGTATATAGATGTGCACACGAATGTGCTCACACAATGGTTCGAGTGTGGAGGGATGTTTGTGCATGTGTGCACATGTAAAGTTCACATGTGTGGTTCAGTGTGCTCACACGTGAGGGTGTCAGCATGCCTGTGCTGTCATGATCTGTGAGAACACATGCGTGCCTTGTGCCAGCTTTCTGGCAGATCCCAGGCACGCTCCAGGGAGAGGAGCGTTGAGGAAGGCCTTGTGAGTGTTTGGGCAGTTTGGGAACATGAGCTCTGAGTGAGCAGAAGTCTGAGGGGAAGACTGGGGCCCTCACTTAGGAAGAGCTGTCCCCTGCGTCACTTGCCTGGTGGGCAAGTCTGGACTCCTGCAGCTGGGAGGTGGGCTGAAGGTCTCTGAGCGGCCCAGTGACCCCCTGGAGCCAGCGCCTAGACCAGATGGAGGGCCATCTATGCTAGGGCTCGCCAAGAGGAGGCTCTCGGAATTGAGGCAAGCATCGTGAGGATCTGCCTCTGGATCATGCTGGAGCAGTGGTGAGGAGGGCGTGTCCTAGGGGTGTTTGGTGGCAGTTGATGGGCTTCGGTTGTGCAGTGATGGGCCTGGGGAGTGGCCCTGCCAGTGAGCAGGAGTCAGGGGTGTTCAGTGGTCTTGGGGTGTATTTCTTGCCTGTTCTCCCCGAGTAGCTGCAAGCTGGGCCACATGGGAGAAGAGAGAAAATGGGAAGGTGCAGGTGCCTCGCTCTGTCAGTGTCACCACAGTGGAGCTGGCCTGGAGGCCCCAGGCCCGTGAGGGCTTCATGACCAGGAACCGCAGGGGCACCGGGCGGGGCTCTACCCAAAGGCCAGAGGGGGCTGCGAGAGGCCCCCGCCCCTCAGGAGGCAAGCACCGCCTGTGTTGCAGGTTATCACTACAACGACCTGGTGTCCCCGCAGTACCTGAGCCTCATCGCCAACTTGTCGGGCTGCACCGCCCACCGGCGTGTGAACAACTGCTCCGACGTGTGCTTCCACCAGAAGTACCGGACCCACGACGGCACCTGCAACAACCTGCAGCACCCCATGTGGGGCGCCTCGCTCACGGCCTTCGAGCGCCTGCTGACGGCCGTGTACGAGAACGGCTTCAACACACCCCGCGGCGTCAACCCCCAGCGGCTCTACCACGGGCACGCGCTCCCCATGCCCCGCCTGGTGTCCACCACGCTGATCGGCACGGAGGCGGTCACGGCCGACGAGCAGTTCACGCACATGCTGATGCAGTGGGGCCAGTTCCTGGACCACGACCTGGACTCCACGGTGGTGGCCCTGAGCCAGGCCCGCTTCTCCGACGGGCAGCACTGCAGCTCCGTGTGCAGCAACGACCCCCCCTGCTTCTCTGTCATGATCCCACCCAATGACCCCCGCGTGCGCAGCGGTGCCCGCTGCATGTTCTTTGTGCGCTCCAGCCCCGTGTGCGGCAGCGGCATGACGTCCCTGCTCATGAACTCCGTGTACCCCCGGGAGCAGATCAACCAGCTCACCTCCTACATCGACGCGTCCAACGTGTACGGCAGCTCAGACCACGAGGCCCGCAGCATCCGGGACCTGGCCAGCCACCGCGGCCTGCTGCGGCAGGGCATCGTGCAGCGCTCCGGGAAGCCCCTGCTGCCCTTCGCCACCGGCCCCCCCACCGAGTGCATGAGGGATGAGAATGAGAGCCCCATCCCCTGCTTCCTGGCTGGGGACCACCGCGCCAACGAGCAGCTGGGCCTGACCAGCATGCACACGCTGTGGTTCCGCGAGCACAACCGCATCGCCACCGAGTTGCTGAAGCTGAACCCGCACTGGGACGGGGACACCATCTACCATGAGACCCGCAAGATCGTGGGGGCAGAGATCCAGCACATCACCTACCAGCACTGGCTGCCCAAAGTCCTGGGGGAGGTGGGCATGAAGATGCTGGGCGAGTACCGGGGCTACGACCCCAACGTCAACGCCGGCATCTTCAATGCTTTCGCCACCGCAGCCTTCAGGTTTGGCCACACGCTCATCAATCCCGTGCTCCAGAGGCTGGACGAGAACTTCCAGCCCATCGCGCAGGGCCACATCCCCCTCCACAAGGCCTTCTTCTCACCCTTCCGGATCGTGAACGAGGGGGGCATCGACCCACTGCTCAGGGGTCTCTTCGGGGTGGCAGGGAAGATGCGTGTGCCCTCTCAGCTGCTGAACACCGAGCTCACGGAGCGGCTCTTCTCCATGGCGCACACAGTGGCCCTCGACCTGGCTGCCATCAACATCCAGCGTGGCCGGGACCACGGCATCCCGCCCTACCATGACTACAGGGTCTACTGCAACCTGTCCGCCGCCCACACCTTTGAGGACCTGAAGAACGAGATCAAGAACCCTGAGATCCGCGAGAAGCTGCGAAGGTGAGTTCTGGGAAGCCGCTGCCCTGGCTCCTGTGTGGGCACCAGTGTGACTGGCCACGGGCTGTGCTGCTGCTGTGTGTGTGTGGCACCGCACGGGAGTGAGAGGAGAGCGCCATTGGCCACCCAGTGTAGGGGGCGCGAGGGCGGAGCCCAGCCAGGTCTTCACTGCCCAGCTGCCCAGCCTGCTCAGGAGGTGAGCTTTGCTGAGCCAGGACAAGCTCCCAGTCAGTTGACCCAGTTGTGCTTCTAGCCAGGGTGTGGCTGGACTGAAGGCCCAATTACCCTAGAATGTTCCAGAACTGAGGCTGTGCTGAGCAACTCAGGCAGGTGGATCTGGCTTTCCTGCAGCCCCTCCACTTGCCACGAGTCCCCACCAAGTGCCCTCTCTGAGCAGCAGTGGTCGTGGGGACATGGGCCACAGATAGGCCTTCACCTGGGCACAGGAAGCTGTCAGGCTTGGCACACCTCTGAGCACTCGTGGCAGCCCATGGGAAGTCCCTGGGCACAGAGGGGATGGAAGAAGACAGACCAGGAGGGAGCAAGTCCTCTAAGTCTGCAGGCGGCTGGCCCCTGCAGTCCAATGGGTGCCCTGTCCAGCACAGACCAGTCAGCCTCCAGGTTCCTCGAGAAGCAGCTTCCCACCGAGGTGCTGGACCTCCAGGGTGCCTGGACATGGAACAGAGAGCGCAGCTGTGTCCTGCAGGCCCCTGGGAGCTGGGGCTGGAGCAGAGCCATGTTTGTGCCCACGGAGGAGCCCACTGGTGTGCCTGCTGCTGACCAGAGGCAGAGGCCCTGGCTACGTGTGCCTCCTGTGTGCTCTGTGGGGAGTGACCTTTAGGACTCCAGTGAGCCTGGAACCATGGCTCCTGTTGACCAGCACAGCCTTTGAAAACCGTGAAACTCTGGGACGTGAACGACCTGTAGAAGTCATCAGTGTTTGTTTGTAAGCCAGTATTTCTGAGGAATTGGAAGAATTTGGTAAAGAAGTTAGTAATCTGACACTTCAGCTTCCTCCTAGTCCTTTGGCATCTTTGTTAGAAAACATTTCATTATGGCAGATATATTTCCAATGTATGGTAGAATGCAGTTCCACTCTGTTAAAGCTGTGGCTGTGGCTACATACTGGTCCTTGTCCATACATCCATGGACAGAGGCCCGGCAGGCATAGTGGATGGTGGGTTTTCCCTGCAGAGCAGTGGGGTGTGTGGTTCAATTTGCTTTCTTGGGTTTTTCAAATCTTTGATAGATAAGTTGGGGCCTGTACATTTTACACCCACAAAATACAAAGTAGGAAAAGGTCTTCAAAGTATAATGGATCTATGTTTTAAAGAAATAAAGGTGAATTTGTTTGTGAAGTATAGTTATGAATAATGTAAAGTAGTGAAAGAAAAAAGGAGGCCGTTTGCATTTGCTGTGTTTTCTGCCGTGTGCCGCCCTGTTAGGTAAGGGACCTGCCTCTTTGTTGCAGACTGTACGGCTCCACCCTCAACATCGACCTGTTCCCGGCCCTCATGGTGGAGGACCTGGTTCCTGGCAGCCGCCTGGGGCCCACTCTGATGTGCCTGCTCAGCACTCAGTTCCGGCGCCTGCGGGATGGGGACAGGTGAGCGCAGATGCCCTGCAGAGACTGCCATGACCTCCAGAGACACAGAGACCCACCCTGGCTGAGAAGGAAAAGCCACACCCTGGTGGACCTCCTTAGGCTAGCCACACCTGGCCAGGTGCCCTGAGTCCCCAGCCTGAGGGGCAGGATTCAGCTCCTGGAAGCCTGTGGGTCCACCCATGCCGTTCTGCCCCTGTGGACCTCAGAGCAGCTGAGCTTCTGGCTGGCCCTCTCTGCGACTTAGGCTGGCGTCGTGAATGTATTGGATGCCTGGGAGGCGGCCCACCCTCCCTATTCCTTAGTAACTCTGCAGACGGCTTGCAGATATCCTTGTTTTGTAAGTGGCCTGTCCCCCGTGTTGCTGCCCCGGCAGCTGGCAGGCGGCCTCCTGTGTTCGGGGTTCTGCATCCGCTTTGTTTGGGGAGAAGCGCGAGCAGCTGCTGCTCTGGGCCAGCTCCCTGCTGCTGGAGAGACAGCTCAGCCCCCTCCTGGGTCCCGGGGCGTCCCTTCCTGCTTCTGACCTCGCGTCTCTGCCCCTGCAGGTTGTGGTATGAAAACCCCGGGGTGTTCTCCCCCGCCCAGCTGACGCAGCTCAAGCAGACGTCCCTGGCCAGGATCCTCTGTGACAACTCAGACAACATCACCCGTGTGCCAGGGGACGTGTTCCGGGTGGCTGAGTTCCCACATGGCTATGGCAGCTGCCAGGACATCCCCCGTGTGGACCTGCGTGTGTGGCAGGACTGCTGCGAAGGTGCGTGGCCCACGCTGCCCGCCCCACTCCTGCGTTTCCAGTGTCGGCCAAGGGCAGCCCGACAGTGGGGGGGTGTGGGCACGGGTGGGGTAGCCCACTGGCCCACATGTCCTGAGATGCTCCCGAGGAGCTGTCACCTCACACATCCCAAGGGTTGTGCCCACGCAGCAGGTCTGGGCAGCCGCTCCTCCTGGCCTCGGTGCCATCAGGAGACATGGCCACAGGAGACTGGGCGGCTGCTGCCAGGCAGCACCATCTCCTGGCAGACCTGAGGAACAGGGCACAGGGCGCAATAACAGCTGGAGGTCGTCTGTGCAGACGCAGACTGCAGCACGCCAGTGAGGGTCCCTGCCTGGCGCTGGGAAACGTGCCCAGGGCGGACCCCACTCCACCCCCCGCACTGCCTCGCCCACCCCTCACGGTGGCCAGGGGATCCGTGGGCCCCGTGTCCACAGTGACCGCAGCACTGGGAGGGGTGCAGGCACAGTGCTCCTCAGGCCTGGCTGGTCTCCCTGTAGAGCCTGGTGAGTGTCTGAACACAAGTGCCCCTGAGCGAAGCCCAGCCTCGGAGCAGATGGAGAAGGGCACGTGGAGGCAGCCTGGCACCCGCACCCTAAAAAAGTGGGGCTGCCCCTTATGCCGGCCAGGGTGCCCTCATGGAGCCTGCACAGCAGGTGGGCTCAGGAGGAGCACAGAGTTCAGACACTGGCCACCCCTCCTCCTGCTGCCTGGACGCAGGTGCAGCAGGTGTTGGATGGTCCAGCCTGCACAGCAGGTGGGCTCAGGAGGAGCACAGAGTTCAGACACTGGCCACCCCCTCCTCCTGCTGCCTGGACGCAGGTGCAGCAGGTGTTGGATGGTCCAGCCTGCACAGCAGGTGGGCTCAGGAGGAGCACAGAGTTCAGACACTGGCCACTCCCTCCTCCTGCTGCCTGGACACAGGTGCAGCAGGTGTTGGATGGTCCAGCCTGCACAGCAGGTGGGCTCAGGAGGAGCACAGAGTTCAGACACTGGCCACTCCCTCCTCCTGCTGCCTGGACGCAGGTGCAGCAGGTGTTGGATGGTCCAGCCTGCACAGCAGGTGGGCTCAGGAGGAGCACAGAGTTCAGACACTGGCCACCCCTCCTCCTGCTGCCTGGACGCAGGTGCAGCAGGTGTTGGATGGTCCAGCCTGCACAGCAGGTGGGCTCAGGAGGAGCACAGAGTTCAGACACTGGCCACCCCTCCTCCTGCTGCCTGGACGCAGGTGCAGCAGGTGTTGGATGGTCATCCGCGGGTCTCAGTCTCTGGGAGGGAAGTGTGTGATCGGATTTCCTGTCTCCACACGTACATCAGTGCACATGTGCCTGCGTGTGTGGTGGGACCTTCACGTGCATGGACACTGCTTGCTGGGCCCCGAGTTTTCCGGGTCGAGGCATCTGCCTCCTCACTTCTGCTGGGGACTTTACCTGTTTCTGTTGTGTTCTGGTGCATTGGGCGTGAACGCTTCTGCTGGAGCACAGCAGAGAGATCCATTCTGTTGGCAGAAAATGGTTCCATTGAAAGCCATGGGAAAAGCCAGCTCTTCTTACTCTCAGATGCAGGGACTCTGCCATCTGATAACTCCAGCAGGCCCTCTGGCTGCCTGAGCTGGAACAGAGCCAGGCGTCTGCTCTCCACTGGAGACCCGCCCCCTGGGCTGGTGCTCCTGGGTCCTGTGGGCGCTCTCTGCAGGGCAGCCACCACCACGAGAGCTACTTGCCCACACTGGGTTCCGGTACTTTCCCCTGAAACAGTGGGCTTGGCCCTGGGCCACCACAGCTTAAAAATGCTTTGTAAGGTTATCTGTTTTTATTTTAACCCAAAAGCTATATCTAAAATATAGCAGGAAAAGAAAAAGAAAGAATTGAAGTCTGACAGGCCAAAATATCAGCTTCTATTTATGTTGGTTCAATTTTCAAAGAAGGCACCTGTCCAGCACACTTCCTAAGCTGTGGCCACGTCTTGTCAGCCCCCAGGCTGCCCCCTGTGCCCCTGGGAATCCCAAGAAACAGCTCCTGGGAGGTGGGTGACTGATGCTCTTGACCAGGGTAGCAATTATGACTTATTTGTGGGATTGATGAGTCTTAGGGAAAAACAGATGTACACATGAACACAGATGCACGTACACTCACACACAGAGGCCCATTCGTTCACACATGCACACATACATACATGCAAGTGCACGCCCACACCCTCATTTGCGCTAAGCATTCTGAAATCGTTTGGAATTGTTGCAGTGAGCATTGGGACACGATTAGGAACTGCACACTGCACCTAGCTTCACCAGTTGTTAACATCTTGCCTTACAGTGCCCCTCTGTCACTGTGTGTGTGTGTGTGTGTGTGTGTGCGCGCGCGCACATGCGCGTGCGCCATGTGGATGTTTTTCTGTATTAGCCCAGGATAGTGTAGGCATTGCACTGCCTTGCTTCTAAGTAGCATAAGTGTGTATTGTCAGAATTGGGACGTTTTCATGAGCGGTTTATGGAGTTCGCTCAGATTTTGCCTTCTGTTCAGTAATGTCCAGTGATGTCCTCTGTGCTGCTTTACATCTGGGCTCCAGATTCTGTTCAGGGCCATGACTTACCTCTCACCTGCAAGTCCTGTGGCATCGTCTAAACAGGAATCGAGTCTCGGCGTCTGTCTTCACTCCTCTGTCGCGTAGCAATCGCCTCCTGGCAGCTCACCTGATATTTCCTCAGGGTTGGGCCCTTTGCTGGGCTTGGTGCACGGCATCAGGAGACACGTGGAGTCAGTCTGCTGGCTGGGGACGTGGGTCTCCCTAAGGGGTTGTGTTGGTGTCTGAGCAAACCAAGGGTCTGTGAGCACGCTGCCCGAGGGGGGAGATGAGCAACTCCAACTTCACAGCCCCCAGGGCCTGGGCAGGGGACTGTGCCCAGAAGGGTGGATTCTGGTTCTGGGCTCAGGCTCTCTGCCTACACTGTCCTGGGCCCTGCGTGGTCCAGCTCACCGACAGGAGCACATCGGCTTCCCTGTGTCCACTCACATTGCCCCCCCCAGCCTCACTGGGGCCAACCAGCCAGGCAGCTCCTGCCTCCTGAGCCAGGGCAGAGCCTGGGGCCTGAGCAGCATGGGCCAGACCCGCCCTGCACACCAGGCAGCCCAAGGGCTCTCCTGGCAGGGATGGGGGCCCGTCCCCAGACAGCCTGCTCCCTGGGGACCTCATGGGCTACAGACCCCTCCCTTGTGCACCCACTCTGTGGTACCTGGGATTGGGAGTGACCCTGCCTTCTCTAGTCCCCACTGTGGACTCTGCCAGGGAGGGGACCGCCAGTCAGGCTCATCCTGCCCTGTGTCAGAGTGCTGGGGTCCCCGGAGGGGCCAGGGCTGTGAGGGGCCCTGCTGGGTGGTCCGATGCATTTATCTGAGCCATGCTCTGGGGTGATTGGCAGGCAGCGTGCCGTGGGCGGGTCGGCATTCTGGGCCTGGGCCAGAAGCTCAGTGCTTAGGTGCTGGGACACAGTGCCGAGCTAAGGGGTCCTCCTCAGCGGTGTTGAGGGACAGAAATGGGCTGTGATCCTTGAAGAACACTCTCCAGATGACAATCTAGCCAGCCCGCGAATACCACCTAGGACGGGAACTGGAGAGCCCACCACAGGGCCTCAGTATTGTCCTCGTGGGCCTTGGTCTTGTACCTTCCTGCCGCAGTGGTCCCCTGAGGCTGTCAAATCAGGAAAGGGCCATAGTGGCCTTGACCTTCTTTCTGGTCCTCAGTGAGGCAGAGCCACCAGCCCCCAGAAACCCTGCCCGCTGTGTCGGATGATGTGGGAAGCCCCAGGGTCCCATGCCCAGAGCACCTCACTCCACCTGGGCCCAGGAGAAAAGCCTCAGAGAAGGTGTCTGGGGCTCCCTTGGGCGCAGCAGAGGTGGCCCACCTCCGGAGGACGGGTGGGGGAGGGTGTCAGGTGCACCAGGCCACCGGGCCACAGGAGGGGGCCCCACGCCAGCAGCCTCTGGAGTCAGCCCCTGGCCTCTGTGTGTGAGCTGTGGGGGACTGGTCAGACAGCAGGGTGGCCTGGTGGCATTGCGGGTGCTGGAGTGGGGCCCACTCCCACCTTTTGGATGCCTAGGGACCTCAGAGGTCAGATCCACAATCCCTTCCTGGCCCCAGGCACCACAACTGGTTCATTGACCGCCCCACAAAGGGGGTTCCCGTTTGATGAGATGCACAGTAGTTCCTCACTGTCTGCAGCGTGCCCTTTTCTGGTTTCTCTTTAGACTGTAGGACCAGGGGACAGTTCAACGCGTTTTCCTACCACTTCCGAGGCAGGCGGTCTCTGGACTTCAGCTACAGGGAGGACAAGCCCCGCCGGGGAATGCGACCCCGGAAGTTGCGAAGGTGCTGGTCTCTTGGTACACGGGAAGCAGGCCCCAGCCGCTGGATGCCTGGTGACAGGCCGCGGTCTCCCTGCCAGCCTGCGCTTTTTTTCAGCCAGGCTGTCACGGGAGGGAGGTCTGGGGAGCCCTGGGGGCTACGCTGGGCCACGGCTCTGGTACTCAGGGAACTCAGGAGCCAGGAACCGGTGGGTGAGTCTGCGCTTCTCCTCCCGTAGTGTGCTGAAACCCAGCGAACAACAGGGCAACACCACCTCAGCCGCCCGGGAGCGCCCAGGAGCACCCGTGACCAGCGACTTCCGAGAGTTTGTCCTAGAAATGCAGGAGACCATCACAGAGCTCAGGAAGCAGGTGAGGCGGGCTGAGCCCCTCCACCGCAGCCTTCTCCGCAGCCCGCCTGCCTCCTCCGATCAGGAGGCCTTCCTTCTCCAAGGACCGAGGGCGAGCACCCTGCTGGGCACCACTCCAGTCCACGGCTTGCTGCTGTGGGCCCTGCTTGTCTCCCCGGGTTTCCCAGAGGATCAGGGACAGTAGGCAGTGGGTAGTGAGTGTCCTGGGCGGTGTGGCCACCAGCCAGGTGACTTTGCTGAGAACACAGCTGGGGAGGAGGCAAACCTGAACTCCTCTTCAGCTGCTTGGAGAGGGATGGCTGCAGGCTGCAGACGGGGACTCGGGTGACACCCTGCTGGCTGCTGGGTCCTGTGGGGATTTTCAGGCAGCTGTGGCTCAGGCCTGGCCTTGTGGTGCTGAGCTCAGTGCCCACACGCGTGTCTCCGTTGAGACCCACACAGGCCCAGCTCTGAGTTAACTCGGGATCAGCTGCACGTGCCTAGGGTCTGGCAGGGTAGACAGGTCTGCGGTCACTCAACTCTGGGGCAGCCTGGCCCGTGCAGAGGTAAGGGTGTGCTCTGCCAGGCCGAGACCACTGTTGTGGTTGGTGGGCTGCGACGAGAAGCTGCCCCTGTGGACACACACAGGCCACAGGTTGGCGGTCTCCTCTGCGCACAGCTGGTGTGGCCTACTGTCAGGGCAGCTGCCGCTGCAGCTGGGCAGGGTTCACAGATATTTGTTCCCAGAACAGGAAGGCGCGTGGTGAGTGTGCTCTCTCTATGCCGGACCTCAGCACCACTGAGATCAGGCTCAGCTGCAAGGGCAGGACACCCGAGGGGGAAGCATTCAGTGAGCCACAGCACGGCATCCCTGTCGCGGAGTGCATGGCGGCAGACGGTGGCGGGGCCTCGGCTTCTCCCTGCTCGTAGAGGGGGCCTCTGCACAGAGGCCCGGGTGTGGGAAGCTGGCCCTCGGGGGGTCTCTGGGCTCCTGCAGCCTCCCTCACATCCTGCACCACTGACCCACACCTCTACTGTGGACACCATGTGTCCAGTGCACCCCAGCAGCCCACCCATGGGAAGCCAGGTGGCCTGATACCCAGGCTGGCCCGCCACCGCTCCTGGGAACACGGCGTGTAGTGCGCTCTGCCCTGGATCGGGGGCAGTCGTGGGAGGAAAGCGCCCTGGCTCCTCTGGCTTCAGAGAGGCTGCCAGGCCATCGGGAGCCTGTCTGGTCAGTGCCACTGAGGTTCCCAGCAGTGCTTCAGAGTTCTGTGTGTGAGCAGTGTCGGGTGTCACCTCATGGGGGGAGGCTTGCTCAGAGGTGAGGGACGCTCTGTGTCCTGCTGCAGATCAACAGGCTGGAGTCCCGGCTCAGCACCACAGAGTGTGTGGATGCCAGTGGAGAGCCCCGTGCCAACAGCGCCACGTGGAGACCCGACCCCTGCACCGTCTGTGGGTGCAAAGTGAGTACAGAGCACCCCCGCCACGCCACACGTCAGGGCCAGTCCAGCTCCTCCCAGGTCCTTGCCTTTCCCCGGGAGCACCAGGGGCCCACCTCTCAGTGCCAGCTGTGGCTGTGCCTACCAGGCAGTGCTGGTGCCCAGACCTGGGCAGTGTGCAGCCATGCTCAGGGCAGGACAAGCAGTGGGCACTGGGTGCTCCAGCTCCACCTTCTGCCAGCTGTGGCACTAACGTGTCCACCCTGGAAACCTGAAAACCCAGCCGCTGGGCTCCTTCCCCCAGAGAGTCCCTGATAATCACCTCCCCACTGGGCACTAGCAACACGGGAAATGGGGCTCGAGCTGGCTTTGGGAGAAGGTGAGCAGGGGGGGCGTGGGTACCAGGAGGCAGCAGAAGCCCACCTGCAGCCCAGACTGGGGCTGTGGGGGCTGTGAGCATGAGGACCCCCAGGCGCCTCGGGTGCCGCTGCAGATGAGGCTGTGCCTTTGTCAGGGATGTGGGGAGGGCACCCAGGCACCCTGGGCCTGTCTCCTTTGGGCAGCAAACAGGGAGAGCAGGCCTAGGTGGCCTCCTGGTGTTCTCTGATCCATTGTCCTGGAGGAATCAGGGGTAGGAGGAGGGTGAGTCACCCATGGTCCCAGTGGCAGTCACCTTCCCTCGAGTCTGTAGCTGGGAAGCCTGCCAAGAAGGGCCCCTTTCCTAGTCGCAGGAGAGGGAAGGCCTCTGCAGGCCAAGGGGTGGGGACGTGGATACGGAGTGACCCGCCCCAGGTCCAGGTCAGTTCTTGAAATGACACTGTGCCCATCTCCCCCTCCCCCAGGACGGGCAGGTCACCTGCTTCGTGGAATCCTGCCCTCCTGCCACCTGCCCTGAGCCCGTGGAGACGGAAGGAGCCTGTTGTCCAGTCTGTGTAGAGAAGCCCTAGCTCCTGCAGGCTCCCGGGTGGGTCTGTGCAGCTCTGGCAGGAACAAAGTCCACCAGGAGTGCAGACCAGAGGGAGCCCCTGCCCTCCGGTGTGTCGGGCCTGGGCTGGGCCTCAGACAGCAGTCCGGGCGCCCCAGACCTGCGCTCCGTGGAGGAAGCGGCAGGCAGGAAGGGGAGCCACTCTGTGTTAGACTTCTCAGGTTTTATTTAATTCTTTCAAGTGAAAATCTGGTGCTACTATTAAATCGCACAGTTAACTCTTTAGGCTCCTAAGTTGATTCTGCCTGATCACACCACTTCTTTTCCGTGAGGCAGGCCTCTAATCGCCTGCCACGCCTGCTCTGGGGCCAGGCACTGGCAGACAGGTGTTGCCGGCAGTCGGGGGCCTCACAGAGAGGAGGCAGGAGGCTCTTGATGCCTGGGCTGCATCAGACCACACTAAAAAAGAAAATCACGTTTGGCACGAAACAAAACGGGATCTTCAGGAGAGCGTTCTGGGGACCCGGTCGGGTCACTCGGGCTACCGCTCCCTGCCTGCTGTCTGCCCCACCTCCTTGGTCCTTTCTCAGCTCCTCAGTATCTAACCGTGAAGCGAAGCAGCTGTGTGTCAGTGACTGCTCCTCCTCCCACGGAGGACGTCACCAGGCCACCCTACCGACGGGCTCTTCCTCCTGGGGCCGGAGTGGAACCTTCCCTCTTCCTCCTGGAGCCTCCTGGAAGGCCCAGGCACTGGCCAGTGGCCTGCGGCCTTGGTGTGCCTGCCAGCTCCTCTGCTGACCACGAGCAAGGCCTACTCTCCAGGTCCTCTGCAGGGCAGTGACAACCGGAGTCCCAGCGTGGGGACTCTGACGCCATCATGTGAACCTTTAAAAGAGGAATCCCTGTACCTGGTGTATTTTTTAACTGCATGATGTTTTATATTAAAAAAAAAAACCTGCCCATTTCTTAGGTGTAGACATGGCAGAAACATCATTATACAAAAGTATTTTTTTGTTTTATTTTTATTTTCTAATTCTTGTTTTTAGAATTTAGTGAAAAGCAACTGTCATACCTCATGGTCTCTTTTTAATTGACCAAAACCTTCCATCTTAGTCTAAAGACGGAGTGACCTGGGTTTTGAGGAACATTCTAACTTGCCGATTTCCTTCTACCCATTTCTGAGTCTCTTCCTGCCTGAGGTTGGCTGGGAGGGGACCTGGAGGACCCAGGTCTAGAGCCAGGTGGCAGGAGTCAGCCTGGGAACATGCAGTGAGACCATCGTGGGGACAGGGAAGACTGGGCTTCGTGCTGCCTCTGGCACAGGAGGGGCCCTTCCAGCCTGGGGAGGCTGGTGTGATGGATGGCTAGCCTGCTGTCCTCCCAGGGGTCACGAGGCCTGCTGCACAGACCGCGGGTGTTGGCAGTGGACTATGGTCTATGTACACATGTGGGTATTGGGCTGCTTATCCTCACATTGCTAAAGAATAAACTCAGGCTGGTTTGTATTTCCCAGGCCACAGCATTTCTTCTGAAATATTAAATCAAATTTAGCCATCGAATCTTAAAGCAGTTCTGTGAACGAGGAAGCTCACGAGTCTGCCTAAAATCCTGTGGCTAGTGGCTCAGGTGGCAGGGTGGCCGTGACCTGCACTGGGGGCTCTGCTGCTGCACACAGAGGAGCGCGGTGCAGCGCGTGGCTTGGGCCAGGGTCTAGGGCTGTCGATCTCTGTAACTCCAACTGACTTGCCTGTGGGGTCCCCAGCTGGCGCTCGGTCCTGGTGACCTGAGGAGTGTCCTGGCAGCAAGTGAGGGCCGTGCTGTGGCCTGAAGCCTAGTGTCTATATTTGTTTCCTGTTCTGTCACCAGCAGCCGATGCCTTTTCGTGTTCACTGTATTCAGTACCTTACCAAAGAAACATTTGCACTCTGTAATGACGCCTTCAGTTCCAATAAAAGGCCCACCGTGTCCAGGGGAGCCCGGCTCTTTCTTTCTACCTCGAGATGATGCTTGGGGCTACAACTTGTTGTGCAGGTGACAGTGAAGCTGGATGAAGAAAGAGGTGGGTCCTCAGCAGCTGCCCAGGAGTGCCCCAGTCGCGGGGGTTCTGTCCTGCAACACGAGCAGGAAGAGGAGAGCGGGCCTGAGGTAAAATGGCCCTCACTCAGAGGCAGCAACCCTCTTTTCATGACATGGCAGGTCTGATGTTGAGTGTTTTGTGTGTGGCATGAGCAGGTCTCCATTTCTCCCATCTTGAACTTTGTAAGACTGCAGAACTGCCACCTCAGGAGAGCACCGGGGCATCAGCCCCACCTCAGCCGTGCCAGCCCCAGGCCCGAGGTTGCGCCCTGGGTTTTCCTCAAAGTCCCGGCATCTGAATAGGTTCCTGCTGGGTTCTTCGGGAGTTTCTACTTATGCCCAAGACATCCACATGAAGGATTCCCACTCATTAACATTCATGCCACAAACGTTCAGGAGCCCGGGCCCAGAGGCAGTGCTGTGGGCGGCATGTCTGGTTTGGAAGGTGGTGGAGACTCCAGCGGCGACTGGCTTTACGTCTGTGGGTCTCCATCTGTGCTTGGAGCCTCTGGTTTCCTCTGGAGACCGCGGGGACTCCAGAGGAAGGAAGCAGCTGCCACACCCCCGCAGCTCCTCCCTCGTCCTTCCTGTGATGCCCTCAAGGTTTCCCCGACTTAACAAAGTGGTCTTCCAGGGAGTGTTTCTCCCATTACGGTTCCTCGTGCCAGGAAGCCCCGGCTCGGGACGCGCCTCCTTCCTGCTGGCCTGGTGCTCCCTCTGCCCCTTGCCATGACTGTTCAGCTACTGATCAAGCTGGTTTGGCTTTTCTCCTGAAGAAGCTTGGGGCTGTGAGGAGCAGAAGCTCTGGCTCCCGTGCTGTTGTCTTTCCTTTTCGGACATCATCAGGGGTCAGGGAAAATTTCATTTTCAGTGTGTTTTATCAAAACCGAATCTGTCGTCAGTGGTTATTGATCCACAGTTCAAAGCCCAGACTAGACAGCCCATGACCTTGGTGTCCCTGCTTCCTAGATGGTCTGCCCCCTTGCAGCACGAGGGTTCCCTCCCTGCCGTTCTGGGCTCACGGAGCCAGACGGGCAGGATGTGCACAGGGTCACTGCTGAGCACCGGGCCTGCAGCCGCTCTGGAGGAAGTTCCTGGAACCGCTCTTGTTTGTGCTCCTGGGTGATGACCCCACAGCAGTCCCCTCCTGGGACCAGCAGTGGTCCTTCCTGGTAACTGTGACTCAGGGTGGGGAGGAGGTGGAGCAGGGCGTGCCGTGGAGAGGTTCTGTGGCTAGGCCCTTGTCCAGGTTGTGGCTTTAGGATGGGGTTGGGGGGCGGCTAGTGTAAATTGTTAACCATGTGGTAAGTATTTCTTGTTTACACTTGAGGAATAACACCATTGTTTGTGTCCTGAGAGACACTGAAGCGCACCTGGTGGCATGTCTCCGTTGTATCCTTAGTCTCCTTCTGGGAATTTCCCTGCAATCTCAGGCAATGCGGACTGTCATTATTGGTGACATTCACCCTGTTGTCCACGTCATGAGCATCATAAACAAACACTTAACGTTCCCGGAGGTTCCAGTTTCCAGACGGCGAGGCCCTGCCGCAGCTCCCCCATGCTGTAACCCGTTCAGACAGCGGGTGCAGGAATGCCTTCACCCTAACAGAAATGAACTTCTCGTGATTTTGTGATGAGATGGCTCCCGATTTTGAGATGAAATCGCAGCTGGTTTGGCTTTTCCCCTGAGGAAGTTTGGGGTTGGTGAGGAGCAGAAGCTCTGGCTCCCGTGCCGTTGTCTTTCCTTTTCTGACATGGAGCATATCATCAGGGGTCGTGGAAAATTTTATCTTCAGTGTGTTTTATCAAAACCGAATCTGTCGTCACCTCTATTTCCATCCCTCGTCCATGGGGGACAATCTCCGGGACCTTGCCCAGCCTGAGCACCTGTCTCCCACCCCTAGGGTGCTTGGTTTCTCTGGGGATCCTTTCCAATTCAGCTCCCAGCTGCTTGGCGACGCCCCTTGCTTCCCAAGCTGAAAGCCTTTAGCAGTGTTCACAGGGCACCTACTGGCAGCCATGCTTGGTGCTGTCTCTGGGTTGTGCCAGCGGGTACATCCAGAAATACAGAGAGGAGACTAGACATAGCGAGGACAGACGCGGAGAAGCGGGGGCGGGGGGCGTACATACAGCATGGATGCCCATGAGCCAGACAGGGAAGGCTAGCTGGGGCTAGAGACTGGTATGGAGAGAAGGAAAGGGGCCCACTGGGCGCAGGCCGGGTGTAGACAAGCTGTAGAGTAGCCTAGGTTCACATCTAGTTATGGCAGAGTAGGCAATGGCATGGGCTGGGTGGAGGCTAGATAAACAATCATGTAGATGGATACACACTGGCGTGGACGACGTAGAGAATCCAGAGCCGTGGGTACAGAGTGATCTCGTTCAGATACAGACTGACCGTAGGTCAGACCTAGGTGAGATGTGGCCTGGGCCTGAATGTGGACTAGAGTTTCCTGACCTGAAAAGCAGCTGGCCGGGGCTGGAGGCACCCGCAGAGCAGAGGGACCCTCTGGGCGCAAGGGGTCAGCAGTTTTGCCTGGGCTGACCATCTAAGAGCTGCCGGGGATTGCCCAGGAGCCCTGGGCTCTCCTCACGCAGGGTGGGAGCTACTCCCTGGCAGTTGCTTGGCCAAAGGGTGCCCTGTCAGCCCCCTGTCACAGGAGGAACCGGGAGGAAATCAGGGCAGGAAGTAGGCCCTGGAAAGGACCCACAGCGGAGGGCCAGGGCCTGGATGAAGGCCTTGGATCAGCAAGGCAACCGCTCCCCAGTCAGAGGACACTGTCCAGCCACATGCTGAAAATCCCCCACTAGGGCTCGGACACAGATGGCCACGAGGCCACCCCTCCTTCAGAGCTGTGTCGTGCCACCCGCCCAGATGTGAGCATGGCCCAGGCATGGACTCCGCACCTGCACTGCTGCCGTTGGGTGCCCTGAGCACCACTGAGGCTGGCCGGGCACAGGGTTGGGGCACGGAGGCGCTGACCCGAGGTCTCAGCAGCTTCCTTGAACAACCCCAAGCGGTTCCTGTGAGTTTCCTTCTGGCCTCAGGAGTGGATTTTGTCTCAAGATCCTGGAAGTGTGTTCTGGGCTCCGCCCCAGGCAGGGTCTGGAGTAGCCCGTGCTCGGGCTGCGGCTGCTCCTCTGTGATAGAGCTTCAGCTTGGTGTTCTGTCCACACCCGGGTTACGGAGTCGGGGCCTCCCGGGAAACAGGCACCACGAAGACCCTGTCTTCAACCCAGATTCTTGAGGTCAAGTCAGACCTTAGACCTGCCGCTCAGTAACAGGAGTGAACCCACTAAGGCATAGGAAAGGGGAAAGGACACTCAAGGGAGAGAGGGGTCCTCGGAGAGGAGAGGGACAGGGGCCTCTGCTGCACTGCAGCTTTACGGGGGGTCCCAGAAGGTTCCAGAGAGCACTGCCCAGGTCCACCCCTTGACTTTTGACTGACAGTGGGGTGACATCAGACTTTCCTGCTGTCATGGCAACTCTAGGTCACCTGGGCTCATGCTGGCTGGTTCTAACTGGATTCTGGGCCATACATTCTGAGATTTTCTGCTTATCTTCTGGAGTTTCAGGATCTGGTCCCCAAGATGTGGGTTCCTCCCCAGATATTGTCTGGGGCCTGCGTTTGGCCTGCAGTTAATGTGGAGTTTGCTGAGGAATGTGACCTATCCCGTCCACTTAGGCAGAGCAGGGCTGCAGGTAAATGGCTTCTGGGAAGAGGAAGCATGTGGGGGTCGGCACAGTGGGCCCGGTTTGTAGAGCTCCTCTCCTAACCTCGGGCCCCCCCTCCTCACCTGTCTGTCCCTTAACACTGACAACTGGCACTGGGCTGGGAGGACCATGGTGGAGGGCACTGAGGTGTGCAGCCTGGGAGACTGGGGCTGGGAGAACCTCGGCAGGGGCAGGTGTCGGAGCATTAGGACAAACCTGAAATCAGGGAGGCAGGAGCGTCCGGAGGGACTGAAATGGCAGAAGCAGGTAAGGAGGACAGAAACCCTCATGGTGTTTGAAACCCAGGCACGAGCGAGGGCCTGTCCACTGGATGGTAAAACTCCCAAGCTGCTGCCACAGGCCTGGCTCTCTGGCCTACCTTCACGTTAGGTCCAGGATTTCTGGTCTTTGTCAACAATGAGCCTCAGGACCTGGGGCCACAGTGTCAGGACCTGCCTCCCTCCTCTCTGATTCTGAGAGATGGTGGGGCCTGGAGCTGCCCGCTGCCTGTGTCCTTCTGATGCCTCAGAAACCTCCACTGGGACCTTGAGACCCCTCCAGATGCAAGCCCAGGGGGACCCAGGAGGGCACAGGTGCTCTGCGGACACCATCGGTGTCTGTCCTTCAGCTAAGGGGATAGCACTGTCCCCTGGGTGTTAAGTTGGGCAGCTCAGGAAGGTGAGGTCACACACAGTGGCAGGTTTGGAACACAAACTCAGGTGTACAGGACAAGGAGTCTGGGCTCATCTTACCCCCCATGCCTACCTAAGGGCCCCGCCCCCAGCAGTGGTCTTGCTATCAGGTGGGGCCAGCCACCAGGCACCAGGGCCCCACAGAAGGTCCAGCAGCAGGGCCTTCCCAGGAACTCAGCACAGCATCTCCAGAGAGAAAGGTGCTGGCAGGCGCCAGGCACCCAGAGCCTCGGGAGGCCCAGGATGAACATGGGGGTGGCGTCCAGGGAGGTGGGATCCAGACTCCAGGCCACACAGGAGCCTGCAAATTCCTGGTGTGACTGGGAAGGCGGAGGAGAGAGATGAGAGGTCAGCACGGCACTGTCAACATGAGATGGGGCTCACTCCTCCTCCCCTATTAGTCAGGACAGGGCTTGCGAAGGGCGGGTTCAGATACAGGGCATAAGGAACAGGCAAAACTCGCCACCCCCGCGAAGCAGAATTAAGAAGGCCGTTCCCAGAGAAGGAGTAGTCCTGTCCCCAGATTCTGTGGACACAGCAAACATTCATAAGCCCCAAACAAATCCTCAGCTCCACGTGGATCACAGACGGAAATGTATGACACCTAACTGCGACCTTTAGAGGGGACAGGACAAACACCTTCCTGGCCTTGGGTCAGGCCAAGAGCTCTCAGGGTGATGGACAAGCACTGCCCTCGTAGAGAACGCTGGCCGCCAGCCACTGGGCGCCACCATGCAGACATGCCCAGGGAGAAGCCGTCTGCAGCCCTTCACAGACTTGGGCTGCACGGTGCCGGCTTTCAGCTCAACAGGCAGATTCCTGGAGCGGACCCTGCACTGAAGACAGGCAGGTGAGCAGTGCCGTGGGTCAGAAGGGGACGACCCGTTGGAACACCAGAATGAGAAGCACTGCTGATGACGGCCAGGAGGCAGTGGGGGACCTGGGATGTGCAGCACGCCGGGTCCCCGGGTGAGGGCGTGTCCCCCAGCACATGCCTTGCTCCCTCTCCCTCTGCTCACCATGAAGTGAGCAGCTCGGGCTCCCCAGGGCTCCCCACCTTGAAGCTCTGCCTCTCCAAAGGCCCAAACAAAGGGGCCAGGTGACCCTAGACTGAGCCGTCTGAAGCTGTGAGCCACCACCAGCCTTCCTCCTCCAGGTCACCCTCCCGGCCGTCTGCACAGGGCTGGGAAGCCACCTGAAACACGAGGGAGCAACAGGAAGCTGCTCCCATCCGCGCTGGTGGGATTGCAGATGCAGCCACTCCTGCAGTTTCTTGCAAAGTTACACATGCACATCTCAGAGGACCTGGCCACCCTGTTCCTGCACCTCTGCCCTGGGGGGAGGCCCGCTGCACAGAATGTGTGTCTGCATGCCCGGAGTCCAGTTAGGTCACAGAAGCAACTCAAAAGTCCTGCCATAAGTAGATAATCACATATGCTCCTGAGGGGGCTCCATTGGGGAGCCGCAAGCTGGGGGTGGAGGGCCCTGCCCAGAGGTCCACGTGGGTGACTCCTCTCAGCACCTAAGCAGACAGAACTGTTTGCAGGAGGACGTGGGTCTCCACCTCCCTGGAGAAGGAAGCCTGTGGCTATGGAGGGAGGGGGTGCAGTTCTGGGTGGGGCTGCTCTGCACCCACCCCTCACGAGGAGACACCCATGCACCTCAGGGCCGGGCAGGAGCAGCGCTCCATGTGGGCAGCTTCTTGGCCAGGAAGCCCACAGTGTGGGACCCACCCTGTCCTTCCAGAAGACTCCCCTGGGAGGGGTAAAGTGCATTTTAATAAGCCCTCCATGTTCTACCCGAGTGGGAGGGGCACCATGCTGCAGGGATGCAGGTGTGGAGGAGGCAGGTGCACCCGCCCTCCTGACCCTCAGGGCTCCCTGGCCCACCCTCCTGCAGGCCTGGGAGCTAGAGAACCAGGCCTCCACCCGGGAAGTCTTGCTGTTTCACAGATACAGAGGTGGACCTCAGAGGAGCTGGCCTGCTCAGCTACAGCACTGGTCCCCTGGGCCCTGGAGGAGGCGGAGGTGGCACATCTGTGGTGTCTCTGTTCTACAACTAGCCCCTGGGTGGGTGCAGGGCTCTTTCCCCTCCTCCCTCCCTCACTCTCTCTCAGTCCTCAGCAGGGAAACACTAATTGCTGATGAGACGCATGATTGGACGGGGGCTGAAATCCTTGGCACACTGTGAGAAAGCTCAAATTCCATCCCCATCAATGTCTAACATAATTGAGGGCAGAAGACGCCACCTTGTTTTGTGTACAGCTCCTTCAAGAATAATTACAATTAAAAGATCTTTTTATACTTGTTAAATTTGAGAAAATAATTTTTTAAATAAAATTGTCTGAAATCAATAACTTTAATACTAAAGTTTTATGGTTTTTGTTATAAAATAAGCATGAAAATTGACTTTTAAAAATACCCTGAAGGCACACACATTTCCTGAAACTTATGATCGTTCCCACAGTCGCAGCCAGAATTCCTTCAGGCCATGTGAGCTGAGACAGGCCTGTGTGCTGAGCCTTCTCAAGCTGCACGAGGTCTCCATCAGCCTCCGTCTCGCCTTCTGCCCTAGGCAGGAGCCCATGTGTCCAGGTTCCTCCCTCCGCGGCTGGAAGCTGCAGGGCACAGACTCACCACAGCAGACTTGGCTTCAGCGTTTCCAGCCAAGATTTGAAAAACTCCGTCAGAAGCTTGTCTTCATCTTCACCTCTGAGTTACCCAGGATGCCTTGCAAGTCCAGGGTGCACCCGTGTGTGGGTGCCGCTCCGTCACACAGAGGCATTGGTTCCTGGGATGAGTGAGTGTGGCGCCTCCTCCCAGCCGCCCAGCGGACAGGTGCTTTTCACTCGCCCTGGACTGAGTGTGGAGAGTCCCAGGCAGGGCTTCTGGGCTTGTCTCTGCCCTACTCCAAACGGTGCCTGTCCCCGGTGTCAGCCTCCTCAGTGGTGCGCGGACTGGTTAATGCCGGTGGGGAAGCTCTTTGGTAACTAGAGTGCACTATACACTGAGTCTTGTTATCTAAACTGCGGTTCTTCAAATAAGCTAGAGAAAAATGAGACACTACACCCAGGGAAACTGACTGAATGCATCGTTTCTCTCTAGAAAGTCTCAGAAGACAATGCAGCGTACAGTATTCAGAGGAAAGAACTGCAGCCAGGACACTCTACCCAGCAAAAATGTCCACAGGGATGAAGGCCAAGTGAGTGTGTCTGCAGATGCGGAACTCAGAGAAGCTGCCCCAGCAGATGGGCATGCCACGGTGCCGATGGAGTCCTTTGGGCTGAGTGGGAAGAGTGCTCCTGGAGACGGACGGGGTCTTCAAGAATGAAAAGAAGCAGAATTGACAAGTGTCTGGATAATGCAAAGAACTATTTCCCCCTCTTGGGTATTTATGTTTCATGAGTATAGAAAGCAAAATTGATAACCTTGTTTGCTCTGGTTTTCAAAGAATGGAGCTGTGAAGCCCATGCCCAGCCTGGCTGTGTTGGGGAAGACTGCATATTGGCAGATTTCCCACCTTTTACATGAAGTGGTGCCCTAGCAGTTCTAAACAGACCATGCAAGGTAATGCGTATAAAATAGAGCCAAGAGCTATAGCAAAATCCAACCCAGGTATTAACATGCTATACTAAGGATATTTAGATAGCACCAGGAAGAGTGTGAGGGGGTAACGGCAAAACAAAAAGGGTCAGGCTCACAGAAACTGTGAAACCTATCTACACCAGTAAGGAAACTGTGACGGGCTCGGACTCCAACTGAGAGGAGATGGCTGAGGGGATGAAACAGGAAAAGCCATCTGCTACATGCCCTTTCCCAGAGTCACACCTCAAAACACAAGAGGCCCGTAGGTTGAAAGGAAAGGCTGGATAAAGTCACACCATGCAATCGTGGAGCATAGAAGGTGGGAGTGGCTGTTTTCATGTCAGTAACTATGGCTGGGGAAGAACAGGGACATTCCATAATGATAAAAGAAAAAGTTTATCAGGAAGGCATGTTTACCAAAGCACAGTTGTCATTACACAGCACAAGAATCAGAGTTGCAGACAACCCCTTTGTCAGAAACGAAGAAAAGGGTTGTCATCACCATCTATCAGACCTCTGTGAGCTTGTGTGTATCTGTGAGTGTGAGTCTGTGCATGTGTGAGCCTGTGTGTATCTGTGAGTGTGAGCCTGTGCATGTGTGAGCCTGTCCTCAAGGTGGTGGCAGTGACACCTGGCATCACAGTGGCTTGGAGGCCATCTGTCCCCGTGCCATGCCTGCTGTTCCTGCACCTCCCGGTGGCAGCCCCCAGGCCACTTCTGCAACGTGCCCGCTGGGAGGCCTCGGGTCTGTCCACTCTCCCCTGCTCCTCGCTGGAAGCAGGGGGTACTCTGACGCTTGACCGCTCCATCTGACCCTGCAGCGCCAGCCTCGGTTGGAACCGCTGGCGGTCAGAGCCTTCTTGCCCGGCTGACCTGCTCTGTCCTTCCTGCATCTGACGCAGGTGCCCACCACCTCGTCTTGATTTACCACTTCTCAATTGAAAGGAGCGACTCCCCAGATCTTTTGGAATTTCCACAGGAAGACTGAGGGGCCAGATTGAAAAAAGTGTCTGTGAGTGTGTGGGTGAGTGTGAGCCTGTGTGAATGAGCCTATGTGTGTAGGTGAGTGTAAGTCTCTGTATGTAAGTGAGTGTAAGCTTCGGTGTGTAGGTGAGTGTGAGCCTATGTGTGTAGGTGAGTGTGAGCCTGTGTGTAGGTGAGTGTGAGTCTCTGTGTGTGTGAGCCTGTGTGTAGGTGAGTGTGAGTCCATGTGTGAATGTGAAGGTGTGTGTCTGTGTATGTAGGTGAGTGTGTGTAGGTAAGTATTGTTGAGAGCCACAGCCGAAGGGGCCCCAGCAAACTTCCAGCTGCCAGCTGACGATTGGCTCACAGCAGCCCCAGCAAACTTCCAGCTGCCAGCTGATTGGCTCCTCTGCGGTGATGCTCATTGGGCTGTTTCCCCGCCCTTTCAGACCACGGAGCTGCTCATTGGGGGACTTTTTTGGCTCTGCCCACGTGACCCAGCCAATCGGCCTCAAGAGCAGGAGGAGTGGGAGGTGGAGAGGCTGTGGGAAGCCGGTGGTGGCAGTTGGGCTCTGAGGGTTTTTCCTGAGGAGCTGTTTTGTTTGGTGGGTGTGGTTCTAAAAATAAAGTTAGTTTCTTTTGACAAGTGGCTCCTGAATTGTGCCCAGCCAGACTGCAGCAAGTATGAGTCTCTGTGTGTGAACCTATGTGTGTAGATGAGTGTAAGTCTGTGTATGTGAGTATGAGTATCTGTGTGTATGTGTAGTAAGTGTGAGTCTGGGTGTGTGAGTGTGAGCCTATGTGTATAGGTGAATGTGAGTCTGTGTATGTGAATATGAGTATCTGTGTGTATGTGTAGTAAGTGTGAGTCTGTGTGTGTGAGCCTATGTATAGGCTGAGTGTGAGTATAGGTGAGTGTGAGTATCTGTGTGTATGTGTAGTAGTGTGAATCTGTGTGTATGAGTGTGAGCCTATGTGTACAGGTGAGTGTAAGTCTGTGTGGGTAGGTGAGCATGAGTCTGTATGTGTATGTGAATGTGTGTAGGTGAGTATGTGAGTGTGAGCCTGCCTGTGTAGGTGACTGTGAGCCTGTGTGTATGAGCCTGTGTGTATATGTGAATGTGAGCCTGTGTTTATATGTGAGTTTGATCCTATGTGTGGAGGTGAATGTGTGTGTAGGTGAGCCTGTGTATATGGGTAAGTGTGAGCCTGTGTGTATATGTGAGTATGAGCCTGTATGTGTGTGAGCCTGTGTGTATATGTGTGATCCTATGTGTGTAGGTGAGTATGTGTGTGTAGGTGAGTGTGTGTATAGGTGAGTGTGAGTAAGTATAGGTGTAAGTATAGGTGAGTGTGTGTTTAGGTGAGTGTGTGTGGGGGTGATTGTGTAGGTGTGTGTAGATGAATGTATTGTAGGTGATTGTGTAGGTGAGTGTGTGTGTGTAGGTGTGTGGATGAGTGTGTATAGGTTAGTGTGAGCCTCTGTGTAGGTGAGTGTGTGTAGGTGAGTGTGAGTGTGGGGATGTGAGTGTAGGTGAGTGTATAGGTGAGTGTGTGTGGGTGAGTGTGAGCCTCTGTGTAGGTGAGTGAGTTAGTGTTGGTGAGTGTGTGTGTAGGTGTGAGCCTCTGTGTATGTGAGTGTGTGGGTGAGTGTGTGTGGGCCAGTGAGTATGTAGGTGAGTGTGTGTAGGTGAGTGTGAGCCTCTGTGTAGGTGAGTGAGTGTGTGGGTGAGTGTATGTGGGCGAGTGAGTATGTAGGTGAGTGTGGGTGTGGGTGAGTGTGTAGGTGAGTGTGGGTGTGGGTGAGTGTGAGCCTCTATGTAGGTGAGTGTGTGCAGGTGAGTGTTGCAGGTGAGTGTGTGCAGGTGAGTGTGTGGGGGTGAGTGTGTGGGGGTGAGTGTGAGTGTAGGTAAGTGTGTAGGTGAGTGTGTGTGTAGGTGAATGTGAGCCTCTGTGTAGGTGAGTGAGTGTGTGCAGGTGGGTTTGGGTGAGTGTGTAGGTGAGTGTGTGGGGGGTGAGTGAGTGCCTCTGTGTAGGTGAGTGAGTGAATGTAGATGAGTGTGAGTGTGTGGGTGAGTTTGTGTGGATGAGTGTGAATGTAGGTGAGTGTGAGCCTCTGTGTAGGTGAGTGTGGGTGTGGGTGAGTGTGTAGGTGAGTGTGTGTTAGTGTGAGCCTCTGTGTAGGTGAGTGTGTGCAGGTGAGTGTGAGTGTAGGTGAGTGTGTAGGTGTGTGTGGGGGTGAGTGTGAGCCTCTGTGTAGGTGAGTGTGTGTGTGTTAGTGTGAGCCTCTGTGTAGGTGAGTGTGTGCAGGCGAGTGTGAGTGTAGGTGAGTGTGTATGTAGGTGAATATGAGCCTCTGTGTAGGTGATGTGGGTGTGGGTGAGTGTGTAGGTGAGTGTATGTGTGTTAGTGTGAGCCTCTGTGTAGGTGAGTGAGTGTGTGCAGGTGAGTGTGAGTGTAGGTGAATGTGTAGGTGAGTGTGTGAGTGTAGGTGGGTGTGAGCCTCTGTGTAGGTGAATGAGTGTGGGTGTGGGTGAGTGTGTAGGTGAGTGTGTGTGGGGTTAGTGTGAGCCTCTGTGTAGGTGAGTGAGTGTGTGCAGGTGAGTGTGAGTGTAGGTGAATGTGTAGGTTCGTGTGAGTGTAGGTGAGTGTGAGCCTCTGTGTAGGTGAGTGAGTGTGGGTGTGGGTGAGTGTGCAGGTGAGTGTGTGTGTGTTAGTGTGAGCCTCTGTGTAGGTGAGTGAGTGTGGGTGTGGGTGAGTGTGCAGGTGAGTGTGTGTGTGTTAGTGTGAGCCTCTGTGTAGGTGAATGAGTGTGTGCAGGTGAGTGTGAGTGTAGGTGAATGTGTAGGTGAGTGTAGGTGGGTGTGAGCCTCTGTGTAGGTGAATGAGTGTGGGTGTGGGTGAGTGTGTGTGGGGTGAGTGTGAGCCTCTGTGTAGGTGAGTGAGTGTGTGCAGGTGAGTGTGAGTGTAGGTGAATGTGTAGGTGAGTGTGTGAGTGTAGGTGAGTGTGAGCCTCTGTGTAGGTGAGTGAGTGTGTGCAGGTGAGTGTGGGTGTGGGTGAGTGTGAGCCTGTGGAGGTTCCTGAGGGGGCCCAGAAGGACGAGCTCTTGGCTGGGGACCTCCCGTCACTTCTGTCACCCAGTGTCCCTGGGCGCCTCGCTGAGGTTTCCGACCATGGCCTCTGTGGCCCCCGCACCGAGCGGGCACTTCCTGTCAGGGATCTTCTCCTGCAGGTGAGCTGGGCTCAGGGGAGTGTGAGTCCGTGTGTGTATGTGAAGGTGTGTGTCTGCGTATGTAGGTGAGTGTGTGTGTGTCCTCCGATGCTCTGTCCTGGCAGGGATTCTCACTTCTCTCACGGGGACCTGGACAGGATGAGTGCCGTTTGTGCACAGTTTGAGGGTGTCCTCTTTGCCCTGCTGGGCGTGGTCTGTTCTCCTGATGGTGACCATGCCAAGGGCAAGAGCAGCTCTCGGAGGCTCCCTGGGTGGTAAGGCAGCGGGCAGACCTCTGGCAGGCTCCTCCTGGGCACAGCAGGCAGACGGCCTGCAGAGCGGCTCTGGAAGGTGCTGGTGAGGGCATCTTCCCCTGGGTCAAGAGGCACTTTCCACCTTTGGACCCGTTGCCAGGCAGGCCACCTGTGTGACACCATCCTGATGCCTCTGGCCCGAGGACTGGCAGGAGACCCATCATCCAAAGGCAGACTCCTGCTGTGGCAGGTTGGCCGGGGAACCCACGTTCTTTCTAAGCTCTGGTTCTAATTTTCTTTTCGATGTTGGGGATGGAACCCGGGGCCTTGAGCATGCGAGGCCACACTCTACAACTGAGCTGTGTCCCCAGCCCCGGGCTTGGGGTTTCTCAGAGTCCCTCTCGTGGACATGTTTTGTGAACAAGAGTGTTCCCTTGTGGAGAATCTGGAGATGGGAGTGAAGTCATTGTGAGGAGACCTGGAGACACCAGCCCCTGGGGTCCCTAGGGCAGGAGAGCCAACAGGGCTGACTTCCTGGACAGCACCCTGGACAGATCAGCACAACAGGGGAGAACCAAGTTGCTCACCAGAGTCCACAACCTTAGCCTGTCGCAGCTGTGTGATGCTCACATGAGCCTCAACCTCTCTGAGCAGATTCTTGGTGAAGAGGTGGGACATTTAGCCCAGTGCCTGCAAATCCTGCTGCTCGGTGCCCTCGTGCTGTCATGCACACCCAGGAGCACAGTCCTCCTGTCCTGTTGTGCCCATGCACCTCTGCAGCAGGTGACAGGGAAGGGGGTGGCAGGCCAAGAACAGGAGAGCGTGGGCTCTTCTGACCTGTGACCCTCTGAAAGCCAAGGTCCCCAGGAGGACTGAGAGAGAAGGCCCCTCCTGTGCTCGCCTCTTCCCCAGGACTGCAGCCCGTGCACGGCCCTCGGTGGTGCCAGGAGGGGTTGCTCTGGCCCGTGCTGCGCTGGCATGTGGCTTGGGCCTGTGGCAAGCAGGGCTGACGACTCACTGTCCCCTCCAGGGCACCCTTCAGTGGCCTCTGGCCTCCACTAGGCCCTCCTCTTAGGCGCTCCCCTACCTCCGGATCTCGCCTCTCCAGGGGCCAGGCCTGCAGCACCTGGGCCTTCGGGGACATCCCACTGCTGCAGCGAGCAGCCTGCAGTCCAGGAGCAGGGACCCTGGGCTCCAAGGCATGGAGTGGGAGGTGCCCGCGTCCCCCACCAGGCCTGCCTGCTGGAGCCGGCGTCCCTGGGGACGGACGGGTGGAGGCCGCTACTGACTCACTGCCCCCATGTGTCCTGTGGGATGCGGGCAGAAGCCTCAGCGCGGACGGGGCTGCTGCCCACACAGAGGCCAAGACAGACCACGGTCCTCACAAGCCGACGTGGAGCCGAAACTCAAACAGCAAAGTCTTCACAGATTCCTCTCACCTCGAGTGTGTTCCGGAGCTCCCACTTCTCCTGTCCACCTGCGGCGGATGGCGCTGTGCTGAGGGCACCTGCCCCTCCTCCCCTCTGTCCCCCCGGCTTCCTCCTCTCAGCTCCGGCCCCACCACTCCACCCAGCCGCCTGGTTTCTGAGAACAGCACCCCATGCCGACTCCCTGTTTGAATCTGAGTCCAGGGAGCATCAGGGCTTGGCCCCTGGCCCCCAGCCTGACCCTTTCCTCGCCTCTGTTTCCCCAGGTCTCTGCCACATCTGGCCCTCTGTGCCTGGACACTCCCCTGTCCCCAGCAGGCAGGACCCAGGTCCAGAGGCTCCCAGGCCAGAGCCCTGCCCTGAAAGGCCAGCCCAGAGGCCCCTCCCCTGGTGGACCTGGTGGCCTCCGCCCTCGGGGGAGCTGTGTGCTCCAGGAGGGTGTCACTCAGGCAGCGGCGGTGCCTCCGTCCGTCCGCCGGTGCTGCTGCGGCAGAGCCCTTGGGTTGGGTGTGCTCAGTCCTGAGGCGCAGCCGAGACTGAGAGCTGCGACTGTGGCCGGAGCAGAGGGACCAGAGGAGAGGCAGGGGCCAAGTCCTGAGTAGCACTCTGGGGCGGCTGGCCCTCTCCTCGAGGAGACACAGCCTGACGCCCAGTCACCCCTCATACCCTGCCCGCTGCACTGGGAAGCAAGGTTTTGACACGAGAGTTTGAAGCACAGTAGCACGTAACACGTGTGTTAGCTGCGTGTTCACGTGCAGTAACCCCTCTGTGCACATGAGGCTGCACGCGGGGTCCAAGCCTCACGACATGCCTGTAGCAGCTGCAGGACTGGGTAAGCAGGGGTGCATCGTCGCCCTGACCGCCGGGCCTCTGAGCGGGGTGGAGCCCTCCCAGGGGAGCTGTCGTGGGGCAGGTCACGGTCCTTGGCCAGCTCTGCAGCAAGCCTGGATGCCAGGCGGGGGACAGCGGTGTGCTCCTGGCCTGCTCTGTGGAGCCCTGCCCAGCCCCTGGTAAACAAGTGCCTGAGCCTGCCTACACCCGGCCCCGGGGTCACACCTCTCCTAAGGTCAGGGAGGCGGGGTCACCACAGACCAGCCCTGGCTTGGGCTTTGGGCCCAGCTTGCCGATGTCGTCCACGTGGCAATGTGGACACAGGAGGCAGATGAGGACTTTCTCTGGAGGTGACATTGAGCACCGGGGTCTCCTGAGGGTCCAGACAACAGGACTGTCTTCATCAGAAGCGTCCATTAGAGCTGGGGAAGGCCTCTGTTGACACCTCAGAGCATGGTCCTGGGCCAGCACCCCCGGGAACCTCGTCAGGGGGACCGTGGTGACATGAGACCCCTGGGCTGGCAGCTGAGTGAGAAGTGTGTGCGTGTGGGTGGACTGAGGAGGTAGGGAGCTGCAGGCCCTTGTCTTGCAGAGGCACCTCTCGCCCCTCTGTGGACACCAGCAGTCCCCAGGTCAGGGTCCGAGGTGTCCGATTCCGGCCCCACAGGACTCACGGCTGGGTCTGCCCCGCACAGGCTGTCCCTCGCCCTGAGAAATGCTGTGGGGATGCACCTCTGTCCCTGCCAGGCCGCGCGGCCCTCAGCCTGGGCAGTACCGGCCAGGGCCAGTGCCAGGGGCCCCAGGGCCTCGGCTGGGTGCCCAGGACGCCTTGGCTTCTTGACCCCCAGTCCTGGGTACAGGCTGTGATTCCAGGGTCCACGGAGGCTCGGTCAGCAGGAAAGGTGAGGCTCTCTGGGCCCAGGCCAGCTCCACCAACCCTGCTGACAGGGGACCCACGTGCCACGGCATGAGCACTGCGTACCGCGTGCCGCTGTGCACGCGAGCTGCCGAGGTTTCCGCTCTGCGGTGGTGTGGTGAGAGAACCGCGGCCCACCCCGGGCGTCCCTCCTGGTTGGGGCGGTAAGAGCAGGGGTTGAGGAGCAGGCACACCTCAGGAAGGCCGGGGGCGTAACCGTGGGAAGAAGCGCCCAACGGGAGGCGCAGGGGTCACAGGGCAGCCCTCAGGTATCCAAGGAGTGAGGCCCAGACCCAGCGAGCCTTCCAAGCAAAAGAAGGGGCAAAGGCCCTGTGGCAGCCAGCCCTGTGGGTCTGGAGCTGGGTGGGCAGTGGGAAGCCAGGGGGGACATGCCAGGTGTGGCACCGCCAGACCCAGAGGCTGGCTTGAGACGTGGCCCTGACTGTGCCCATTTCTCACCATGCCCAGCAGTCCCATGTCCTCATCGAGACTTTGCTGTGTCCCCAGGAGCAGGTGGACTGGCCTTCCTGGGCCATGAGAGGTTGGCTGTGGCCTCAGGGAGGAGGGCAGCTGTTGACGCTTGTGGGTCCCTTTTCCGATGGGCCCTGCACTGGGGACTTTGGTCCTGAGTGACAGCACACAGAGGTGGCACCGGGGACACCTGCCCCGAGCTTCCTCATGGAGAGGCAGGAGGTGACCGCCCTGGTCCAGGGGAGGGCAGTGGGTTGGCGAGGAGGAACGCGCATGTCTGAAGACAGAGTCCAGGCCAGGCCCACCTGGCCAAATGACCGCGACCTGGGGACATGGAGGGCTTCTCCAGGAGACAAAGACCATCAGAAAGGGGGAGAGGACACAGCCGACACGCTGGACTCCACTGACCCAGGAGTCATGAGGGAGGGGGCAGGGCCCACCATCAACACTCCTATGAGGTCTCTGGACTGTGCAGTCAAGGGTTGGGGGTCAGTGAAGAGCCTGGCCACATGAGGACAGAAGAGGGTGAGAGAAGGGGCACTTGGGACGGCCAGTGTGGGTGGCCAGGTGGAGGGGCCAGGCAGGCATGGACATGGGGTGGAGGGGTGGGCAGGCATGGACGGCTGGGTGGAGGGTCCAGGTGTGGGGGACGTCCAGGTGGAGGGTGGGCGGGGTGGACATGGGGCGGAGAGCCAGGCAGGTGTGGAGCAGGTGACGCTAGGGGGACACATGAGGGCCACCCTGCTCTCTCACGTGGTCTCAGAGGCCCGTCCCACCCACAGCTGTCACCAGACAGGCAGCAGCAGGTGCCGGTAAGGACATGGGGGACCAGAGCCTCACGGAGGGGAGTGCGAGGGATGATGGGGTGGCCGCGAAGACCGTCAGGGTCTGGGTGAGGCCAGCCAGGTGGCCCTGTGGCACAGCCCGCCCTCCTTGGCACACCCCCGAGGAGCTCAAGATCCTCCTGCACAAAGCATGGGCACATGGTGATGGTGGCACTCAGAGCAGCCGGGTGGAATGGCCATGTTCCTGCCATCGCTGGATGAGTGGCACAGGTGGCCATCTCACGGGAGCAGGGAGGGGGCCCTGGCAAAGCCACTGTGAGTCAATGAGAGCTGTGGAGCGTGGCAGCCTGATGTCCAGGACGGCCCTCCCAGGAAGACGGGGGGAAGAGTGGGCTTCTCTCAGGTGACGAGAGCGTCCTACGCTGGCTGGGTGGCAGTGCCGCCTTCCCACCCAGCTCCACAGCTCTGGAAGCGGGTCCCAGGCAGGGCACTGCAGCTGGGGGTCTCCGGCCCAGGCTGTGTCCTCCGGCTCCTTCCCACAGCGAGAAGGGCAGGGCACCCCTGGGCTCCCTTTCTGTGGGCACCAATCCCCTCGAGAGGCTCCCCATTCCCGACCTCGTCTCCCACATCCTGAGCCATCGCTGCAGAACCTGGCGTGTGGTTTAGGGCTGGGGTATCTAGGAACCAAACGTGTCTCCACTGCAGCAGAGTAACTTCCTGTACCAGAAGGCAGTAAAGGGCTGTGGCCTGGTCTATCACTTAAATAACGAGTTGGCCACTAAGATTTCATGCTGATTAGCTTCTTGTTTCTGTGACCAAGTCCCAACAAGAACTCTGAAGAGGAGACAGCATTGACTTTTTTGGGGGTGGGGGAGTACTGGGGATTGAACTCAGGGGCACTCGACCACTCCGCCACATCCCCAGGGTCTCACTGAGTTGCTTAGCACCTCGCTGTTGCTGAGGCTGGCTTTGAACTCGAGATCCTCCTGCCTCAGCCTCCCGAGCTGCTGGGATCACGGGTGTGTGCCCTGTGCCTGGCCGGGAAACGCTGATTTTTGCTCGTGGCTTCAGAAATGCCCAGGCTGGGGCCTGAGGTGGGAGACCTGGTGGAGGGAAGCAGCCTGCACCGGGCCAGGGTTAGCCCGTCCCAGGCTGGCCCCAGGGACCCACCACCTGTAACAGAGCCCCATCCCCAGAGTCCGCCCCTCCTGCCCAGGGCCCCCCAAGCCCCGCCTCTGCCCACGCTGGCTGGGACCCAGCCCCCAGGCCTCCAGATCCGCACCAGAGCACATCCCCGTGCTTCCCCTGGTTTTACCCTCCTCCTGCTGCGTTTCCACTGTCCACTGCCTGCTTCGTGGGCGGTATCCCTGTCTCAGGACTGGCTGGATTGCTTCCTGCCCATTTGCCCACAGCGGCCTGGTGAACATGACCTCACGGGTCACTGAGTTGCCCACCTCCTGGGAGGTGGCTGGTCCGTCCAGGCCCCTGGAGTTGTGTGCCAGTGGCGGGTGGGGGGACTGGGGGCTGTTCCTGCAAGGAGTCCAGCGCCCTGGCGCCTGCATTCCTGGAGGCATCCGAGCCATCAGGGCTACATTAATCCTGAAGCCGCTGGACCTGCTGTTTGGGCTGGCTTCCTCCGGGCACTTGTCTCCCTCCCTGATCAGCTTCTGGTGGGCATGGCTTTCCCACGCTGGAGAAAACTCATGTGTGACAGAGGAAGAGTTTCTGCCCCAGCTGGGCCCCAGACCGCGGGGAACCACCCCAGAGCTGCTTCCCACCCGGGGCAGGCAGCCGGCAGACTTGGCCCGTGTGCACCCAGCCGCAGACTCCTGGCCTCGTGGCCCTGGGCACATTCTGCCGTCCTGGGCCCAGGTGCCAGCAGCACAGGGGAAACCTCCATCTCTGGTGGGAGTGGCTCCTGTGCTATTAGCCAGGTGGCACAGTGGAGGGTAGGTAAAGTACGCAGCCCTGATCCAGACAGTAGGGAAGCTATGTCTCCCCAGGTCTCCCCAGCCCAGAGCACCCCCAGCTTCGGACCCAGGGGCCTGCCCGACTCCTCCCCTCAAAATCCAAGGAGAGTAGTTAGTGCACCCAGGGCGAGTCTGGACCCACCCTCCAGCACCTCTTTCCAGCTCCCCATCTCAGCCAGCCGCCCTCCTCCAAACCTGGCCTCCCACCAGCCCTGCCCAGGGCTAGTGCCCACTACCCAGCGACCAGGCACTGGCCCACCTGGGGGCTGCGCCCATGCAGTTGGTGGCTGCCAGCAGCCCCGGGGGTTGGCCCTTCTCCATGGCATGGCTCCGTCTTCCTGCACCAGGGGGCACCCTGCCAGGACCTGCAGGCGCTGTCCAGGAGGGAGTGGGGCTCCTGTGCACACGGGGCTCCCTCCACACTCACGAGCCCATAAGCGCCACATCTCAGCGGGTTCCTCTTCCTGTGTCCTCTGCCGACGTGGCCGGCCCGACCTCCCACACTGGGTGCTCCTCTATCCAGCGTCCTCCCTACACTGCTCTCCACAGAGTTAGTACAGAGGCTCTCACCTGGGGAGCCACTGTCCCCTGACCTGACGTGCCTAGGGACATCTGTGACAGCTGCAACTGCGGGGAGCTACCAGGAGAGTGGTGGAGGCTGGGACACGGGCCTGCATGGTGGTGTGGGGAGTCCCACAGCCAAGTCGGGACAGTGGCTGACTCTGTGTGTGTGGGGGGGAAGGGTCCAAAGCCAAGCTGGGACACCAGTTGACACCAGCCTGCATGGTGGTGTGGGGAGTCCCACAGCCAAGCCGGGACAGTGGCTGACTCTGTGTGTGTGTGTGTGGGGTCAAAGCCAAGCTGTGACACCAGTTGACACCAGCCTGCATGGTGGTGTGGGGAGTCCCACAGCCAAGCCGGGACAGTAGATGACTCTGTGTGTGTGGGGGGTCCAAAGCCAAGCTGGGACACCAGTTGACACCAGCCTGCATGGTGGTGTGGGGAGTCCAACAGCCAAGCCGGGACAGTGGCTGACTCTGTGTGTGTGGGGGGGGGGTCCAAAGCCAAGCTGGGACACCAGTTGACACAAGCCTGCATGGTGGTGCGGGGAGTCGCACAGCCAAGTCGGGACAGTGGCTGACTCTGTGTGTGTGTGGGGGGGGGTCCAAAGCCAAGCTGGGACACCAGTTGACACCAGCCTGCATGGTGGTGTGGGGAGTCCCACAGCCAAGCCGGGACAGTGGCTGATCTGTGTGTGGGGGTCCAAAGCCAAGCTGGGACACCAGTTGACACCAGCCTGCATGGTGGTGTGGGAAGTCCCACAGCCAAGTCGGGACAGTGGCTGACTCTGTGTGTGTTTGTGGGGGGTCCAAAGCCAAGCTGGGACACCAGTTGACACCTGACTGCATGGTGGTGCGGGGAGTCCCACAGCCAAGCCGGGACAGTGGCTGACTCTGTGTGTGTGGGGGGGGTCCAAAGCCAAGCTGGGACACCAGTTGACACCAGCCTGCATGGTGGTGTGGGGAGTCCCACAGCCAAGCCAGGACAGTGGCTGACTCTGTGTGTGTGTGGGGGGGGTCCAAAGCCAAGCTGGGACACCAGTTGACACCTGACTGCATGGTGGTGCGGGGAGTCCCACAGCCAAGCCGGGACAGTGGCTGACTCTGTGTGTGTGGGTGGGGTCCAAAGCCAAGCTGGGACACCAGTTGACACCAGCCTGCATGGTGGTGTGGGGAGTCCCACAGCCAAGCTGGGACAGTGGGTGACTATGTGTGTGTGTGTGGGGGGGGGGCCCAAAGCCAAGCTGGGACACCAGTTGACACCAGCCTGCATGGTGGTGTGGGGAGTCCCACAGCCAAGCCGGGACAGTGGCTGACTCTGTGTGTGTGTGTGTGGGGTCCAAAGCCAAGCTGGGACACCAGTTGACACCAGCCTGCATGGTGGTGTGGGGAGTCCCACAGCCAAGTCGGGACAGTGGCTGACTCTGTGTGTGTGTGGGGGGGGGTCCAAAGCCAAGCTGGGACACCAGTTGACACCAGCCTGCATGGTGGTGTGGGGAGTCCCACAGCCAAGCCGGGACAGTGGCTGACTCTGTGTGTGGGGGGGTCCAAAGCCAAGCTGGGACACCAGTTGACACCAGCCTGCATGGTGGTGTGGGGAGTCCCACAGCCAAGTCGGGACAGTGGCTGACTCTGTGTGTGTGTGGCGGGGGTCCAAAGCCAAGCTGGGACACCAGTTGACACCTGACTGCATGGTGGTGTGGGGAGTCCCACAGCCAAGTCGGGACAGTGGCTGACTCTGTGTGTGTGTGTGGGGGGGGGGTCCAAAGCCAAGCTGGGACACCAGTTGACACCAGCCTGCATGGTGGTGTGGGGAGTCCCACAGCCAAGCCGGGACAGTGGCTGACTCTGTGTGTGTGTGGCGGGGGTCCAAAGCCAAGCTGGGACACCAGTTGACACCAGCCTGCATGGTGGTGTGGGGAGTCCAACAGCCAAGCCGGGACAGTGGCTGACTGTGTGTGTGTGGGGGGGGGGGTCCAAAGCCAAGCTGGGACACCAGTTGACACCAGCCTGCATGGTGGTGTGGGGAGTCCCACAGCCAAGCCGGGACAGTGGCTGACTCTGTGTGTGTGGGGGGGGTCCAAAGCCAAGCTGGGACACCAGTTGACACCAGCCTGAATGGTGGTGTGGGGAGTCCCACAGCCAAGTCGGGACAGTGGCTGACTCTGTGTGTGTGTGGGGGTCCAAAGCCAAGCTGGGACACCAGTTGACACCAGCCTGCATGGTGGTGTGGGGAGTCCCACAGCCAAGTCGGGACAGTGGCTGACTCTGTGTGTGTGTGGGGGGTCCAAAGCCAAGCTGGGACACCAGTTGACACCTGACTGCATGGTGGTGCGGGGAGTCCCACAGCCAAGCCGGGACAGTGGCTGACTCTGTGTGTGTGTGTGGGGGGTCCAAAGCCAAGCTGGGACACCAGTTGACACCAGCCTGCATGGTGGTGTGGGGAGTCCCACAGCCAAGTCGGGACAGTGGCTGACTCTGTGTGTGTGTGGGGGGGGATCCAAAGCCAAGCTGGGACACCAATTGACACCAGCCTGCATGGTGGTGCGGGGAGTCCCACAGCCAAGCCGGGACAGTGGCTGACTCTGTGTGTGTGGGGTCCAAAGCCAAGCTGGGACACCAGTTGACACCAGCCTGCATGGTGGTGTGGGGAGTCCCACAGCCAAGCCTGGACAGTGGCTGACTCTGTGTGTGGGGGGGGGGTCCAAAGCCAAGCTGGGACACCAGTTGACACCAGCCTGAATGGTGGTGTGGGGAGTCCCACAGCCAAGTCGGGACAGTGGCTGACTCTGTGTGTGTGTGTGGGGGGTCCAAAGCCAAGCTGGGACACCAGTTGACACCAGCCTGCATGGTGGTGTGGGGAGTCCCACAGCCAAGTCGGGACAGTGGCCGACTCTGTGTGTGTGTGTGTGGGGGGTCCAAAGCCAAGCTGGGACACCAGTTGACACCTGACTGCATGGTGGTGCGGGGAGTCCCACAGCCAAGCCGGGACAGTGGCTGACTCTGTGTGTGTGTGGGGGGGTCCAAAGCCAAGCTGGGACACCAGTTGACACCAGCCTGCATGGTGGTGTGGGGAGTCCCACAGCCAAGTCGGGACAGTGGCCGACTCTGTGTGTGTGTGTGTGGGGGATCCAAAGCCAAGCTGGGACACCAGTTGACACCAGCCTGCATGGTGGTGCGGGGAGTCCCACAGCCAAGCCGGGACAGTGGCTGACTCTGTGTGTGTGGGGGTCCAAAGCCAAGCTGGGACACCAGTTGACACCAGCCTGCATGGTGGTGTGGGAGTCCCACAGCCAAGCCGGGACAGTGGCTGACTCTGTGTGTGTGGGGGGGTCCAAAGCCAAGCTGGGACACCAGTTGTTGACACCAGCCTGCATGGTGGTGTGGGGAGTCCCACAGCCAAGTCGGGACAGCGGATGACTCTGTGTGTGTGGGGGTCCAAAGCCAAGCTGGGACACCAGTTGACACCAGCCTGCATGGTGGTGTGGGGAGTCCCACAGCCAAGCCGGGACAGTGGCTGACTCTGTGTGTGGGGGGGTCCAAAGCCAAGCTGGGACACCAGTTGACACCAGCCTGCATGGTGGTGTGGGGAGTCCCACAGCCAAGTCGGGACAGTGGCTGACTCTGTGTGTGTTTGTGGGGGGGTCCAAAGCCAAGCTGGGACACCAGTTGACACCTGACTGCATGGTGGTGCGGGGAGTCCCACAGCCAAGCCGGGACAGTGGCTGACTCTGTGTGTGTGTGGGGGCTCTAAAGCCCAAGCTGGGACACCAGTTGACACCAGCCTGCATGGTGGTGCGGGGAGTCCCACAGCCAAGCCGGGACAGTGGCTGACTCTGTGTGTGTGTGTGGGGGGGGTCCAAAGCCAAGATGGACACCAGTTGACACCAGCCTGCATGGTGGTGTGGGGAGTCCCACAGCCAAGTCGGGACAGTGGCTCACTCTGTGTGTGTGTGGGGGGGGTCCAAAGCCAAGCTGGGACACCAGTTGACACCACCCTGCATGGTGGTGTGGGGAGTCCCACAGCCAAGCCGGGACAGTGGCTGATCTGTGTGTGGGGTGTCCAAAGCCAAGCTGGGACACCAGTTGACACCAGCCTGCATGGTGGTGTGGGAAGTCCCACAGCCAAGCCGGGACAGTGGCTGACTCTGTGTGTGTGTGTTTGTGGGTCCAAAGCCAAGCTGGGACACCAGTTGACACCAGCCTGCATGGTGGTGTGGGGAGTCCCACAGCCAAGCCGGGACAGTGGCTGACTCTGTGTGTGTGGGGGGGGGTCCAAAGCCAAGTTGGGACACCAGTTGACACCAGCCTGCATGGTGGTGTGGGGAGTCCCACAGCCAAGCCGGGACAGTGGCTGACTCTGTGTGTGGGGGTCCAAAGCCAAGCTGGGACACCAGTTGACACCAGCCTGCATGGTGGTGTGGGGAGTCCCACAGCCAAGTCGGGACAGTGGCTGACTCTGTGTGTGTGTGGGGTCCAAAGCCAAGCTGGGACACCAGTTGACACCGGCCTGCATGGTGGTGTGGGGAGTCCCACAGCCAAGTCGGGACAGTGGCTGACTCTGTGTGTGTGTGTGTGGGGGTCCAAAGCCAAGCTGGGACACCAGTTGACACCAGCCTGCATGGTGGTGTGGGGAGTCCCACAGCCAAGTCGGGACAGTGGCTGACTCTGTGTGTGTGTGTGGCGGGGGTCCAAAGCCAAGCAGGGACACCAGTTGACACCAGCCTGCATGGTAGTGTGGGGAGTACCACAGCCAAGCCGGGACAGTGGCTGACTCTGTGTGTGTGTGTGGGGGTCCAAAGCCAAGCTGGGACACCAGTTGACACCAGCCTGCATGGTGGTGTGGGGAGTCCCACAGCCAAGCCGGGACAGTGGCTGATTCTGTGTGTGTGTGTGGGGGGTCCAAAGCCAAGCTGGGACACCAGTTGACACCAGCCTGCATGGTGGTGTGGGGAGTCCAACAGCCAAGCCGGGACAGTGGCTGACTCTGTGTGTGTGTGGGGGGGTCCAAAGCCAAGCTGGGACACCAGTTGACACAAGCCTGCATGGTGGTGCGGGGAGTCGCACAGCCAAGTCGGGACAGTGGCTGACTCTGTGTGTGTGTGGGGGGGGTCCAAAGCCAAGCTGGGACACCAGTTGACACCAGCCTGCATGGTGGTGTGGGGAGTCCCACAGCCAAGCCGGGACAGTGGCTGATCTGTGTGTGGGGGTCCAAAGCCAAGCTGGGACACCAGTTGACACCAGCCTGCATGGTGGTGTGGGAAGTCCCACAGCCAAGTCGGGACAGTGGCTGACTCTGTGTGTGTTTGTGGGGGGTCCAAAGCCAAGCTGGGACACCAGTTGACACCTGACTGCATGGTGGTGTGGGGAGTCCAACAGCCAAGCCGGGACAGTGGCTGACTGTGTGTGTGTGGGGGGGGGGTCCAAAGCCAAGCTGGGACACCAGTTGACACCAGCCTGCATGGTGGTGTGGGGAGTCCCACAGCCAAGCCGGGACAGTGGCTGACTCTGTGTGTGTGGGGGGGGTCCAAAGCCAAGCTGGGACACCAGTTGACACCAGCCTGCATGGTGGTGTGGGGAGTCCCACAGCCAAGTCGGGACAGTGGCTGACTCTGTGTGTGTGTGGGGGGTCCAAAGCCAAGCTGGGACACCAGTTGACACCAGCCTGCATGGTGGTGTGGGGAGTCCCACAGCCAAGTCGGGACAGTGGCTGACTCTGTGTGTGTGTGGGGGGTCCAAAGCCAAGCTGGGACACCAGTTGACACCTGACTGCATGGTGGTGCGGGGAGTCCCACAGCCAAGCCGGGACAGTGGCTGACTCTGTGTGTGTGTGTGGGGGGTCCAAAGCCAAGCTGGGACACCAGTTGACACCAGCTGCCATGGTGGTGTGGGGAGTCCCACAGCCAAGTCGGGACAGTGGCTGACTCTGTGTGTGTGTGGGGGGGGATCCAAAGCCAAGCTGGGACACCAATTGACACCAGCCTGCATGGTGGTGCGGGGAGTCCCACAGCCAAGCCGGGACAGTGGCTGACTCTGTGTGTGTGGGGTCCAAAGCCAAGCTGGGACACCAGTTGACACCAGCCTGCATGGTGGTGTGGGGAGTCCCACAGCCAAGCCTGGACAGTGGCTGACTCTGTGTGTGGGGGGGGGGGTCCAAAGCCAAGCTGGGACACCAGTTGACACCAGCCTGAATGGTGGTGTGGGGAGTCCCACAGCCAAGTCGGGACAGTGGCTGACTCTGTGTGTGTGTGTGGGGGGTCCAAAGCCAAGCTGGGACACCAGTTGACACCAGCCTGCATGGTGGTGTGGGGAGTCCCACAGCCAAGTCGGGACAGTGGCCGACTCTGTGTGTGTGTGTGTGGGGGGTCCAAAGCCAAGCTGGGACACCAGTTGACACCTGACTGCATGGTGGTGCGGGGAGTCCCACAGCCAAGCCGGGACAGTGGCTGACTCTGTGTGTGTGTGGGGGGGGTCAAAGCCAAGCTGGACACCAGTTGACACCAGCCTGCATGGTGGTGTGGGGAGTCCCACAGCCAAGTCGGGACAGTGGCCGACTCTGTGTGTGTGTGTGTGGGGGATCCAAAGCCAAGCTGGGGACACCAGTTGACACCAGCCTGCATGGTGGTGCGGGGAGTCCCACAGCCAAGCCGGGACAGTGGCTGACTCTGTGTGTGTGGGGTCCAAAGCCAAGCTGGGACACCAGTTGACACCAGCCTGCATGGTGGTGTGGGGAGTCCCACAGCCAAGCCGGGACAGTGGCTGACTCTGTGTGTGTGGGGGGGTCCAAAGCCAAGCTGGGACACCAGTTGACACCAGCCTGCATGGTGGTGTGGGGAGTCCCACAGCCAAGTCGGGACAGCGGATGACTCTGTGTGTGTGGGGGTCCAAAGCCAAGCTGGGACACCAGTTGACACCAGCCTGCATGGTGGTGTGGGGAGTCCCACAGCCAAGCCGGGACAGTGGCTGACTCTTGTGTGTGGGGGGGTCCAAAGCCAAGCTGGGACACCAGTTGACACCAGCCTGCATGGTGGTGTGGGGAGTCCCACAGCCAAGTCGGGACAGTGGCTGACTCTGTGTGTGTTTGTGGGGGGTCCAAAGCCAAGCTGGGACACCAGTTGACACCTGACTGCATGGTGGTGCGGGGAGTCCCACAGCCAAGCCGGGACAGTGGCTGACTCTGTGTGTGTGTGGGGGCTCTAAAGCCAAGCTGGGACACCAGTTGACACCAGCCTGCATGGTGGTGCGGGGAGTCCCACAGCCAAGCCGGGACAGTGGCTGACTGTGTGTGTGTGTGGGGGGGGTCCAAAGCCAAGATGGGACACCAGTTGACACCAGCCTGCATGGTGGTGTGGGGAGTCCCACAGCCAAGTCGGGACAGTGGCTCACTCTGTGTGTGTGTGGGGGGGGGTCCAAAGCCAAGCTGGGACACCAGTTGACACCACCCTGCATGGTGGTGTGGGGAGTCCCACAGCCAAGCCGGGACAGTGGCTGATCTGTGTGTGGGGTGTCCAAAGCCAAGCTGGGACACCAGTAGACACCAGCCTGCATGGTGGTGTGGGAAGTCCCACAGCCAAGCCGGGACAGTGGCTGACTCTGTGTGTGTGTGTTTGTGGGGTCCAAAGCCAAGCTGGGACACCAGTTGACACCAGCCTGCATGGTGGTGTGGGGAGTCCCACAGCCAAGCCGGGACAGTGGCTGACTCTGTGTGTGTGGGGGGGGTCCAAAGCCAAGTTGGGACACCAGTTGACACCAGCCTGCATGGTGGTGTGGGGAGTCCCACAGCCAAGCCGGGACAGTGGCTGACTCTGTGTGTGGGGGTCCAAAGCCAAGCTGGGACACCAGTTGACACCAGCCTGCATGGTGGTGTGGGGAGTCCCACAGCCAAGTCGGGACAGTGGCTGACTCTGTGTGTGTGTGGGGTCCAAAGCCAAGCTGGGACACCAGTTGACACCGGCCTGCATGGTGGTGTGGGGAGTCCCACAGCCAAGTCGGGACAGTGGCTGACTCTGTGTGTGTGTGTGTGGGGGTCCAAAGCCAAGCTGGGACACCAGTTGACACCAGCCTGCATGGTGGTGTGGGGAGTCCCACAGCCAAGTCGGGACAGTGGCTGACTCTGTGTGTGTGTGTGGCGGGGGTCCAAAGCCAAGCAGGGACACCAGTTGACACCAGCCTGCATGGTAGTGTGGGGAGTACCACAGCCAAGCCGGGACAGTGGCTGACTCTGTGTGTGTGTGTGGGGGTCCAAAGCCAAGCTGGGACACCAGTTGACACCAGCCTGCATGGTGGTGTGGGGAGTCCCACAGCCAAGCCGGGACAGTGGCTGATTCTGTGTGTGTGTGTGGGGGGTCCAAAGCCAAGCTGGGACACCAGTTGACACCAGCCTGCATGGTGGTGTGGGGAGTCCAACAGCCAAGCCGGGACAGTGGCTGACTCTGTGTGTGTGTGTGGGGGGTCCAAAGCCAAGCTGGGACACCAGTTGACACAAGCCTGCATGGTGGTGCGGGGAGTCGCACAGCCAAGTCGGGACAGTGGCTGACTCTGTGTGTGTGTGGGGGGGGGTCCAAAGCCAAGCTGGGACACCAGTTGACACCAGCCTGCATGGTGGTGTGGGGAGTCCCACAGCCAAGCCGGGACAGTGGCTGATCTGTGTGTGGGGGTCCAAAGCCAAGCTGGGACACCAGTTGACACCAGCCTGCATGGTGGTGTGGGAAGTCCCACAGCCAAGTCGGGACAGTGGCTGACTCTGTGTGTGTTTGTGGGGGGTCCAAAGCCAAGCTGGGACACCAGTTGACACCTGACTGCATGGTGGTGCGGGGAGTCCCACAGCCAAGCCGGGACAGTGGCTGACTCTGTGTGTGTGTGGGGGGTCCAAAGCCAAGCTGGGACACCAGTTGACACCAGCCTGCATGGTGGTGTGGGGAGTCCCACAGCCAAGCCAGGACAGTGGCTGACTCTGTGTGTGTGTGGGGGGGGTCCAAAGCCAAGCTGGGACACCAGTTGACACCTGACTGCATGGTGGTGCGGGGAGTCCCACAGCCAAGCCGGGACAGTGGCTGACTCTGTGTGTGTGGGTGGGGTCCAAAGCCAAGCTGGGACACCAGTTGACACCAGCCTGCATGGTGGTGTGGGGAGTCCCACAGCCAAGCTGGGACAGTGGGTGACTCTGTGTGTGTGTGTGGGGGGGGGGCCCAAAGCCAAGCTGGGACACCAGTTGACACCAGCCTGCATGGTGGTGTGGGGAGTCCCACAGCCAAGCCGGGACAGTGGCTGACTCTGTGTGTGTGTGTGTGGGGTCCAAAGCCAAGCTGGGACACCAGTTGACACCAGCCTGCATGGTGGTGTGGGGAGTCCCACAGCCAAGTCGGGACAGTGGCTGACTCTGTGTGTGTGTGGGGGGGGGTCCAAAGCCAAGCTGGGACACCAGTTGACACCAGCCTGCATGGTGGTGTGGGGAGTCCCACAGCCAAGCCGGGACAGTGGCTGACTCTGTGTGTGGGGGGGTCCAAAGCCAAGCTGGGACACCAGTTGACACCAGCCTGCATGGTGGTGTGGGGAGTCCCACAGCCAAGTCGGGACAGTGGCTGACTCTGTGTGTGTGTGGGGGGGGGGTCCAAAGCCAAGCTGGGACACCAGTTGACACCAGCCTGCATGGTGGTGTGGGGAGTCCCACAGCCAAGCCGGGACAGTGGCTGACTCTGTGTGTGTGTGGCGGGGGTCCAAAGCCAAGCTGGGACACCAGTTGACACCAGCCTGCATGGTGGTGTGGGGAGTCCAACAGCCAAGCCGGGAGAGTGGCTGACTGTGTGTGTGTGTGGGGGGGGGTCCAAAGCCAAGCTGGGACACCAGTTGACACCAGCCTGCATGGTGGTGTGGGGAGTCCCACAGCCAAGCCGGGACAGTGGCTGACTCTGTGTGTGTGGGGGGGGTCCAAAGCCAAGCTGGGACACCAGTTGACACCAGCCTGCATGGTGGTGTGGGGAGTCCCACAGCCAAGCCGGGACAGTGGCTGACTCTGTGTGTGTGGGGGGGGTCCAAAGCCAAGCTGGGACACCAGTTGACACCAGCCTGAATGGTGGTGTGGGGAGTCCCACAGCCAAGTCGGGACAGTGGCTGACTCTGTGTGTGTGTGTGGGGGGTCCAAAGCCAAGCTGGGACACCAGTTGACACCAGCCTGCATGGTGGTGTGGGGAGTCCCACAGCCAAGTCGGGACAGTGGCTGACTCTGTGTGTGTGTGTGGGGGGGGTCCAAAGCCAAGCTGGGACACCAGTTGACACCTGACTGCATGGTGGTGCGGGGAGTCCCACAGCCAAGCCGGGACAGTGGCTGACTCTGTGTGTGTGTGGGGGGGGTCCAAAGCCAAGCTGGGACACCAGTTGACACCAGCCTGCATGGTGGTGTGGGGAGTCCCACAGCCAAGTCGGGACAGTGGCCGACTCTGTGTGTGTGTGTGTGGGGGATCCAAAGCCAAGCTGGGACACCAGTTGACACCAGCCTGCATGGTGGTGCGGGGAGTCCCACAGCCAAGCCGGGACAGTGGCTGACTCTGTGTGTGTGGGGACCAAAGCCAAGCTGGGACACCAGTTGACACCAGCCTGCATGGTGGTGTGGGGAGTCCCACAGCCAAGCCGGGACAGTGGCTGACTCTGTGTGTGGGGGGGTCCAAAGCCAAGCTGGGACACCAGTTGACACCAGCCTGCATGGTGGTGTGGGGAGTCCCACAGCCAAGTCGGGACAGCGGATGACTCTGTGTGTGTGGGGGTCCAAAGCCAAGCTGGGACACCAGTTGACACCAGCCTGCATGGTGGTGTGGGGAGTCCCACAGCCAAGCCGGGACAGTGGCTGACTCTGTGTGTGTGTGGGGTCCAAAGCCAAGCTGGGACACCAGTTGACACCAGCCTGCATGGTGGTGTGGGGAGTCCCACAGCCAAGTCGGGACAGTGGCTGACTCTGTGTGTGTTTGTGGGGGGTCCAAAGCCAAGCTGGGACACCAGTTGACACCTGACTGCATGGTGGTGCGGGGAGTCCCACAGCCAAGCCGGGACAGTGGCTGACTCTGTGTGTGTGTGGGGGCTCCAAAGCCAAGCTGGGACACCAGTTGACACCTGACTGCATGGTGGTGTGGGGAGTCCCACAGCCAAGCCGGGACAGTGGCTGACTCTGTGTGTGGGGGGGTCCAAAGCCAAGCTGGGACACCAGTTGACACCAGCCTGCATGGTGGTGTGGGGAGTCCCACAGCCAAGTCGGGACAGTGGCTGACTCTGTGTGTGTTTGTGGGGGGTCCAAAGCCAAGCTGGGACACCAGTTGACACCTGACTGCATGGTGGTGCGGGGAGTCCCACAGCCAAGCCGGGACAGTGGCTGACTCTGTGTGTGTGTGGGGGCTCCAAAGCCAAGCTGGGACACCAGTTGACACCTGACTGCATGGTGGTGTGGGGAGTCCAACAGCCAAGCCGGGACAGTGGCTGACTCTGTGTGTGTGTGTGGGGGGGGTCCAAAGCCAAGATGGGACACCAGTTGACACCAGCCTGCATGGTGGTGTGGGGAGTCCCACAGCCAAGTCGGGACAGTGGCTCACTCTGTGTGTGTGTGTGGGGGGGTCCAAAGCCAAGCTGGGACACCAGTTGACACCACCCTGCATGGTGGTGTGGGGAGTCCCACAGCCAAGCCGGGACAGTGGCTGATCTGTGTGTGGTGTGTCCAAAGCCAAGCTGGGACACCAGTTGACACCAGCCTGCATGGTGGTGTGGGAAGTCCCACAGCCAAGCCGGGACAGTGGCTGACTCTGTGTGTGTGTGTTTGTGGGGTCCAAAGCCAAGCTGGGACACCAGTTGACACCAGCCTGCATGGTGGTGTGGGGAGTCCCACAGCCAAGCCGGGACAGTGGCTGACTCTGTGTGTGTGGGGGGGGTCCAAAGCCAAGTTGGGACACCAGTTGACACCAGCCTGCATGGTGGTGTGGGGAGTCCCACAGCCAAGCCGGGACAGTGGCTGACTCTGTGTGTGGGGGTCCAAAGCCAAGCTGGGACACCAGTTGACACCAGCCTGCATGGTGGTGTGGGGAGTCCCACAGCCAAGTCGGGACAGTGGCTGACTCTGTGTGTGTGTGGGGTCCAAAGCCAAGCTGGGACACCAGTTGACACCGGCCTGCATGGTGGTGTGGGGAGTCCCACAGCCAAGTCGGGACAGTGGCTGACTCTGTGTGTGTGTGTGTGGGGGGTCCAAAGCCAAGCTGGGACACCAGTTGACACCAGCCTGCATGGTGGTGTGGGGAGTCCCACAGCCAAGCCGGGACAGTGGCTGACTCTGTGTGTGTGTGTTTGTGGGGGGTCCAAAGCCAAGCTCGGACACCAGTTGACACCAGCCTGCATGGTGGTGTGGGGAGTCCCACAGCCAAGCCGGGACAGTGGCTGACTCTGTGTGTGTGTGTGGCGGGGGTCCAAAGCCAAGCAGGGACACCAGTTGACACCAGCCTGCATGGTAGTGTGGGGAGTACCACAGCCAAGCCGGGACAGTGGCTGACTCTGTGTGTGTGTGTGGGGGTCCAAAGCCAAGCTGGGACACCAGTTGACACCAGCCTGCATGGTGGTGTGGGGAGTCCCATAGCCAAGCCGGGACAGTGGCTGATTCTGTGTGTGTGTGTGGGGGGGGGGCCAAAGCCAAGCTGGGACACCAGTTGACACCAGCCTGCATGGTGGTGTGGGGAGTCCAACAGCCAAGCCGGGACAGTGGCTGACTCTGTGTGTGTGTGTGGGGGGTCCAAAGCCAAGCTGGGACACCAGTTGACACAAGCCTGCATGGTGGTGCGGGGAGTCGCACAGCCAAGTCGGGACAGTGGGTGACTCTGTGTGTGTGTGTGGGGGGGTCCAAAGCCAAGCTGGGACACCAGTTGACACCAGCCTGCATGGTGGTGTGGGGAGTCCCACAGCCAAGCCGGGACAGTGGCTGATCTGTGTGTGGGGGTCCAAAGCCAAGCTGGGACACCAGTTGACACCAGCCTGCATGGTGGTGTGGGAAGTCCCACAGCCAAGTCGGGACAGTGGCTGACTCTGTGTGTGTTTGTGGGGGGTCCAAAGCCAAGCTGGGACACCAGTTGACACCTGACTGCATGGTGGTGCGGGGAGTCCCACAGCCAAGCCGGGACAGTGGCTGACTCTGTGTGTGTGTGGGGGGTCCAAAGCCAAGCTGGGACACCAGTTGACACCAGCCTGCATGGTGGTGTGGGGAGTCCCACAGCCAAGCCAGGACAGTGGCTGACTCTGTGTGTGTGTGGGGGGGGTCCAAAGCCAAGCTGGGACACCAGTTGACACCTGACTGCATGGTGGTGCGGGGAGTCCCACAGCCAAGCCGGGACAGTGGCTGACTCTGTGTGTGTGGGTGGGGTCCAAAGCCAAGCTGGGACACCAGTTGACACCAGCCTGCATGGTGGTGTGGGGAGTCCCACAGCCAAGTCGGGACTCTGGCTGACTCTGTGTGTGGGGGGGGGGTCCAAAGCCAAGCTGGGACACCAGTTGACACCAGCCTGCATGGTGGTGTGGGGAGTCCAACAGCCAAGCCGGGACAGTGGCTGACTCTGTGTGTTTGGGGGGGTCCAAAGTCAAGCTGGGAAACCAGTTGACACCGGCCTGCATGGTGGTGTGGGGAGTCCCACAGCCAAGTCGGGACTCTGGCTGACTCTGTGTGTGTGGGGGGGGTCCAAAGCCAAGCTGGGACACCAGTTGACACCAGCCTGCATGGTGGTGTGGGGAGTCCAACAGCCAAGCCGGGACAGTGGCTGACTCTGTGTGTGTGTGTGGGGGGGGTCCAAAGCCAAGATGGGACACCAGTTGACACCAGCCTGCATGGTGGTGTGGGGAGTCCCACAGCCAAGTCGGGACAGTGGCTGACTCTGTGTGTGTGTGTGGGGGGTCCAAAGCCAAGCTGGGACACCAGTTGACACCAGCCTGCATGGTGGTGTGGGGAGTCCCACAGCCAAGCCGGGACAGTGGCTGACTCTGTGTGTTTGGGGGGGTCCAAAGTCAAGCTGGGAAACCAGTTGACACCGGCCTGCATGGTGGTGTGGGGAGTCCCACAGCCAAGCCGGGACAGTGGCTGATCTGTGTGTGGGGGTCCAAAGCCAAGCTGGGACACCAGTTGACACCAGCCTGCATGGTGGTGTGGGGAGTCTCACAGCCAAGCCGGGACAGTGGCTGACTCTGTGTGTGTGTGGGGGGGGGGGGTCCAAAGCCAAGCAGGGACACCAGTTGACACCAGCCTGCATGGTGGTGTTGGGAGTCCCACAGCCAAGTCGGGACAGTGGCTGACACCTGCCGTCATCTCAGATGGTGTGGGAGGCTGGGGTCAGCTCTGTTTGTTTGCCCTCGCAGCCCCTGAGGACCTCCTGCCCACAGTACATCTGAGGCATTTCATGTCCCCGTGCCTCCTCTGCCCTCCTCCCTGCAGGGCCAGCCCCAGCTCCCCCTACCCCCAGCAGGGCTGGGTAATGTCCACCCTGTGGGGGCTGCCAGCCACCCAGTCCTTCCCAGATTGAAGCGGAGGACCTTCTGCGGGGTGGGCTGGGAGCCAGTGTCCCTTTGTGGGACTGAGCCGGGCTGCCATTCTCTGGTTGATGGGTTTACTCCGTGGTGGAGGGCAGCGTGGAATTCCCAGACAAGGGAGGAATGTGGGTCTCTAGGTGTCCTAGGTGGGCAGCCTGGAGCCGTCTGGCCTCCCTGTCCCCTGCCCCACCCTCGTGGGAGGGCCCTGTGCCTCTGTTCTCATGGCAGCTACTGGGGCTCCTGCCGCCATCTGCTTGTTCCCAGCAGCAGCAAGAGTCAAGAGCCAAAAGGAATCGCGTGCCCAGCCATGGGGTTTGTCCCCTTTTCAGAGGCTCATAGGAGCTCTACCCAGAAAATTCCCTTTTCCTCTCTGCGCACAAAGCCTCTCCTGCCTGCAAGATGGGCCGAGAAGCCTGTTTCTGCCTCTGAAGCTGCAAACAGATTCCGACAGACAGGAAAGAGAACAGGGCCACAAACTGCTTTGTCTGTGGTTTTGTCTGAAATCGGTGCTCGGGGAAGAGTGCCAGGCCTTCTCCCTGGCTCCGGCACCCAGCGGGACGCTGTGGGACTGCTGAGGAGCCTGCAGCTGGGCTCAGCTGTCTCACAGCCCCGGGACGGTGGTGTTCAAGAAGCAGACCTGGGGTGACAGAGGGTCACGAGAAGCTTCCTTGGCATCTCTGGGCCTCACGGCTGCAGTGCCCCAGACTTCACCGGGGCCAGGACAGACCAGCCAAGCAGCGGGGTCTGTGGCACCAGCCCTCGGGCCCCTGTGGGACAGCCTTGGCATCCAGCCGTGTGCTCACCTTGGCTGTGCATCCTCTGCCCACGGTCCAGCACACAGCTGGGGACTGGCTCCGCTGGCCACACTGGCCACTGGTGCAGTGCTGCCTGACCACTCCCTGGGGAGCACTCGAGGCTCGGTGACCTGGGGTGTGGCCTCAGGACACCTCAGTCACCTCCTGCAGGAATTCTCCAGCTCGGCCACCTCACAGTGATCTGTCATGACTGTGCACACAAGTCGCCTGAAGGGCCCAGCCGGTGGGGCCTGCCCCTGGGTGTGGCCAGCACTTCCGTCTGCCCATGGCTGTGCTCTGTCCTCAGGCCCCTGGGCAACCCTGGGAGGATTCCTTACGCATCGCGTGGGGTCAGGTTTCGAGGTTTGGAGAGCAGAGCGAGCCTGGATCTTGCTGTGACGGGTCAGCAGGGGGCCTGCTCAGGGGAGCAATGGCAGTCCTGTGCCAGGGACAGGGGTGGCTCTGTCCATGGCTTTTTCTCCTTCCTGGCTGTCCGAAGCACCGCCCTGCGAGGTCCTGGATGGGTGCTCCATGGTTGCCGCTGCTGTGGCAGATTCCAGTGGTGCCCTCTGCTCTCTAGGGCTGGACAGGCCAGACTAAGTTGTCCCTCAGGCCAGGAAAGGCTCAGGCAGCTTCCAGCAGGCTCTGCCTGGAGTGAAGGACACCGAGTGGCCGGCTCCCGGCCCAGGTGTGGTGCAGCCCCGGCCACGGCAGCCCTGCCGAATGCTGGCAGGAATCCACGCTGCCCTGCTTGTGCTGTGGAGTGGTCTCTGCTGCCCCCGACAGAGCCACAGCCTGGGGCGTCACAAAGAAAAGAGCTGTGGTTTGGCTCTTGGTTCTGGCGGGCCACGGTGCAGGGGCCACATCCGGGGTGGCTCTGGCTGCCCCAAGGCGGTGCAGGACATTCCATGGGAGGACAGGAAGCCTACAGGTGCATGTGTGTGCAGCTTGTGGTGTCTCTCCTTCCTGTGAAGCCACCGGGATCCCAGGGTGGCCCGATGACCTACCTGGCCCTGACCCTCTGCACCCCACAGTCGGATGAAGCTTGCTCCTCTTGGTGCTCACAGAGGGTCAACGCTCCACAGGGGAGGCCTGGGGCACTCGGTCACACCCAGCCCATCGCGGCTGCCCCAACACAGGCAGCCACAGCTCACCTCCCACAGGCCTGGAGTCAGAGGGGCGGACGTCGCAGGTCTGGCCCTCCTGAGGCCTCTCCTGGCCAAGAGGCTCTCATCTCTGTGTCCTCGTGCCTTGTCCTGCTGTGGCTCTGTGTCCTGATTTCCTCTTCTCACGAGGACTCCAGCGGCACTGGATCAGGGCCGCCCTAGTGACTGCACAAACTCAAGACTCTAAAGACCCATCCCAAAGTACTGTCCTATGACACCCTGGGCCTGGCTGGGACATTGCCCTCTGCACTTGGAACAGAAACAGGACACTCTGCCAGGGCCACAGGCTGCGTCTTGCCCTGTGCCCCTGGCCCGACCCCCCTCCAGTGGCGGGCAGCTTCAGGCAGGACTTGCAGGCTCCTCTCAGCGGCTGCGCCTGAGGTACTAAGCAGGGCTGGGTGGCATCAGGAGACCCTCGAGACTTTGCTTTGCCTGGCTTCAGGTCCCCACCTGTAACTTGGGGATGAGCCAGGAGAGGCGGTGGGCAGCCCCTGCAGCCCTCTGCACTCAAGGGACAGAGCCGAGGGGTCTCCGGTGACCTCCAGACACTGGCCAGCGCAGTGGGGATGTACCGCCCAGGACCTGGTGCCCTTCTCAGGCCCGCAGGGGAGCGGGGGCCAGCCCAGGACACTAGCATATGGGGAAGAAACGGAGTCGATGCCTTACTGGGAGGTAGGTTCCCTCTCTGACCCCAGCTGGACTCCATCCTTCCACCGTGTGGAAATGAACACTCTGTGAGAAGAGCCCACATGCCGGTGGCCCAGCCTCTGAGGACACGGAGCTGGGAGAGAGCAGGCTCACTGTGGAGCCACTCGGGGTCTGGGGTTTCCTGAGCTTGGCCCAAGTCTGGACTGCGTGGGAAGCCCGTGACCGGCAGCCCCAGGGCTGGCCCGCCAGCAGAGGACCCACAGACCCAGGCCACTCCCCACAAGCCCTTCTTCCACAAAAGGCCCTTGTTCTCCACTCCAAGGCCTGGCCAGGTCTCGGCTGTGCCGTTTCCCGGAGGCTGGGAGCCCGGGGAACCACAGCTGTCGTCCAGATGAAGGGGTTCCCTGAAGAAAGTCGGGGTGGGCATGGGAGCGGCTGGTCAGCCTGGGAGTCCTGGCCCTCTTCTTCCAGAATGGACCAGTGCAGCCAGCTCCCAGCGCCCCCTGGTGGAGGACCTGCCTCATCGCAGGCCAGGGACAGGAACCACCCTGGGACACCCTCCAGAGTGGCCCCTGTGTCCATCCCAGGGTCCCTCACGGGTGTGGGCCTCCTTCACACTCAGGGGAAGGGGTGGGTGCTCCACTATCTTCCTGGGCATCCAGGAAGGTCCTAGTGGCACATGGGACCCTGCTAGCCCTGGGACCGGGGACCTGGGGTCAGAGGGCACTTCCACACGTCCCCTGGGGAGACCTGGCCTCAAGTCTACGCAGCTCTGAGGCTGAGGAGGCCTCAACCCACCTGCAGCACTGGAAAGGACACGGGGCCTCCAAGCTCAGGGCCAGCCTGGAGGACCAGCCTGGAGGACCAGCCCTCGGGGAGGACAGCACTGAGGAGCTCAGGGCTCGGCACTGGAACATCAGGAGGTGCTGGCCCCTCACTCCTGTGAAAGCCTGCACTGTGCTGGACTCAGCCGGCCCCGGGCCATGGCGGGCCTTTTCTCAGGGCAGACTCGGGGTCTGAGGACTCTCAGAGGTCATGTGCCTCTGGACTCAGCGATGGAGAGGTCAGCCCTGGAGGTGCTGGTCATTTCTGTGGTCAGCCATGGTCTTTTTTTTTTTAATTTTATTTTTTTTCATTGGTTGTTCACAACATTACAAAGCTCATGACATATCATATTTCATACATTAGATTGAAGTGGGTTATGAACTCCCAATTTTACCCCAAATGCAGATTGCAGAATCACGTTGGTTACACATCCACAATTTTACCTAATGCCCTATTAGTAACTGTTGTATTCTGCTACCTTTCCTATCCCCTACTATCCCCCTCCCCTCCCCTCCCATCTTCTCTCTCTACCCCATCTACTGTAATTCATTTCTCTCCTTGTTTATTTTCCATTCCCCTCACAACCTCTTATATGTAATTTTGTATAGCAATGAGGGTCTCCCTCCATTTCCATGTCAGCCACGGTCTTGAGACACCTTCCACCTTGATCCAGATCATGTCCTGCCTGCACCCCTTCTTCCCAGGCTGTGAAGCACTGGAGAACCAGGACAGGTGACAGGGACTCTCGAGTGCCCGGACGCACTTCCTGGGAAAAGTCCCCAGGGTGTAATTGGTTCTTCATGTCCCTGGTCCCAGGTTCGACTGTGACCTCAGCAGACGCACTGGGGACACCTGCAGGCCTCCCGTCAGCACTGGGCCTTGGGCTGCGGCCCTCAGTTGGCCTCGCTGGCTGGACTTGAGGACCTTTCCTCAGCTCCTGTCCAGGAGGAGGTGACAGGCCGAGGAGCTGCCCCAGGATCAGGGACACTTGGGGACCTGCCAAGGGCTGGCACCCAAAGCAGAAGCTGCTTCTCCTGGTTTCCTCAAACTTCAGGTCCTCCTCAGGAGGCTGGGCATGTGCTTTCAGCCATGTGGTCAGCTGTGGTCTGAGAGACCACGGTTGGAGAGCCAGCGAGAAGGACTCTTCACTGGGCCTGGGGAGTCCAGCTTGGAAAGCAAAACTGACCCCAGGCCAAATACCCCCACTCAGATCCCCAAAGCATCAGAGCTTGCCGACAGGCCCACAGCCAGGAGGCCCCAGGCTTCAGCGGGCAAGTAGCTATCTAGGCCAGGAGTCTCTGGAGGCACCGGTGACCTGGACCCTCTTCCTGGGACATTTCTGTGGCTTGGTGCTGGCTGTCAGAAGTGGACATTTTGAGCAGAGTTCTCCCACGTCCTCTGCTCTCCCAGGAGGAGTGGGGATAGGCATGGTTCCTTCCCAGGATGTCTGGGCAGGGAGAAAGCAGAGTGCTCCGGGCGCCATGCTGAGGGGTGGCACGGCTCACCCAGATGTAGGCCCAGGGAAGACTCCGCCAGGAGCAGACAGAGAAACTGCCCCTGGAGGCCTGGTGGCCTGGAGGGTGCAGAGCTGCGTCAGAGGGAAGGCCAGGTGTGCTCAGGAGTGGACACCCGGTCCAGGGTGATGGAGAGGCCCTCAGGGAAACTGCCCGGCACATCGACCTCTACCCCCCCCCCCCCCGGGCTCAGGATGTCCTCCATGGGTCTCCACAGGCAGGCCTTCTGCAGCCACCCTCCTGGATCAGGAAGGTGGGGAGTCAGGATGATGCTGGGAAGGCAGAGGGAGGGACTGGGAGTGCCAGGGTGAGGTCTGTCCCCTCCACCTGCCTCTGACCCCACAGAGGCCCCTGGAACCACACCCAATCCTGCTCCTCTCTCCCAAGTCCCAGATCTTCGATGCCCAGAGCGTGAGGCGGTTTGTGGTGGGCCTGTCCACACCACAGAGTGGCTGGGACTGCCCACTGAGGCTTTTGCTGGTGTTACCTGCACAGTTTTGCAGAGCCATCTGATTGGCCGGTGAGGGCAGAGGGGACGGTCACTGTTCCCAGGAGGACCAGGGTTCACAGTGCCTTCTGCACCATGAGGAAGCAACAGAGCCTGAGCACACTTCCACACGTCCCCTGGGGAGACAGCCTGAGCTGGCCGCCCCCCCTCCCTGGACCGTGGAGCCCTCTGTCCTGACACCTCCCTCTGGACCCCCCACCTGAGGTCACACCTGTGCACAGCTGGGGAGGGGGGAGGGGCCAGAGTCCAGCTGAGGAGAAAAGGGGAGCAGGTCCTGTTCTGCACATGCCCCCTTGAGCTCCAGGTGCTGATGAGGGGGACAGCAGAAAGGCACAGGGTGGCTGGGCCCAGGGCCATTGTGTGCCAGAAATGGTGAGGAGGATGCTCCCAGAGATCCAGGCAGCTGCACCATGGGTGGGAAGAAACTGCAGCAGTCAGAGGGGGCCCAGGCTTGGGGGAGGGGAGGCAGACGACCTCTGAACTGGACCCACGGTGCTTCTGATGAGCTGACTTCCTGGCTGCAAAGGCGGTCCCTCTGCCCTTGCCCCTGGGTCACTCGCGTTCCTGGGACCTGGCACAGCTCTGGTGCACCTTCACGAGCCAACCAGAGACCTGCTTCTCTCCTTCATGACCTTGCACCTCTCCCTTTCTCTCCCCTTTCTGGCTTCTCTGCGTCACAGGATTTCTGGAGACAGTCACTCAGCCTGACAGTACCAGGCTGAGCCCAAGAACTGGGACCCCGGAGGCCCCTGCGGCTTCCCTTCAGTGTGAGATGAAAGGACCTGGAGACAAGCCATGACTGCCAGGAGGGCAGGCAGCAGGTGTGGGCCAGTCCTCCAGCTCCAGCCTCCGAAGCCTGGGAGGGTGAGAGGCAGTGGGGAGGCAGGCTGCCCTCCTCGGCAGGGATGGCCTCAGTGGATCCCTCGGCCACCTGCAGGACGCTCCCAGGCCCACACAGTGACCAGGCTAAGGGGCAGAGTTGATCCTGGCTGGAGAAGACCTGGGGCATGATGGGGGCATGGCTGCCCACAGGTTCCGTCCCCCTCTGTTCTGGCCAGCTCAGGTTTCAGGGGAGCCCTGCAGAGTCAGGCTGTTCTGCCTGTGGCAGCCTCTGCACACCCTGACACTCCTGCCATGGGGGAGGGGCTGAGGAAGCAGACCCAGGGTTTTTTTTTTTAATATTTATTTTTTAGTTCTCGGCGGACACAACATCTTTGTTGGTATGTGGTGCTGAGGATCGAACCCCGGCCGCACACCTGCCAAGCGAGCGCGCTGCTGCTTGAGCCACATCCCCAGCCCAGACCCCAGGGTTTCCAAAGATGACGCTGGAAGGCAGCACAGTCTTTCCTGGCTGTGCTCTGGCTGCCAGACCTGGGGACAGGATTTTGCCACAGAAAAACATGCCTGAGTTTTGGGGCAACCTGCTAGGAAAGCCTCCCTATGTTGGAAGTCCCCCCTCCAGGGGAAGCTGGAAGCCCACAGAGACAAGCAGCAGTGCGCTCCCCGCCTTCCTTCATCTCCTGCACTTTATAACAGGATGAAAGCAGGACTGTCAGAAAGCCCCGGGAGGCACCCCACGGCACAACAGGCCAGAGGCGGCAGGATGGCCTGGCTGGACCACCGCTGCTCTTGGAACGGCAGGAGCCGGGGACGGGACTCCTCCCACAGAGCTGCCTTCTGTGCTGATGTCTTGTGTTTCACAGGTCTGCAGGAGGCAGCTGAGCAGTGTTTGGAAGTTCTGCTGTGAGTCCAGCACCTGCTCTGTCCTAAACCTCTAGCTGAATTTGGTCACAGGGACTGGAGGGTTTACGGACCAAGGTTTTGTGGACACCAACTACAAATACCAGTGTTTAGTAGCCTACCACAGCAATCAGGCGTGAGTTTTCTTGGTATAATTCTTCTTGCGTCTCCCCTTTCACTTGACAGGATGATAGGGACCCTCTGGTAATCCTAGGCCCCTCTCAAGGGGCAGGAGAGTGTCCTTTTCCTGTTCTCTCTATCTGACACCAAGACAACCTGGAGCAGGACAGGCCTCCGGACAGCAAGCTGCTAGAGAACCCGTTGCAGTGTCCTTGTGTGGCGAAAGTCAGCGGAGATCTCAAGATTCTGTCCCTCCAGATGCCCGCCAGGCAGGCCTGCTCCCTCAGGGTGTGTGTCGGACCTCCTCCTCTGCCAGGACTGCCCACTGCCCTGGGGTGCGTGCCCCCACCCTTCCACCTACTGGCTCTGGGCTGCATGGGGCATGAGGGGCACCAGACGGGCTGGACGCGGACTTGCTTGTGCAGGTGGAGTCCAGTGAGAGGCCACCTGGCCTTCCACCTCCTCGCTGCAGGGTCAGCCCACCTGACTGGCAGGTGTGGAGGGAGTGACAGGAGCCGAGGCTCGGGGACGCCATCCCCTGGCTCTGGGCCGCCAAGCTCCCACCCATTTCAGTGCATCAACCCACAGGGAACCAGGTCTTCAACCCCACGGCTGAGTGAGGAACCGGGCATGTTTAACTCTAAGAAACCAGCCAGCAAACGAGAATCCAGGTCAGATACAGAGACTTCCACGGGCAGGTGCTCACCGGCACCCTGGAAACCCACAGCGGCGCTCTGCTATTCCTACAGCCCCCAGCAGGTGGTGCTGTCTGACGGCGGTCCACCCAGAAGCCACAGCCCAAGTGAGTCCTGACCTGTGATATTCCACCAGCTCAGAGTCCAGCTCTGGTGGACAGCCCTGAAGGGGCTTGCTTTCCCAGGATCACTGCCCTCCTCCCTGGCCTGCAGGAGGCCAGGAGCCCAGTGCAGAAGAGGAGAGAGGGACAGAGGCTGTGCACCAGCGCCCTGTGCCCAAGCCAGCAGTGGCAGCAGGGTGTCAAGCCTGCCAGCTGTGGCCAGATGTGGGAGAAACCAGGCCTGCAGTTGGGAGCTTTGGAGGAGAGAAATGTGTCCCGAAGGCCCAGGGGTCAGAGGCTGGGTCCCCAGGGCGGCTCTCCAGGGAGCTGAGGCCACTGGAAGGTGGCAGGTCACTGGTGGCGTATCATGAAGGGTGCCGGGGGACCTGGTCCTTCCTCTCCTCCTCTGGGCCTCAGGCATGAGGTGAGCAGCTCTGCTCCCGGGGGTTCTCCCAGGGAGGCGGGGCCATGACCCTGAGGAGAAACCTTCCTTCTCTAAGCCGATAATCTCAGGTGTTGGCTAGAGTCATGGGAAGGAGACCCAGGGCAGGGCAGAAGGCAGAACAATCTCAGTGTGGCCCAAACACCTGGGGTGGTATGGTGGGAATCATGTTCTAAGGCTGAGTACATGCATTTAATGCAGACTCCCCAGGAGGAACAGATCAGACAATCTTTACAAAAAAGGGTGAGACACGGGAAACCTTGTAGGATTTATTTGTCTGCGCCTTACAGTAACTAGAACGTAATGCCAGACTGGCCTGTGTTGGGCGGACAGTCTTGGTGGCACATTTGAGCAGAACTGTTTTGCACCTAGAGTCTCCTGGTTCAGCAGGAGTGGGCAGCCTGGGGGTCTTGGCCTTCTCTAGCTCCTCTCCTGGGAAGATCAGAGCAAACTCCCAACTGATTTGCTCCCAGAGAAGCACACTCTTCACAGGGGCACCTGGAGCAGGAGTCGAGGTCACCAGGGACCTGCGAGATGAGCCATCCTGCTTCCCCTCAGGCTGCCGAGGGTTCCCACACCGATGTGCACCCAGGGTCTGAGCGAGGCAGCCTGGGACCTGTGCCTGAGGACGCTGGCGTTCCCGAGCAGCAAGGGCTGCTACTCACACAGTGGGATCTGGGACCCAGAGGCCGGCTCCTGGGGAGGGAAGGCAGGGTGAGCCCAGTCCTGTGGGCCAGGCTGGAGCAGAAGCACCTTCTGCCAGTCAGCCCGATCCTGTAGGGTGGGCAGCTCGGTGGCAGGAGAGCACCGCCGGTGGGCGCACCTCGGAGAAGCCCTCGCTACAAGGGGGTGGGCGTCTGGGCAGCTGCAGGCCCTCCTGCTCCACGGCAGACCCCAAGGGCTGCGCTCACCGCAGGCACGGGGCACCTTTTCTCCCCTGCTCTGCACATGTGGCAGGAGGGGGCTGATCCGGATGGCCCCAGTTGTGTACAAGCGACTTTAGTTTAGACGTCAGTTGACAACTAACTGCAGGTATCTGTGTGGTAAAACCTGATGTTTTGGTGCATTTTACACGTCAAGGTCATCAACTCGTCACCTACCTCACCACTTAGTCTTGGTAGTGAGATGTTTGTTTAAAAGTCGATTCTTTCAGCAACTGTGAATTCCACAGTAGGTTATAGTTAACTACAGCCCACGCCAGGCACCGGGCGGGAGAGGTCTCCAACTCACTCCTCCTGACACAACCGCTGAGCTCCTGACCACATCTCCCACTACCCCTCACCCTGCCGCCGCTCTCTGCTTCTACAAACTGGAAGTCGGATTCTCAAGGGACATCTTCTCTTGGGGTGGCCCCAAGGGTACAACTGGCAGAAAGCAAATGTCGACTGACTTTTCCCATTCTGGTTTAGTTACTCTGTTTCAAATAGCAAATCAGCAAGTCGACACTTTTCTCTCTGCTTCTGGGAATTCACTGTCGTCATTACAGCCAGGACTCAGATGGCAGTGAAGAAATGCTGGGGAGTTTGTGTGCCTGGAAGCCATTTTCAGTCTTAAGCTCTGGCCTACTGATTCTAATTCGCTGTGTTTTAAAGTGTAGGCTCAGCTTCTGACAAAGCCTCCTTCTCCATGAACACACTTTGTGTGAAAACAGAGGGAGGACCTGTGACGTCCACTGAGACCACAGGGGACTGGCAGGGGGTCCACGCAGGTGCAGGAAGGCTGAGGGCCTGTACGGGGTCCTGGGTCTCAGTGGGAAATCCGTGGCCTGCTGTCAGCCTCACAAGGCCACGGTGCACCCACCTGCTCTGAGTCCCGAGCTGCAGCCCGGCGCTGGGCCGTCCCCGCTTCCCGGCATTGTCCGCCTCCTCCTGCGTCTCTCTCAGTGATGGGCAGTGTGGATTTTGCCTCTGAACGTGACCTGTGGATCAAGACATCCAGTCACTGCCCTTGGTGTTTGGAGAAATCTGAAGGGCTGTGGGAGAGGCCAGGGTTTCAGCTGGGTGGACGGCGTGGCGTGTGACTGTCACTGGCCTCGGGTGAGAACATGCGGGGACAAGGACCAGACACCAGGGCCACATGGCAGTGATGCTCTCACCAGGGAAGTACTCCACCAACTCCCCACGCCTGGCCCGACTCTGAGGACGTCCCCTCGCAGGAAGCCACCTTTCTGGTACAGGCTCCTGGCAGGGCACTTCCCTGGGCTGCCCCTGCAGGTGGGCACTGGGCCTCCCCTGCAGCTCTGCGCCTCAGGGCAGCTAACTGTGTCCCCCGGAAAGTGGATTGCTCTCTGCTGACCACAGCCCGGTCCTGCATCTGGAGCCTGGGCGTGTTCACAGAAGGGAGGAGATCCAGGAGCATCCCAGGCAAATGGCAGCCTGTCTTTCCAGGCAGCCCTTCTGGTGAGGGGCAGCAGCCATTGCAGCACAGGGGCTCTGCCTCCGGGTGGCGCTGTGGGTGGCCCCACTCCAGTGCCCTGCGTCTGAAGGAATCCAGGGTTGATCTGAGGCCCTTGTTTGCTTTCTCACCAGGATGACACCTCCACCTTCTTTCAGGCCAGGGGTTGACAGTGAATATGCTATATGTCATGGCATTGTATATTTTTGAGTTTAAATGTTTAACAGCAGTCAGGACCTGAAACTTCCAGAGGCCAATCTCCTTACACATTTTTGCTTTTTACCGAGACACAGGTTAAAGCCCCAAGCCATCCCCAGGGCATCTTGGCCGCACTGGGATCTTGCACCAGCATCGTCAGTGGTGGGTACATGGCACCCCCCAGGCACGGTGCTCTCTGGCTGCTCCCCCGTGAGGACTACGTGCAGTAAGATCAAGCAGGGACACAAGCACTCCTCTGTGGACAAACTCAGAGGGCCACCAGGCTGGACAGGCCACTGAGGAATCATCACTAGGTCATGATTCAATGATTTTTTTAGGCAGCGAGGAGATCAAATGTTTTTTAATACTTACTTTAACAGCAAAACAAAAAGATCACATCTGAAGTGTATGCTGCGGAAACTCAGGTAAGCAAATCCTATATAAAAACCAACCCACGGGGCTGGAGTTGTGGCTCAGCAGTAGAGCACTCGCCTAGCACATGGGAGGCCCTGGGTTCTGTCCTCAGCACCACATAAAACTAACTAAATAAAATAAAGGTATTGTGTCCAACCACAATCAAAAAATAAAATTTAAAAAATCACCCAGTTGTACAAAGCAGTTACCATGCAGAAATGCACTCCAGGAAAGTAGACTTAGCAACAGTTTTCCTGCAGAAGGTCCCCAACACTGGGCATCCCCACCTGACAGTTTGCAAAGCTCTCTGCTTATGTGTGATCGTTTCTAGCCCCAAACTCCTGTCTTCTCCTCTTCCCTTGCTGTCTCCCTTCCTGCTGAACCCAGGCTCCACACCGGTTCAGTAAAGGCACTACCCCTGAGCTGTCTCTCAGCTCCATCTCTTCTCCTCGAAGGAGGTGGGTTTCTTACCAGGGGGCAGTCAGCACCATGGCACCCTGCTCAGCAGCAGAGGGGAACTTCCTCTAACAGGGCGGCCTGGGGCTCTGCCATGACGGTTCAAGCATGTAATGACAACGGAGGCTAGCACTGATTGAGCACCTACTGTGTGCTGGGAATGCATTAGATGTCTAGTAGGTGGTATCCGTGACCTTGACAGCAGCCATGCAATCAGATGGCTGTCCTCATAGACTCATGGAGCTCTGGGGCTCAGTAAGACCCAGTGGCCTGGCCAGCGTGCCCGGTGCCGACAGCCAGGGGGTCCTCTGACTTGGTGGGGCCACTTCTATCTGCCTCAGTGCTCTCCCACAGCAAGTGCCCTCAGTCAAACACAGGAGGTCTGAAGACAGAGCTGGGAAGCCCAGCTCCCCTGCTAGGCTTCTGGAGAGCTTCCCACCCTGGAGTCCAGGGACCTGAGTGACAGGTAGCAACTAAGGTCAAGTCCTTAAGTGCTCTTGATTTCACCACCATTTCAAAGACACCCTCTGAGACTGAGATACCATGCACTTTTGAAAACTCTAAACTGTAAGGACAACCTCATTCACAAAGCCACCCACTTCCCTTTGTGGACTGCGTGTTCTCTGTGGGATTTGACAGCAGGGAGAATACCAACTCTCAGACCCAGCACAAGCCCTTCCCTCAGCACAGTGCTACAGAGGTCAGCTGGTTTTCTTTTCCATTCTCTCCACTCTACGATTGTGGCACAAACCTTTCCACCAAGGGCAGATCGCTCACTTTCTGGAGCCTTCTGAAGTTTAAACCTGAGTCCACCTGCCCCCACAGGGAGGGTGCGTGGTGGGAGGTTGTGGGGCCCAGAGGCTTTCCACGTGACCCCACCACACCCCGACCCTGAGAGGACCTGAGAGAGCAGGACAGATGCCCGGCAGGCGAGGAGGGCGGACCAGAAGCTTCTGCAGGAATAAAGAAGCGAGGGGTGAGCCAGGCCTGGAGCGGGGGTTTAACCCCAGGGCAGACAGAGGAGGGGCTCTGGGACAGGGCACGGCCAGGAGATGCCCTCTGGCACCAAGCAGCCTGAGCCATGGGGCACCTGCGTGGCCACGGGTATCTAGGGGGACATGGGTGGTGGGGCACCGAGCAGACCCCGGTGAAAGCAGCACTGGGTTCTGGTGGCGGTGATGACGTGCACCTTCTCAGATGCTCACTCTAATTCTGCCCCCGCGTCGGGCCAAGAGCCGCGCTCTGATCACGGAGTGTGTGCCCAGAGCCTGGAGTCCAGTGTGACAGGACGCCCCCTCGCACACTCCCAGGGGTGTCACAGCCCAAGTCTCCCTTCTCCAGACAGATGCTGGCTTGGCTGACTGGGGACACAGGCATGGCATCTTCATGACCTGACAGGCGTTCACAGAAACACCCAGAAATACGGAATGCCAAGTGAGAACTGGACTCCAGTAGGGCCAGAGCTTTGCAACGTGGACATTCAGTGGAAAGTGTGACAGAGCCAGAGAACTCGCGGGTTGTGTGCCCGCAGCCTGTTTGAGTTTTACCGCTAGCCTGGGTCGTGGTTTGCTAAGGAGTTAATGATTAGTAATGTCTGAGCTTTTAAGAGACAGCGATTCTTCAAGATAGGGAGCATTTCCTGCCACTCTCCTGAGGAACTCCCCTGAGCAGAGAAGCAACGGGGCTTTGCGGCAGAGACGGAGAAAACCCTGGAGGTTATCAGAGCCACAGCTGGATGGCGGGACCTCTGGGGACTCCGCAGAGGTGGCACATGGCGTGTCCTGAGCTGAGATCCCACTCTGCCTCCCGGGTGTGGGCAAGCAGCCGTGTGGCCGACGCGTGGCAGGGTGAGCTGGAAAGCATGTCACAGGGCAGCGTGCGACAGGGCCTGACAGCCTCAGGCCCAGAGGGAAAACAGAAACCCGCTGTCTGGGGTCCGGAGGCCAGAGGTGGAGGCCAGGGGCTGGGCGGAGGCTCTGCCGCTCTCTCCAGCTGTGGTGCTGGATGGCCCTCTGCACTCCAGCCTGTGGAGTGACCTCTGCCTCCACCCTCACAGTGCCCCCTCTGTGTCCAGATCTCTTCCTCTCATCAGGACACTGTTCACTTTGGATAGGGGCCACCCTTCCCAAACAATCCTATCTGCAAAGAGCCTGTTTCCAACTCCGGCCCTGCTGAGGTTCTGCTGGGGACTTCAGCCTGTGCCCAGGGACACCCTCCACCCTCCAGGGCCCCTTCCTCACAGGACTGCCTGGAACTCAAGCTAGGGTGGCTGGATAGGTCTCAACACTGGCCAGTGCACACTGTCCCCGGCCACCGCGGCCTCTTCCTGAGCAAGTTCCTCGGCCACCCGACTTTCAGCCCAGATTAGTTCTGTTAGGAATGTGAATCTTCTAGAAAATGCAGTGGTTGAAAATCAGACACTGGGAAGATCAGTCACGTCACACAGAGAAGTCCAGGGCTTGTGACGGAAATGGCGCACCGGCTCTACCACGAGAGAGCAACCGGCCAACGGGCAGCGAGCAGGTGAGACAGAAAGGAAAGCAGCAGGCCGCGTGGCAGCCACAGACAGGACCCTCTGGAAGCGACGACCCTGTGACCCTGGATGGCTAAGGCTCACGGTTTGGGTTTTTAAAACCATGTCTGTGTGAAAGGTGTGCAGAAGTCACCTCTCGGCTCAGGTGGCCAGTGTTTCTTGGTGTGCTGGGACTCACCAGAACCATCGGGCTGCTGGAAATGAGAGGCATCCTGGAGGACACCCCCACCGTCCACTCTAGGACGCGCTGCGGGTCCTGCTGGAGACCCGCAGCCAGAGCTCTGCAGGAAAGGGTGTCAGACCTGGGAAGACCCTCCTCCTTCCCCAAGGAGGAGGTGGCTGGCTCCAGGGAGCGAGGGCGTGCCTCTGTGGGAGGGTGTGCAGGTGGAGTCCCAGAGGCCCACACGCACACGCGGGTGCTGCTGGGAGTCGGGGTGCTGGGGCCCAGCCTGGGCACCCGCGACTTCTCACCCTGGGCCGTCTATTTGTCTTCGGTCCTTTCTGTGTAAAACGAACCACTGTGTGAGACATGTGTGACGGCCAGAGCTGGTTCTTCAGAGCTTCAGGTGAGCCGCAGCACGGTGAGGACAGAGCCCGAGTCTCTCCATAGGGCGCAGGAAAGGCCCGTCCCGGAGGACCCCAGCCAGGTTCCTTCACAGAGAACACCCCTCAGACTTGCCGTGGGGGCATTCAAACGGCAGTGCTGTCCTCCACCCGAGCACTCGGCTTCACTTACGGCTTTCCATGTGCAGAAGACTCTTCCTCCGAGATCCCTGTCCACAGAGGCAGGACACTACCCAAGGCCTGAGTGTGGCCACCCACCTTCTCTGCCCAAAGCACCCAGAAGTCCCAGAAGGCGGGGTTCGAGACACAGAATGACTCTGGGGCCACTGTGTCTGGATAGCAGACCTGTAAATGGCTTCAGGGAACCAAGCAGCTTGGCCGTGTCCAGAGGAGAGAAGCTGCCAGGTCTAAGGAGGCAGGACAGGGTGTGGGACTTACCACCTGCAGATCACGGTCCAGGTGAGGGCTGCCAAGCCGGCGATGAGCAGTGCGCCCAGTGCCACGGAGACCCAGGACGCCCGTGGAAGCCTGCCAGAGTCTGGCGAGGACAGAGACAGTCAGGGAACCACCCGGGCTGCAGAGCACTGCATCTGACCTGGCTCACGGCATCAGCCGTGGGGGCCAGTCACCGGCCCAGGAAAGCCTGGTAGACAGCAAGCCCAGCCCTGGGCACATGGGGCCTGGGGGGAGGCAGGGACAGGGCACGACCCCGAGAGTGCTCTGGCAGCTGCAGGGTAGAAAGGGAAGGTCCCTGCAGGCAGGAGGGCGCAGGGTCCTGAGCGATCCTGCCCAGGGAGCCTGGGGTCCCACAGGAAGGAAGTGGGCCAACCCGGTGGCCTCACTCAGGGGCAGGTTCTGGTTTCTGCAGAAGCCACCAGAAGGTCGACCTGAGGCGAGGACGGGCAGCCCGCAGAGACCCAAAGCAGAGGGCCGTGTGGTCTCGGACAGACGGACGAGAAGGCTGGGAGAGGAAGCCTGGCCCCTGCAGGGCTGGGGCTGGACCGCTGGTGTGCCCTCCGGGTGGGACCTCCCTGCCCTCATCTGGCAGGAGGGCTTCTGCCCCTCAAGGCCAGCCTCCACGCTTTCTGTGGGCTGTGAGCTGGGCCCGGCTCTGACGTCCTGGGCTTGCTACCGATGGGGCTGGTCAGCACTTCCTTCTGGCTCTCCAGCACAGTTAGTGGCCCAGGGGAAACCCAGCAGAGATGGAAACCCACTTTTAAAACGTAAACCCTCTCAGCCAGTAGAGTCCATGGGGACTCTGGCCAAGCAGAGGTCAAGCAGTGACCGGTGGGCTGGGAAGTTTGCCGTGGCGGGAAGAACTAGGTGCAGACCCTCCTGGTGGGAAGGGCTGGCCTGGACGCTCAGCCCTTGGCCTGGCTCCATGCTGAGATGATACAGACTGACACTGGCGTCCTCCCCAGGTGTGGTCTAGTTGTAGGGGCCAGCCTCCGTGAGGTCAGGCAGGCAGCCGCTGGTCTGGGTGGACAGACCGGGGAATTCACCCTGTCTCCAGCTGCTTCCTCTCGGCCTCACCCCTTCTCCCTGCCCTCTGTCCCCACCCCTTCTTGTTGACTCTCAGGGTGTCGCCAGCTGGGGACAGTGTGCCTTTCTTACCACAACCTCCTGGGCTTTCTAGTGGGTGGAAAGTGTTCAGGCAGAACACCCCAACTCCCACCCCAGTCCAGCTCCCCTCCCTAGGAAATGTTTGACTTGGGGGCACCATGGAGCTCCCAGAGCCTCTGCAGGCATAAAGCCCACCTCCCTGAGCCCAGCCTGGCGGTCCTACTGCCAGCAGCTGCCCTGCTGTGCCGTCTTTGAACATGAGCATACACCCTGCCTCTGCCTGCACCCCATCACCCTTCCAGACCAGCTCCTGGGACAGGGAGGGCTGGGTGGAGGTTATGCACTGAGGCCCTGCCACCCCTGCCTGACGGGCAGACCTGCCTCAGTCCCACCCCAGCCCCGTGACACAGGGTCCTGCCTGCCCTCTGCCTGGGCTCTCAGACACCTCTAGTTCTTGTGGAACACGGAAGAGTGGAGAAACACTGTTGTGGGTTTTTTTCCTAAAAGTCTTCCTGCCTTCAGTATTTAGCATTCAGAGAGACCCTCGGCAGACAGTCCTGAGCCGAATGTCCAGGAGGGGCATATGAGGTGGCTTCTGTTGGGAACAGCACAGAAGTTTTTCCTAGGGCTCCTTAGAGCCATCTCACAGGCTAAAAAGACATTACCAAAAATACAGCCAATATTTCTGAGGCTATAGCAACAGGGACATTTGAAAGTGGGCTCAAGTATCCTCCGTGGCCACCTGGCACGTTTCTGAACCCACAGCTTTCTAGAGTCTCCAAAAGTGAGAGCACCAAGCAGCCCTGACTGCCACCCTATGTCCACGGTCAGCACGCTGCGGGCTACCTCGCCAGTCTGCACCCGGATGGTGTTTGACACAAAAGGTCTCATTAAAAATCTCAGTGCAAAAGCTTCAGTTTTCTGTACTTTACCTTGACCAGGCGTGATCTTGTTTAAAATAAAAAGAGGATCCATTCAAATATAGAGAAAACGTGATTGAAATCGGAGGAAACAGCAGGTTTGAGGGAAGAGAGCAGCTGAGAAGAGACGTCATAGCCCGAGAGGAGGCTGCCCGGGAGGAGGCTGCCCGGGAGGAGGCTGCCCGGGAGGAGGCTGCCCGGGAGGAGTCCATGAGGCAGCAAGAGTGGCTGGAGGGAGCCAGGGGCACTCCTGCCTTGGGCCCGAGAGCCCAGCAGTGCCAAGCCAGTGGCTCAAGCAGCCGGCTCACCCTGAGGCCCACCTGGCGCTGGGGAGGGGCTGGAGAGGGCCAGATGTGGAGTAGGGGGCTGGCCAGGGGCTAAGAGTCTGGTCCTGGTCCTCGCACCTGCCTTCGTCTGGGGCCAGAAGAGTGAAACACCCCCAGGACCGGCAGCGTGGAGTGCCGCCCGCTGCAGAGCCGCCCCACCTCCCGGGGCGCGTGGAGCCTGCCTTCCTGTTTTACCACACACCTTTCCAGAAGGAGGGCACAGCAGAGCTCTGGGGGGCGCCAGGGGGCAGTGTGGGGGCTGGGCATGCAGGGGGGCTTGGGGAGAGGGGCCGCGGAGGCTATGAGAGGGAAGGGGCTCCCAGCGTCAGCGTGGGGGCAGGAAGAGCAGTGCCCTGCGGCCCTCTCAGCCCAGGCCAGCAAGCCGCCGACCCTGCTGTACCAACAGCAGCCAAGTCACCTCCTCTGGCCAGACCTTGGCAGGCCCTTTCTTGCCAGTGGGCTCTTCTAGGCCAGGTCAGCAAGATGCCCTGCTGACTGCTCTGTCTGGTAAGCTCCTCTCGGCATTTCCATCCACGAGGCCTTCTCTCTGCCCTCAGGCGACACAGTCACACTCCTGAGTGTCTCTGCTCATTGGAGTGAGCTCAGTTCTACCAGAAGGTCTCTCTCCCCTACTGTGGTAGCTAAATAAAATCCACTTTGACTCCCCTAGTGTAGAGTTTTTTATAAGAACTAGAAGCCAACTTACACACCCACCTCTGCAACTGAGTGGCTGTGTGGCCCTGAGAAAGTCACTCAACTTCTCTGTTCCCCAGACTCCTCATCTGAAGAGTGGGGATTAATCACAGTGTTTCCTTCAGAGACAACTCAGCAGGCGAATCAGCGGAAGGTTTGCAGCAGTGCCCAGCTCCCTAACCTCTGGTGCGGATGAACACTGTCCCTGAAGCAGAGCCGAGCGTCACCCTGAAGGACTTTGGTGGGCACCCAGTTCCCGTGGGACAGGCAGACCTACAGGCGGACCCCTTGCTGCCCGGGCCAGGGCAGAGGGGTGTGAGCTTGAAGGAGAGAAGCTGGAGAGTCTCTGGACACCCTGCTTCTGCACAGGCCAGCTGTGTGGCCCACGGGGGTTGGCACGGAGTGGGAGCTCTGGTCCCAGCCTACGCGCACTGGGCACAGAGCCCCTGGGTGACAGTCTCTTGCTAGGGAGGTGGCCTCAGGCCCCACCCTGCCCGCGGCAGCAGAGCTCAGAAGGCTCTCCTGACTGACTGCGCTGAACACGGGGTGCCCTCGAGGCAGCCGGGAGGCGCTCACCCACGCAGGTCCGCTGGTCCTCGCCCAGCACGTAGGGGTCGGTGCACACACACAGGAAGCTGCCCTTGGTGTTCCTGCACTGGGCAGAGGCGTGGCAGGGCGGGCGCGTGGGGTCTGCACACTCGTCCACGTCTGGGAAAACAGCGCCAGGTCATCAGCAGGAGGAGAGCGGCCCTCCCCGCCCGGCCCCTCCTGCAGGCAGCCCGGATTCAGGCCCAGCCCTGGAGCAGAGGACCAGGGATGTCACCCCAGACCCCGGCGCCCACCTCTTGCTGGCTGACTCCCACAGGGAGAATATGGGGAGGTGCACCGACTCCTGTGGGCCCTGCTGAGCCTGCCCAGCCCGGCAGGCCGTGGTCCAGCAGTGCCGCCCTCCCCTGCACACACAGCCTCCGCTCACGCCCATCCTGACCCCAGCCTTCCCCTCTCTGCCCTTTCAGGAAGACGTTAAGGACACGGCACACACAAGCCGTCAGTCACTTTCCTCTTGGTGTACACCGTGGCTGAGGCTCGAGGCTGGCCGTCTCTGTGAGCTGGCTCTGCAGGACAGCTTTTGAGCACTCGCCACATTGACAGTGCAGGCAGGGGCCCCATTGTCCACTCTGTGCCTTCACCAAGGGACCTAGTTGACAACCAGTGAGCTGACCACCCTCATCCTCACCAGGCACCTGGACACCCGCTGGCACACAGAAACTTAGCTCCTGGGGAGCAACTAGATTTCCAGCAGGTCAGTGGCCAGAGCAAGGAGAGGGTCAGGACTGGTCCCAGGGTCTCTAATTCACACGCCCTGTCCCCATCTCTCAGGATCTCCTGGAAGAGCCTGGCTCGGGGTGGGCTCAGGTGCTGCTGGCCACAGAGCCCCCATGAGGCTCTCCCAGACGCCCTCCCCAGCCGCTGCTGGCCTTCTCCTCCTCACCCCGGTTCTGTCCTCAGTGGCACCTGGATGGCTGGTGTGGTAGCCACACCTACATCTGACCAGGCAGATACTTTGGGTCTCTGATTCACTTCACTGTCAGGGTCTGGAAGTAACTGGCCATCCATTGCAACCCTTCAAGGCCCAAATATCTTGAAATTTCAAAATCTAAACAAAATGTTTCTGCTGCAGGAAGTGGACAGCATGGATTGGACCACCTTGGTCACTGGCCAGCAGGCGGCACGGCAGCATGGAGCCCAGGCCCCTGCTGTGTGGCCAGTGCCACTATCACAGAGCTCTCTCTTCTCCCACACTCAACTCTGCAGAACCTAAACTCTTGGGCTCTGTCTCGTCTCTGCTGCAAACCCACCATGTCCCTTGGGCTCTGTCTTGTTTCTGCTGCAAACATGTATGTCCTGGCATGGTCTCTTTCCTCCTGGGCTTGGCGGGCCAGGGGCCGGTGTGACTCCTGGCCTGGGGTGGGAACCTCCTCTGCCACTCCACCTGGGAAACTCGCTCTGTGGGTTCTCTCTCCCCGTGCCCAAGCTGCTCTGTCAATCATGATCGATGCTGCCGTCCTCTGCAGTCCGGGCGCCCTGGGAGTGGCCGGCCATGGCGAGTCTGACTCGCTGGGCTGGAGCAGCTCCGCCGTGCAGCGCTACTGGCCAGGAGGACCGGGTTTTGTGGCATTGCTCTTCACACAGCAGGTGCTCTGGGATCGTCCCTGACCCACATGCCCCTGGGTAGTACTGACCTTTGCACACGGGGGGCTGGAGGTCCCACCCGTCCTGGGTGCAGCTGACCCGCTCCTGCCCTTGCAGCACGAACCCGTGGTGGCAGGAGTACACCAGCACCTGCGTCCCGGACTCCTCGCAGTGCACGAAGCCCCCGTTGTCCACCTGGCCCGGGAAGCCACACTTGCCACCTGTGTGGGGCCAAGGTCACAGTGCATCAGACCTCAGGGGAAGACGCAGGTGGACACTCGCCACACCTCTAGGCCAGCCCAGCCCTGCAGACAGGCCCCTGGAGAAGGGGCTTCAGAGAGCTGTGCCCACTGTCGCTTCCCATCCAGGACAGATGTGCCAGGAACACGTGTCTCCCAGTGTGTGCACGGTGTGTGTGGGTGTGTACGGTGTGTGCTGTGTCTGTACGTATAGTGTGTATGCAATGTGTCTGGTGTGTGTACATAGAGTGTGCATGTATGTGTAGGGTGTGATATGTGTGTGATGTGTGTAAGATGTGTACTGTGTGTGGTGTAGGTGTGGTGTGTGTGTTGTGTGTGTTGTGTGTGGTGTGTTGTGTGGTGTGTGTGGTGTGTGTGGTGTGTGTGGTGTAGGTGTGGTATGTGTGGTGTGTGGTGTGTGTGTTGTGTGTTGTGTAGTGTGTGTGGTATGTGTGTGTGGTGTGTGGTGTATGTGGTATGTGTGTGTTGTGTGGTGTGTGGTGTGTGTGGCGTGTGTGGTGTAGGTGTAGTGTGTGTGTCGTGCGGTGTGTGTGTTGTGTGTTGTGTGGTATGTGGTGTGTGTTGTGTGTTGTGTGGTATGTGTGGTGTGTGTGGTGTGTGTGGTGTGTGTGTGGTATGTGTGTGTGGTGTGTGGTGTGTGGTGTGTGTGGTATGTGTGTGTGGTGTGTGTGGTATGTGTGTGTAGTGTGTGTGTGGTGAGACCTATTCTGCAATGGACGCTGTGACATGGTGATGAGGTGCTGACAAGGTGAAACCAAGGTCGGCACAGCTGCTTTGTGGACCCGTCCAGGGGCCTTGGGGTTTTGCTGGTGGTGTGCTCTCTGTGTAGCCAGATGTCAACACCACACCCTACAGGGTCCTCTCACTGGCCACTTTTCAGGCCAGGGCACCTGGGCAGCTGTGTCTTCACAGAGGGGTCACAGCTCATGGGTGCTGCTGGGCCCACGGGCCACCAGGGGCTGGCGTCACCTTGGGGAAGGGTCTCCTTCCACGCCTCCAGGTCCAGGCGGGGGATGCTGGCGCAGGGGACAAAGTCCTGAGGGAATGTCCCGGTGCGGAAGGCGTCCACGGGCACGCTGGTGAGGCCAGTGTTGTCACAGAGCACCCGGGGCAGTGAGTGCTTGCCCAGCTCCCGCCTCTGAGCCTCCGTGAAGACCGCACTGTTCTCCCACCAGAACCTGCATGGGGTGGGGAGCATGAGCTGACCAGTGGACACTCTGGCCCGCTTCTGTCTCCTTGGCAGGACCAAGCAGGAAGGCCAGGTGGGGGACGAGGAGGGCCCCAGCCCTGACGTGGGCCCGTCTGTGGGGCAGCATGGGATGGACACGGTTCTCCCTGCCAATCTGGCTTGCTGCAGTCAGCCCAGGGTGCAGATGCAAGCGTGGCCAGGCAGACGGCCATCAGCACCCACTGCTGCCTAGACTGCAGCCAGGCTCACACCTCCTCCTCTAGGCAAGGGTGGTCAGGGAAGTCGGCCTGTTAGAGATAGCCTCACTTTCCTAGAAGACAGTAACACCATGGACACAGCCCAAGAGCAACTGACCCGAGTGCACCACATGGGACATTCCCTTCGAATGGGAGAAGGGCCTCAATCTACGCTTGAGCAGAGTCTGGATTGTGAGACGTTCAGTCATGAAGGCTCAGGACCAGAATCATTCAGACCGCAGACCTGCAGCTGGCTCTGGACCTGAGGTCCTGCAGCACCCAGCTGAGCACACGGGCCACTACCAAGTCAGGGGCTCTCAGGACCTAGGGTACCCCAAACCCCATGAATGTGAAAGATACACATTTCAGGGAGAATATTCTCCTAGTTACTTCTGCCCAGATATTCTCAGGTATTTGAAATGCTGCATCTCAAAAATTAATGGCAAAATTTGTATTGGAAAGAAGGACTGGATCCTAAGTATGTGGCTGATTCCTCTCTAAAAAGAACTTAGATATGCTTGGAAACAATTTGATTTAGGGAGAGAGAGAGAGAGAGAGAGAGAGAGAGAGAGAGAGAGAGAGAGAGAGAACTGCAGGTGAGAGGGTCACCATATATATCATGGCTCTTTTCTGGTCATTCCCAACAACACAGGTGTTCTAAGCCATGTGGGCATCAGTCTCAGTGCTGTGTCGGCAGCTGAGTGAGGTGTGGAAACAGCTGGCCTCTCGGACTCCAGTTGTGCAAGGTTCAGAGCTCTGGGCTGCAGCAGAGGAGGGCACAGCATGGGCTGGGCTGGGCTGTGAGTGCAGCTTGGTTGAGCTGCAGGGTGGAACCCGAGGTGGAAAGGTGGGTGGCCTGTCCATGCAGCTGCAGCCTGCTCCTGGGCTCTAGGTCTGGCCTGGGCCTTGGCACCCGTCAGTCCACCTCTGCAGCTTCAGCAGCTATTTCAGAGAATGCCCAAAGGTGGAGCAGTTTCAGGTTGTCATGAAAGACAGTTTGATTTTCATTCCCTGCTGCTTGTTTGTGAGATTAGAAATGCGGGAGATCAGCCTGCAGGAATTCACATTTTAAGTGCTTAGGTGCTGAGAGCCATTGCCAAGTAGGAATGACGCATGGCAATTTCTTTGTCAGCCTACTCCATGTTGCTTAGAGGAAGGACTCTCCATTGTGGAAATGGGCTTGCCTTTGGACCCAGGTCATTTGCAGTGACATTGCATGTATGCTTGAGTAAGGTGACCTTGCTCAAGGACCAGGGCGGATCCAGGTTTAGGGTGTATCCTGCTGGGATTAGGGGGTATCCCGCTCCTTGGGTTTAGGGTGGTTCCAGGTTTAAGGTGTACCCTGCTGGGAATAGGGCGGATCCTGCTGCCTCAAGCACCCGCCTGCTCCTTGAGTTCCCATTGAGTTCTCGCGGGATTTAGAAAGTATTTGGGATTCAGAGCCTGGTGGAGTACGTGAATTTTGCCCAGAACGTGAATTTTGCCCAGAACCTGTGTGTAGAGTGCTGGTGACAGTTCGAGAATAAAGAGTTGCTGTTTGAATCTACAAGGTGTGAGTGGCTCGTGATTTTGTGCCCAGCCAGACTGCGGCACTTAGGATATCCTCATGCCTCATCCTCCTTTCCTCATTGTATAGTGGAGGAAACTGTGATTGACAGATGGCCTGCCCAGGGTCACTGAGTACTGGGAGTGGAGCCAGTATTTGAGCCAGGCCTGGCCGCTTCACCCAAGGCCAGTATGCAGAGGACTGGGGTGTGGCTCAGTGGCAGTGAGCTTGTCTAGTCCCCCTGAGGCCCTGGGCTGAACCCCCGGATGGCGGGACCAGCAGTGCCCCTGTGGAGCAGCAGCTACGGGACAGAGGCTTGCCACACGCACCTACCTGTCCCCATCTCTCAGCGCCTTCATCTGCCTCCCAATGATGCACGCAAAAAGGGGACCCGTTCGGGCCCTGGGCAAGAAGTCCTCCACTAGGCCACCCAGCCAGACGTCGATGTTGTCTGGATGCTTGTACAAGTCCATTAGCTTGCGGACAACGCTCCTGTTGGCAATGGCCCTGCTCAGGTCGGCTGCGGTCTCTAGCCGAGGCAAGCCACAGAACTCTCTCCATCTGTTGTACCCTACAAGAAAGAGGGGCCTGATTCACCAGGGTCCCCACTAGCTGCCCTGTCCTCACCCCCAGATGCAGACAGACCAAAACATCACCCTTTAGAGCTCAGTAGGCTTGGGCACAGGCTCAGTCCTCCAGAGGGTCTGTTCCTAGGTGAGTGGAGGCAAGAGCCAGGCATCTGCGTGGAAGCAGGGCATTGCGCGCTCCATTCTCTAGGGAGGGGCCCTTCCTCTTCAGGCCTGTGCCCGAAAGGCCCCCAGGAGCACAAGGGAACCTGGCTCCCTCCCTGCCTTACATGCACACACAGGGAAGTGGACACACTGTGAGCTAACCTGCTTTCCCTCTGACCTATCATCTCTTGCACTGAAGACCTCTCAGCACCCCTCTCCCACACCACTACCCCTGGCTCCAGGAGAATCTTCCCACAAGGAAGATAGGGCCCTGCGCTGGCGTGGGCCCAGCTTTTCCCGTTGACTCCCTCTGCACTCATCATGTGCCCTGAGCTGCTCCCACTCTCTGGGAGCCCTCTGGTGCATGCTCCAGCTTTGCTGGGCTGCTGCCTGCTCTTCCTGGGTCCTCACTAGGCCCCACTGGCACCTGCCTTCGGTCCCATCCTATTCATCTTGGTTCAGCCTCTGCCTTCTGCAGCCCCCGAGTGATTAACTTTGGAACTACTCCATGCCAGGCTACGCAGCAGCTCATGCCCTCTTGCCTGCTCCTCTGCCTTCTACAGGTGCCAGGCCTGTGACTATTCTGACGTTGGTGCCTGGCACATTATGGGCACTCAGCAGTGCTAAGTGCACACACAGATGCATGGAGGATGAGGCTGCTGAGCCATGGTGGGAACCCCTCAGCTCCCTGCCTTGGGGCGCAGAGTCACCTTGGGCCATTTCCTGCAGGTGGCTGGAGTGGCCTCTTGGGGTGCAGGGAGCAGAGCCTCAAGAGCCCGGGTTTAGGGGCTGGCAGCAGATTTCATTTCAGGTCCGTCCCTCACAGGACAGCTGGCTGATCTGGCCAGGCACGCAGCAGGCATGGGCATGGGGTCTGAGGACACCAACAGACCTGGCAGGCCATGGTCACGGCCCCTCTGCAGGTTCAGTGACGCCAGATCCAGGGCGCCCGGCTGCGCCAGCACGAAGAGCCTTTCGGTCAGGTCCTCATTCATCAGCTGGTCCTGCACCTGCAGCTTGGCTGGTCGTGCAAGAAGGCCTCTCACTACGGGGTCCAAGCCACCTGGGAATGCGGTATAAGAGCCAAGGAAAGTCTGTACTAAGTCCCGGAGAAGCGGTTCTCCATCATCAAGCACCTTTGCAACAAATGTGCTTGTGTCAGTTGATGAATCCCCTTCTGAGAGTCAGGGACTTCCAGAGACTCTCAGGGTGGGCCTTTGGTGGTGGGTTAGCTGCAGACCTGGCACTGACCACACCAGGGTGGAGGATGGGCCTTCAGAACCCACGGGACCCTGGCAGTGGGCCCTGGCTGCTGAAGTTTTTCCTTCTGCTCATCGTAGCAGAAGCTTTGCCACCCAAAGAAGCCTTGGCCAGACTCTGCTGGCTGGAACAGTAAGAAGAGGACATTGCTGGGCCCCAGGAGCTGCAGGGACTCAGGGCCCCATCCTGTCACCCCAGGCCTGGGGTCTCCTCACAGCAGGTGATGGTGGAGACAGACTAGAGCCTCTGAGGTCCCCCCCCCATGTCATGTGAATCCAGTGACATGTGATAGTCTGCCAAGGGCCAGGAGGTCTCATGCTTCCCCCCAACACTAAGCAGCATTCATGATGTGCCTCTGCCTGTGTGGAGTGAGCTGGAGAGACCCTTGGCCTCACCCTACCAGCTCTGCTCAACAGCATTTTGTTTAAACAGGGGACAATGAGCCTACTGTCACCTGCCAGCCTCTGTCACCTAGTCACCACTACACCCAGCACCCACTTGGAGTCACCAACTTGTGAGTTTAGAATCAACAGTTCAGAACCTTCCAGACAGACAGAAGAACACAAGGAAAAGAGAGAGAGGAGATGAAGGGAAACTGCAAATGGCCCTCCCAAGCCCAACCAGGGAATGAAAGTGTCGCTCTGAATGACTCATGGCTCAGCTACCTGGCTGTCAGCACCCTGAGCTCACTGCCCTGACCTTAACCAGGGGACTGTCAAAGCCGAGCAGGGGGAGTCATGCCAAGTGCCCAGGATCTTTAGAAATGACAGAAAAGGATCTGAGCCACAGTCCCCTTCTCTTCCTGCACACCACCAGGAGACCGAGGCTCTGCGGGGGCCAGGTGGCCTCTGACAGCTCGGGGCAGAGCAGTGTCCCTGGGCAGGAGGAGGACGCACCTTCCTGGATGAGCCTCCAGGGGCTGAAGAAGGCGTCCCGAAGAGGCAGCCTGGGCAGGCCGGGGTGCTCCTGGAAGCCCGCCTCCAGCCGCCTCACCAGCGGGTGAACTGCAGCGTGGCCGAAGCGGAAGGCAGCCGTGGAGAAGACGTTGGACACGGTGGGGTTCGTGGTGGGGTCGTAGCCTTCATAGGGGCCGACGTACTGCCCGAAGGCCTCAGGACCCAGAATCCTGGGGACGTAATCCCGCAAGGTGATGATCTGTGCAGAAAGACGGCAGGTGAGTTTCTGACAGGGGTTGTGGTGAGCCCAGGGCTGCCCCGGTCAGATGAGGGTCAGAGCCAGCCACCGGGAAGAACAGCTTCCGGAACATCCCAGAGCCCAAGGTCACGGCGACAGCTGGGACAGCAGACAGGGCCTGCCGAACTCTGCCAGACATAGGTACCGAGTGGAAACACCACCTCCCTAGGGCAGCCCCTCCACACCCCAGAGCCGTCCCTGAACCCAGCAGGCCTCCAGCAGGGCGAGCCTGGCAGAACTGGAAGAGGGCACTGCCATGCCACTGCCTGCAGAATCACGGAAATGTTGCTTGGGACCCGGCTTTCTCCCTGGACCTCCCTGGGCCCAAGAGCAACCTCTCCACCCTAGACCCGACCCGTAATCAGAAGCCCCATCCCTCTCCGGGACCTGGGCCCTGGAGGCTCTGAACCCTGGTGGCCCTGAGTCTCAACAGGCCTGGTCCTGAGCTGTGTGGCTCTGAGGAGCCTTTCATTCTCACGGGAACACCCTCCTTCAGAAGGTTTTTGTGGGAACATGAACTTGTGTCCACGGCTTTATGTACACCGGCGTGTTACCTGGCAGCCCCTATAGATATGACACACAGTGGATCCAGACAGTGGGTCAGTGTGTGCTAGCAAAGCCCTCTGGGCAGAAAGGAAATGGCAGGCAGACCCGGGACTGTGTGTGCCCTGGACACCTGACCTCAGAACTCAGGTAGGAGCCAGGACGCCCGTGAGACCTTCTGAACTACCCCCAGCAACACCCTTCGCTCTTTGGGCAGGATCCCAGACGTAACATGGTGGGGGTCTCTCCTTCCTCTCTGGCAGGGCTCTGCTGGGGTCCACCTCCCAGAGCTGCTCCCTGTGTTGCCTCTCCCACCCAAATTCCTGCTCCTGGTGGTCCTTGCCGAGGCTGGGGGCCTGGACGTACGGGAAGGCATCTCTGTGCACATAGGTGCTAAGTATTTGGACACCTTTGTGGAGGTCGGTCAAGGTATGTGAGACCCTCCTGTGGCCCTGCCTGACTTCTGGATGCTCATGCCCCTCTTCCTCCCAGAAACTCAAGGACTGATGCCCGGCTTGGGGATTCTAGGACCTGGGATTGCCACTGGTGCCTGGACCCACCGTTCATCAAGTGGTGTGCTCCTGGACAAGGCTCACCTTCCTCAGAGGACCTCTGAGGGTAAAGGGCAACACCAGGTGTCTACCCAGGGCCTGGCCCAGAGGACCCTGCAGAGAGCCACTGCTGGTGGAAAGCCGTGCCGCGGTCCTCCTGAGAAGCCAGTGAGACCCAGAGCCAGTGACCGCATTTCATAGTTGACCTTCCTAAAATCACAACTAGTACCTGGCCTACTGAAACCTCCTTTCAAGACCCTCTGATTCTGTATTAAACCATAAAATGAAGAGAATCAAACTGGACTTTTGGTCTAATTTGCTAATTGAGAATTTTCACACACAAAAATGACTAAGGTCTCTGTTGTTTTCAAAATACAAAAAAAATAAAAAATAAAAAATCAGACTTAGGGCCCCCCCCCCAGGTGGTGGAGAAGATTTTGGGGGAGGAAGACCAGCACTCATCCTCGGGCTGCAGGCACCAGGACAGCCACCCCCGTGGGTGGGGTGGGGTGGGGTGGGGGTGTGCGCAGGTGGGACAGAGGAGCCCAGAGGGGTCCTCCACATCCTGAGTGGACCCCGCCCAGATGCTGGGGCACAGGAAGAGGGGTATCCACCTGACCTTGCCTGAGCCCACTGGGTACCTACTGGAGATGCCCACTGTGACCTTGCCCACAAGGGTGCTCACAGGGCCCTCACCTGCGCCCGTTCTGGGCGTCCACGATGACTTTGTGGACACATCTTGTGAAGCCCTCCCCTGACCCCCCCACGACCTCACCCGCCCCAGATTGGGCGCCCACCATGACCTTTCGACTTATATTTGGGACGCCCAGATGGCCCACCCGGGGTCGGAAGCCCAGGCTGACCACGTTCGCACCTGGTGTAGAGCGCCCACCACCTTGCGCGCCTCCTGGTAGACAGTATCTGCGCTCCAGTGCGCGTTCAGGGCCTTGAGCTCCACGGCCAGGCGGTTGTGCTCCCGCAGCCACAGCGTGTGCAGGGCCGCCAGGGCAGGGACCTCGCTGGCACGGCCATCGCCTGCCAGGAAGCAGGGGGTGCGGGCAGCTCCGGAGGCGCCAGGTGCTGGCGCGCAGGCGGCGGGTGCACGCGGCGGCACGAAGGGCAGGTAGGCGCGGCCTGCGTCCTGGTGGCGCGTGTTGACCCGGAGAAGCCCCATGGCGCTGGTCCAATTGCGCAGCTGCTTCTCTGCGCCTGGAGAGCTGCCATACACCGTGGACGCATCCAGGAAGGACGTCAAGGCGTTCATCTGCTGCCGCGGGTTGGCCATGGACAGGTTGCCGAGGAGAGCACCCTGTTCCCCGGTGCCACAGGCAGCGGACGAGCGGTAGAAGGGTAAGCACGCGGTGCCAGCGGCCAGCGAAGTATTAAAAGAAAGCTGTGCCAGAGGGGAGACGCGGGTCACCTCGGCCCTGGACCCCTTTTGAGGACATTTGTAGGCTCAAGCAAGGCAAGCCCACCAGGCCGGGCATCTTGGTACTCAACCCAACCTCTTCCTGCTGTGGCCTGGGCGTTTACCCTCCTAGCAGGGAGAGGCAGGGCCTGTCGGATGTGGAACCCACCCCAGGCAAGCGTGTCCTGGTCCCTGAGACCCTTTGCTTGGATCCAGCCCTCCCTCACGCTCACACCTGTCCTGGCCACTGGTTCATTGTCTGTCTTGGAACTGCAACTTCTCCTCCCCTTGGGATGTCAGTGTTCAGGTGCGCTGTCATGCACTCACCTTGGAAGCTTCTTGTCTAATCAGTTGTGAAGCGATGAGTGGGAATTACTGCTGAGGGACCCTCCCAGGTACACACCCCACAGGCACAGTGCAAGTGGAAGCCCGCACTCACAAGCAGGGGGTGCGGCCCACGGGCACCAGCAATGCCTGAGGATGCAGGAAATTCACAGCAGCTGCCCCCCACCCCGCCACACACCACACAACTGCATTCCACTGCATACTTTTCTGTTTACGTTTTGAATGCACATGTTAGTTTCATAATGGAAATTAAAACTTTGGGAAATCACCTGTATGGGGAAGCAGGGGCCTCGGCTCTCGCAGGTCAGCTGGCAATTAGCTCCTCCCCAGGAGGGAGTGGAGCTGGTGCTCTGAGGTGTGAGTGCAATGTCGTGATCGATGTATTGTCCCCACACAGTCAGGAAATCAGAGTACTGGTCATCTTCTGTCACTGCCTCATTTGAAACTTGGATAACTTGCCTTGTCACCTCCCGAACCTGGGTGAGAAGAGAGTGGTTTGTCGTGAGGCAGCAGCCTACAGATGAGGTCTGAGACCCCACGTTCCATGATGGCTGTGTGTGCTGTGGGAACCTGCTCCCTGTGGGCAGGTGGGAACAGCTGAGCTGGAAGACAGGCACAGCTGGACTTTGGCACCTGCCACCCCTGGTGGTGACTGTAGGCACATGCCGGCATGTTTAGTTTCCTCATCTCTAAGTGGACCTAAAAGGAGGAGCTTTGGGGATGCTATGGGAGTCATGTGAATGACATTTGCAGGACATCTAGCTATTAGCATGAGGTATTGCAGGACACTGGTCCTTGAGTGGCTGAGGCTCATTCCCACTGCAGCCACACGAGGTGGTTTTTGTCCTGGCTTGGGGGTCAGTGACTCCTGATTTTTCCCATTTCTTCCCTTCTGAACTGTGATGTCTGCAACTGCTCTCTTGTACCTGTCCAGCCAGTGTATTTTGGAGGCAGACAATTGGTTTTCACAGGTCCAGATGCAGAGGAATTTTGTCCCCAGGTGGAACCCACCCAGAGCCTCCCTGTCCCTGATTTGGAGGATTTAGATGGAGGGACTGGGACTGGAGTTTGCACTTGAGTTGATGCTGTGGGGATGCAAATGTGTTTTGCATGGGGAATGCATATGAACACTCAGAGTGGGAGGGTGGACTCTGGTGGGCAGAATAACATCCCCCCAAGATGTCTATTCCTGAATTCTAAAACCTGCAGATGTGACGACGTCAAGGACCTAAGATGAAGGCATTATTTTGGATTTCCAGGTGATTGCAGACTGATAACCTGGGTGCTTAAACCCCAAGTGCCTTTCTGAATGGTCGGAGATGTGGCTTTGAACAGAGGATGCAGAGAGACACACAGTTCAGGCTTTGAGGTGGGAGGTGAGAGCCAATGATTTTGTGTGGACTTGGAAGTTGGGACCAAGGAGGAGAGCTCCCCCAGGCATCTAGAAGGACTCTGGCCTTGGAAGCTGGGGCAAAAAGGAGAATCTCTCAGAGGACACTGGCCTGTAGTAACTTTGGCTTCAGCCAGAGGCCCACCAGAGACCTTAGACCTACAGAACTGGAGGATAATCAGTTTGTATTTTTTAAGTCATTTTTGATAGAATAATGTTAGAATAGGAGTAGAAAACTAACATGTTGCACATTTGAACATATTTGAGCTCTGATTCTTCTAGATGATTGTGTATATGAGCAACTAGGGGTTTGTAGAATCAGAATATCATAGTGCATTACAGCTCCAGGACTCTAGGATTTGAACTGGTCCAGTGCCAAGATAGGTAAAGCCTTACCCCATTTCATGGAGAGTCTGCATGAGGCTGAGGGGCAAGTGCCTGGCAGGCAGCTGAGGGTGGAGCAGAGCCCATTCCTGGGCCTGCTGCCCAGTAAGGCCCTTCCTCAGTGAGTCCCTGCACATCTCCCACTGCCCTCCCCATCTTTAGGGAACACTCTGTCCTCTTACTAAGCTGCCAGCTGGAAAACATCCATGTCAAGTGGTCTGTCTCCACAGGAGAGCTCCAGATGGTGGGCAGCCCAGCTGGTGGCCCCTGGCTCCTAGACAGTGCTCTCTGTGCTGAGCACAGCCCCCCTGCCGGGAGCCGGAAGGGCACCAGCATGGAGCATGCACAAGAGTGACAGGCTGGGTTGCCCAGCGGTTGGAGCATCCAGTGGGGCACAGTGACCCACATCTGGACAAATGCCTCTTAGATGGGGTATGAGTGTGCTTCACAAATACACACACCTCTGGGAGTGAGGTGGAGGCCATCCTCCTCACCTAAAGAGGAGGTTAGCTTTGGAGCAGGTGTCTTCCACCTGAGGAACACAGGACTTCATCTGACAACACTCCGTGCTGTTGAGATGGGAAGTGCTGGAGTCGGGTGAAGCTCAGCTACATCTACCTGTTCCGCTTGCTAGCTGAGCAGTGCTCCTAAGCTTTTCCATGGAGCCGTGGCCCAACCTCCCAGGGGTTGGAGGACCAGCTGGACTGGTGTGGTACCAGGCCTGCTGTGCCTAGGCCCAGGGTCCTAGTGGGCGTGTGAGCATTGTGGGAACCCGACTCCCAGCCGATGAAGCAGCACGTCAAGGACTAACCGGGGGCAGTGGAAACCCATGGTGTAAGAAGCCGGGGTTCCAGCCTCGGGGCTGACTGAAGCCATCTTCATAGACTGGAGGGAGCCATCTGGCCAGGGCTGTGTTGGCGGCCCCCCATCTGGGATGGTCCCTGTGGAAATGAGCGTGAGGATGTGTCTGAGATGGGAGAAGAAAGAAAAAGCATTGTCCCCAACACAACATTCAGTGCTCAGTAAGCAGGGGGTTCCCTGGACCCTGGCTCAGGGAAGTCTCCAGGCAGGGCACACATGGCCGGTGCTCCTGGGGCTGTGGTGTGGCCGGGTCTGTGGGCCTCGGGGACCAGCACCTGGGTCCACACAGGCTCCCCCTCAGCCAGAATCCCCCAAGCCCAGCCTCCCATGGGCCTTGCCACTGCAGCCGGCAGGGACCTTCTTCCTATTCAGAGGTGGGCTTCTCGCCCTGAGAGGGCATCGCGGTGCTTCCCTGGAGGGTGGACACCTGAGCTGCTCCAAACAGGTGGTTTGAAAGGTGTCCCACTCCGTGCACCTCCCAGGGCCTTGGGGCCTCTCCTGTCTTAGTTGATCAAAAGCACAGTTTCTGTAGAAACTTAGCATCATAGTCCAGTTCAGAGTGAGGTGGTTGTCGGGGAACAGGTGCTAGCACCTTCACTTTAACTAAAAACAGGCCTTTCCTGAGGGACCCTGCAGATCTGGTACCACCACCAGCCCTGCCTCCGAGTGTCTGCGGTTCTCCTCCACCAGAAAGGCAGCACTTAAAGTGCACGCTCTGGCAAACAGTGCTCAATGATGGTTTTATTTTACGACACTTCTGAGTGGGTTGTGTTAGGTAAACACCTCTAAGGAGAAGAGGCTTGGGTAAAATTAAAAGCCACTGGACACATCTTGGAGCACTTTCTGGAAGTTGAGAAATTTAGATATTAATTATTGATTATTGGTTACCAATAATCCTGAAAATTACGTGCTTTTCAATTTTTTTTAACTGAAGAGCCAGTTGATGGAGTTGTTTTCTGACAGAGCAATAGAATGGTTTAATGATAGTTGATTTTATGTTGATTTTCCTACATATCACAGAAAGAATTTTGAGGACCAGGATTCATTTCCAATGAACTTCTGATCCCAACTACAGATTGCAAGCCAGGCTGCTGAGTCTGAGGGCCTGGCAAGTGCTTGCTGTAGAGCCTGGGAGGTCCCGATCCTGGGACAGAAGAATTCATGCTGGAAAAACCTGGGATCTAGAGTTCCTACATCTGGGAACTGAATACTACAATGATCATAGCAAGGTAACTGTTTAACTTGTTAAAAATCTTAAATTTCTGAAATATACTCAAAATGGTTGCTTTATCACTCAATTATTATTTCATTATGGACATAACAACTTATGCATTCTGACCTGGCGATGTGGATGCCTGTCTGGGAGGGAGAGGAGCAACCCACGGCGAGGGATGGCTGGTGAAGTGGCACCCAGGGCCCTTGAGGTCAAGACAGGGTCTGTTCTGGCCTGGGCCCTGGACCCAGCAGGCAGAGCTTCCCTCTGATTGCAGGTCTCCTGATGGAGCGGCAAGGGTCCTCACAGTGAGGAAGAGGATCTTTCTGGTTCCGATGGCTGTGGCTTCATCTGTTCATCCATACAGGCTACCTGGCTGGCGGGGGCACTCCAGGGAGCTGTAGATATTTTGTGTGTCCATGGGGACAGTCAGTGCAGGACAGTTCTATCATTAATATGTTGACGACCTCCATCAAATTGACGAATTCCATCAAGTCGGGCTGGCTTGCAGGGAGGGGTCACTTCCCTCAATTAAAGACAGTAGGATGTGAATTTGCCCCAGTGGTGAGTTTGGCCGATTGGCCCCTAGGTGGCAGCAGTTCACCAGGGAGGTGTGAGAGCCCAGACACCGACACCTGTGGGCACACTCAGCCGGCGTCCCTGGCTCTGCACCCGCACGGCAGACTGCAGGACCCCGGGTGGAGCGCCCCAGTTGCCCACCCCCCTGCAGGCTGTGGAGGATACTCTGATAAGCCCGTCCAGCTACTGAGGAAGAATCTGTGCCCTGGGTGGAGCAAACATACCGCAGGGCGCTCTCCTTCCTCAGGCTGGACCCAGGGCAGCCTGACAGAGGCGTCGGCTGCACTCTGCCCCTTGATGGGAGCTGTCTGTCCAGAGTCCTCGTCCTGCTTCCACAGCTGCCCTGCTGCAGGGACAGCAGCGAGCAGCACACGCCACCCCGCAGAGCCCTGCCTGGCAGGGTGCTGAGACGCCAGCACACCCACAAGGCCTTGACCCCTCCTCATGAGGAGAAGCCTGAGGAAGCATCTGGCAGCCCAATCCGGGCACCTTCTTGGGATGCAGATCCCATTCCTGAGCCTTGCCTGACTCGGGTCCAGTCAGGTAGCTCTCTGGCCTGGAGGGTCCACCTCCTCGTGGGACTCCACGTGTTAGTCAGAGTTCAGTTCCCTCAGGAGGGGAGGGCCCCCCAGGAGCACCCCGGTTGTGCCTGTCATGTGGTATCTGCAACGCCGTCATTGACAGGACCTCTTGTCCCCTCAACCTGGATGCAGAGGCGCGTGAGCCAGCAGGTCCCCATGACGCTGGGTCTTCAGCACCACTGAGTTGGAGAGGGTGGAAGGGACGGGCCTTCCCGCTGTGAGCAGCTTCCCTTTCTTCCAGCCCCACGGGTGGCCACCCTGGAAGGCAGGACGTGCCATCTCCACGCTGCAGCTGGGGACCTGGGGAGAGGCCTGTCCTGATGACAAGTGGCCGACTCAGGTTGGAACCTGGCCAGGTTGCCCTGACCCAGCCTTGGAAAGCTTTTCACACTCCAGGGGCAGTCTTGGTCAAACCTTGGCCTCCAGGACATCCCATGCAGTACAAGAGGATGAGGAACAGCCCTGATCAGACTGTGGCGGAGCTGCACCACACCACCTCCCCTCGCCTGCTACTGTGCCCAGCAGGACACCCTGAGAGTCCCAGAGCTCCATCACTGGTGATGCTACCCTCCAACCAGCTCCCTCCACATGCAGTTGTCCCAGCAGTTCTTGTCACCATGGGGGTGTCTGGAAGCAGGTCGATCTGGGAGGGATTCCGGGGAGAACCTAGGTCTTAGTAGCCCATTTTCTGTTACTACAACAAAATACACCAGGCTGGGTACTTTATAAAGGAAAGGGCCTTAGATGGTGCCCAGTTCTGGAGGCTGAGGACCAGGCAGCACATTGGCCCCACCTCTGACAAGGCCTCTTGGCTGTGCTGCAGTGTGCAAGATGGGATGGAGGCTGGTGGGGAAGCGAGGGAGATCCAGGCTGGCTTGCTCTTCTCACCACAGCTGTTCTTGAGGGAACTAGCCGCGTCCTGGGGCCATGCCCCCAGTGACCTCGTCACTCCACTGGGCACCGCTCACAGAGGTCCCTCCACCTCCCAGTGAGGACCACGCTCTAGCACGCGCACCCCTGGGGCTGCATGTGCCTCACTGAGCTGCAGTCCCAGCAAGTCATGTCCCACCATGACTCTCTTGTGGGGAATTAAGAATCAGCTTAAAAACACGACTTTCTTGTTCTTGGTATTCAGAATGAAAGTTTGTGAGATTAACACACGGTGGAAAGGTGATCTGACCAGTGTGAAGGGGAAGTGAGGAAGGAAAGAGAAAGGAGGTGGACCTGGGCGATGTGCACTGAAGGGTGCTCAGGCGCCCCAGGACACGGCCGACCCAGGTCCTGGGGATTGCAGGGTAAGACTCTCCAGGGCACCTGGCTCCCCTGGTTTAGTATAAGGGAAGTACTGGGGACTGGATTAGAGCAAGTAACAGTCCACGCTTTTGTAATTGTGTCAAGACGAACCCTAGTGTTATGCATAACTGGAAGGAACCAGCATTCGAAAGGTTCTCGGGATGCATTGATCGTATCTAGCTCCTGCCCCCCAAACAGACAGAAAGCCATGGAACAGAATCTGCACTTTAGCCCCTGCTTCCCGAGGAGGGCGGCTGGCAGCCTCCTCCGTGCCAAGAACTGGGAAGTCTCTGTGAGCCTGGGTCTGCAGAGTCGGCCTCACCTCATCCACCGTACCCTGCGGAGCACACCTGCATCCCCAGCCCTGCATAGACCTCTCCTCCTCTGCGAGCCTGGAAACCAGCTCCTCTTCCTCTCTGCATGGGCCACACAGTGTTGTCTGTTTCCCCTCCTCACCATGCGTCAGTCCTCGGGGACAGAATCGCAGGCTTGTGCACCTCTGGCAGGCATGTGCAGGGTGCTGTGGTCACCTCCTCACCCCTGTGACAAAGGGCAACTCAGTATCTCCTGCCGGTGTTGTGCTGGGGCTGGCATCCAGCAGCATGGCTGGTGGACGTGGAGATGCAGAACTGGGTCCTTCCAAGTTTCCTCATCTGGACATGGAGGCTGAGCTCTGGACACAGTTTTGGTTCCCACTTCCCAGCCCTGGGCACGTTGGCTTTCCCTAAGGGCCTTTCTGCACTCCCCTCGAAGCTTAGTTACCACGCCTTCCCTTCTGAAGGGCTCCACGTCTGGCTCCAAAGACCAACAGGAGGGAAGACCGAAAGCAGGGAGCAGAGGCAGAGGAGCCACCTGGGCAGGTGCATCTGGCTTTCCTCACAAAGTCAGGCAACTACCGCAGAGACAAGGTCAACATAGTGGCCACTTTGGGGCGGGGGGGCGGGCTCCAAGGGCTGGAGGAACAAGGGTAGCCCCTGGGTGCAGAGGAAATCCTCAGGCCTCTTTGCGAGTTCATGGAAGGGTAAAAGCCCCTGCAAGCTGGCCCACCTGTGCCTGGGGACTGGCCACACAATCCCAGGCAAGGTATATCTCATCTAAGGATGGGAATCAGCCGGTGGGAGAGATTCTCAGAGCCATGGCACAGGCTGACCACCATGTTACTCTGGAGACACAGTAATTCAAGCAACAATGAAACTACTTAAGAGATAAAGTGCAACTGTTTAAAAGGTTGGAAGTAAACAGCAGAAAGATCAGCAGAGTGCTCAGAAGGGGATGGAGACGGAGGAGGGGAGGAGGGGAATGGAAGTACAGGGGACTAGATTAGAGCAAATTATAGTCCATGCTTTTGTAATTGTGTCAGGATGAATCCTAATGTTAGGCATAACTGAGAAGAAACAATAAAAAAATTGGGAACCACAGAATCTTTCAACAAAGATCTTAAGAGAGGTGGTCATTCACAGGCAATGAGGGCTCAACTTTGTAGGACGCTGCTCTCAAAATCCCTGCTTGATTTCCTCACTTGACCCTCACAGAGCCCTAACAATGACCCTACAGATAGACACTGGTGTCCTCAGGTGACATGGAGTCAGACAAAGAAAGTCCAGGCATCTCACAATTGGTGGAGTTGGGACTAAAATCGTGTTTTCTATTTTAAGACATTATGGTTTTTCATTACCCAGTGCACAGAAATGTAGAGAGCCTTCTAAAGAAAACACACACTGATTCTTATCACATATTGACTGAATTCTATGTAAAGTATCTGTATAAACAAGTTCATCATATGGTTAGGACCGTCCATAGTGTGTCTTGCACTGAATATTAGTTCAAGATGCACACTTGGCTGTGATAGTGGGTAAGGCACCACCAGCACTGTACAGCGTAATTTGCTCCACTGAGTAAACTGCAGAGCAAACCATGGCTCCAGGTTCCTCTCCTTCCTGCATCCCCTGCTGTCTTGCAGATGTACTGTTTGAACACAAGTCAGGCCACTTTCCTGACCACCAAGCTGAGGTTCCTAAGCAGCCTCTCCCCTCACATCCTGCCAGTAGGTGCCCAAGGCCCACCCGGAAACCTAAGTTTCAGGTGGAGGTCCTCGGGCTGTGGGATCCTGTTCTCACATGACTCCCCTGCTCTCCGCAACCTCCATTCCCTGAAGTTCTGTGACTGGGACTTGGGGGGCTGGAGCCCTGAGCTGAGACCAGGATCCCAAGGGTCTGCACATGTTGGTTTGAGAAGGAGCGAAGCTGGGAATGCTTGGAGTGGTGCTCCTGCAATGTCCCCAGATCATGTCTGCAACCAGCACTTCTGATGTTGTGAACTTTGTGTCCAGCTAAGGAGCAGCTTCAGAACAGTGCAGTGGGAGCAAGAAGCCCTGGGTGGGGTGGGGGGACACGGCAAGTCATCTCCCTCTCTACACTGAGTGGCTCCCATGCTGGGCCCTGGGCGGCTGGGGATCCCAGCAAAGGGAGACAGGCCCAGAACCCACTCAGATGGCATGTGACCCACACCACAGTGCAACAGACAAGGGACATAGGTTTAAAAGACGCCCAAAGAAAGGCAGAATATTAGAAGTTGACTCAACTAGCATTGGGCTTGAAGATGCAGTTGACACCAGTGTCACTTAGGATCACACAGTTGTTGCCAGCAGAAGACAAGTGAGAGCGAAGAGGAGAGCAAAAAGAGCCACTGTGCATCTGAGCTAGAGCCTAGCAGAAAGGCCATCACAGTGAAGCAGATCCAAATGGAAAAGAAGGAAACACGGAAACGTATTAACAGTAGCCATGATCACCAATCCAGGATTCGATTCTTTCCAAAACCCTTCAAAGAATCTTGGTCATATGTTTCGAACAAAAATCTAAGCTTTCTGCAGAATGCCAGCATCAACACATCAACACAGAATCCAGCCCAGCAGGATGTGCAGCCAAACCTCAGTAACCCGAGGAATGCAAAAAGCATTTTCAAAGTTAAAAAAGAATGCACCAGGAAGGAAGGTCTGCCTGGAGGCCCCATTTAAGGAAAAAAGTATAAAGAGTGGTGGAAAGTAGGGAGCTCAGGCTGCAGAGAATGTGAACCCACTGTGTGTAGGGCCTCCAGGGCTGGTCAAGGCCAGGCTATGGCCAGGACAGGCATACCTCAGCTGGACAGGGAGCCGGGCTGTCACAGCTCCACTGCCCAGAGGCCCAGAGGCCAAGTTTAGGTCCACCACCCAGGGGGATATGGAGCCAATGGGCTTCAGACTGCAGTGAAGAAATGAAGTGCCCAGGGTCTGAGATGCAGAGGCCTCCTGTGCTCAGGGACACCTCGTGGTAATCTGAGCAGGGTGCATGGAAACTCTTGGGTGCGGGTACCTTGGGTCTGGCTGCTGCGATACCATCACGAAAACTTGTTGTTATTGTGAATGGACAGGAGCTGGTATGGACACACCTCCCAAGCCAAAGCCTAGGGGTTCAGCAGAAGACTGCTGATGCCTTGCAGAGGTCTGTCCATCCATCGGCTCCGGGCCACTGAGTCACAGCCTCTGCCGGCCGCCTGACTGTTCTCGCTCTGTGAAGCCTCTGAGCCTGTCTCCAGCCCAGGGGCTCTCTTCCCAGACTTTGCTCACACATACTCTCTGCACATGTCCCTTGGAACTCATCCTGGGCTGGCTCTGCCTGGCCCTGTGACAGGGCAGTGTGCAGAACCAAGATGGCATCAGGCATAGCACCTTCTAGGCCTGAAGGATGGGGAGGGGAGAGGGGAGAGCTAAGCAAGACATGGAGAAGGTGCCCTAAGAAACTGACCAGGGGAGAGTGGGTGCCCAGGAGGTCTTGGAGCCGAGGCCTAGGGGCCGCTGAGTGAGAGGGCAAGGTGGGGGGTTTGCACAGCCACCAGGGAGCCAGGATGTGTGGAGAACCAGGTGGGCTGAGGCTGAGTGGCGATTCAGCCTCAGTCAAGGTCAGTGGCAGGGAGTGGGCTCCTTGTCCTGCTGATGCGCTGGAGGCAGGAGGGAGGGGCCTCGGAGGAACCAAGGATGGCTGGGGCCATTCTGAGGGTCAGGCAGGGACAGGCGATAGGGAGGGCACCTCTGTGGGCTGCTTGTGAAGCCTTCCGGGCAGACAGGGAATGGGGCGGTGGGGAGTGAGGAGATTCACAGTGACCCTGTCTCCTCCAAGACGGCGCTCCTCGTGCTCCAACCTGGCTCCAGGAGCAGCCTGGAGCCCTCAGTTACCTGTTGTTGCAAGCTCCCGTGATGAGTCTGTACTTGTTTGCCAGGCAAGAGTCGGGACATTTTGGTGGCAGCATGTGAGGCAGGCATCCGGACAGGTTTGCCACCAGGCTCAGCAGGTCTTCTGGGATGGCATCTGAGAGACAAGCGGCACAGCCTGACTCTCTGCTTGTGGTATCCAATCTAGCTAGCAGAGCAGGCCTGCAGAGTGTCGGTGCTGGGGTCCCGTCCTGAGCAACCTGACCTTCTCGTGAGAGTCTGCCTCCCCCTTCAGCTGATGGCTCCCCACCGGAGCTGGAAGCCATTCGGCTTCCTTATTGCCAGGAAAGTGGGGTTTTGCTTTGTGATGTTTCAGAAAAGCCACCCGAGGGCACTGCGCTCCTGGGAGGAAGGCCAGGTCCCCTTCTCAGAATCTACCAGGCTCAGGGCACAGCTCCAGGGCCGAGCCATCACACCAGGACAGGAGCTGTTCCCAGAGTGGCTGGGTCTGCCAAGGACTGAGCAGGGAGCACTCATCCCCATGAAGCCCGCCTGGGTCAGGTGGACAGAGCTCACCTGTCCATCCATAAAGCCCTCTGTTTTCCTTTCTGCTGGCTCTTGGTTCCCTTCTTGTGAATCCCTCTAGACTGGGTCCCAGAAAGCAGTCTGTTCTGTTCTATTTTTTTCCAACTCTGTCACTATTTGTTATTTAACAAATCAAAGGGCTACTTGCTGTCCATTAGTAGAAGCGGCCATCAGCTGCCTCTTCAAGATGGTTCATGTCATGAAGACAAAGCCGTGAAACTTTGTTTACTCAGGCACCAGTGACACTGAGGTATCTACTGGAGTAACCCAGGAGCAAGGCATTTCCTCTCCCAGAGAGAAGGAGCAGGCCTCAGGAGAGTGACCACCAGCACTCCCCGAGGGACGGTGAAGCCTCACCCTTGCGTCAGCTTATAGTGATGGGCCTGTCTTTTACTTTAGAGCACAGCAGCGCCCTGTTCCGTGAACCGTGTGGGCACCGCCATGTGAACAACAGAGGGTAAGACAGCCTGGACGGAGGGCACACACCCTGCGGCCGTGGCTTGGCCTGAAGGGCCTGGCAGGGTCTCCCTGGACCCTTGACTCCTCTTGCCTTCTAAATGCTCCAGCTGGCTGTACCCATGGTGGAAATACTCTGAAACTTCCTGTGGAGTGCAGTTCTCGAATGGCCTGGGCCAAACCCAACGGCCCACTTCCTGAGCGCCTGCTTCCTGCCCGGGCCGTGGGCCAGAAGACCCACGTCTCCGACACCAGTACCTGGCATTTTCCTGTCATGCCCATTGCCACCCTGACTGATTCATGATAGGACAGGGGACCAACATCCTTAGAAACACCTTTAACCCCATGATTCCAAAAACAAAGCCATTCTGAATGAATTTTTGGTGGCAGTAAAATCAAGAGTGTTAACTGTTAAGTTCGGGACCTGAGAATTCTAGCTCATCTATCCACTGAGTTCATGGCATTCTCAAGGCTGGGTGAACAGCACTGGATGACCTGTGACAGCAATCCGGGAGCTCCGAGGCCAAGCACTCAGGCCCTGCCCTGAAAACCCCTCTCAGAGCTTAGAGGACCCTAGTTTCCCAGTTCCTGCCGCAGGGCCAGGACACGGGCGCTTCCCCGTCTTCTCAGCAGCCTCAGTACTGGTGCCCACAAACTCGTTCCCCTGCAGCCTCGGCCTGAGAAGCCAGCCCTGGGCCTCCTTCAGGAGAGGCGCTCTCTGCCTAAGCTCCGGAAGCCTCTGCCCAGTGGGGCTGCAGCTAGAGCTGAGAGGCCTGGCCCCGCTGCTGCTCCCCAGCAGTTGTGCCCTCTGAGCACCCCAAACACCACGGGTGGGGGAGCTGTTGAGAAGTCCCGGCTTCTGCACACCACAGAAGGGTGTTGGGCTGGTCCTCCAGACTGGATTTGCAAAACAGAGAACCAGCATTTCCTAGACTCCTACCGAAACAAGAGACGGACCTTTCAGGCATCCTAGGAAGGTGCTGCTTGCCCTGGTGAGACCCGGCTTCTCTTAGTAAAGACACCCTACCCAAGCGCCCCCCAGGAAAGCCCAGGTGCCTCCCAGGAGGGCCCGCGGGGCCAGAGGCGCTTACCCAGGGGATGCTGTGACTGCTGCAGCCTCAAGGCTTGCAGGGAAGTCTCCATGATCTCTGCTGCTCGTGAGATAGCTCTGCTGCTTGGCTCAGTGAGCTTAGAAAAAGACAGAAGCTCAGCCGGGGTGGCGACTTCTCTCTTGTTGAGGTTCCTATGGCACAAGAAGGAGATAAAAGTAAAGTATGTGTTTTATGGTGGCTTTGATACTTAATTACCAACAAATGAAGCATTTATTGAGCAACTACACGTTCCAGACAAAACTCTGGGCACTGTGCAGGGTACAAAAATGGAGCTGATACGATTAAAAAAAATTGGCAGGATATAAAGATGACTAGTACATCAGTATTGAATGGTGACAAAAATGACCAAGATTTTCTTTTTATAAAACTTTCATATCAATGGTTTGATTCTCATTCCAATTATTTGGTTCTTATCAAAACTCAGCTAGACGTCATTTATTCACACCTACCCAATGAAAGGGGAAATGGGCATGTGCATTTTTGTCCAGGCCTTGGGGCCACAGGTGTCTTAGCTGCAAGTGACTGAGGCGAGATGCAGAGGCCCGGCTCACCACAGCATCACCCACCCTGACAGAAAGCAAGACCCACGAGGCCAGGCTCCCCTGCAGGTCCACCTCCCCAGAGGCCAGCCCTGTCCTCCTGTGCTGTGCTATAGCTACAGTATTGTATTTTACACTGAAAACTTGCTAAGGGAGACCAAGTGCTCTCATCAAAAAAATAAATAAACTAAAAATGATATAATGTGGATGGGAGTGAAAGTATTAACTTGACTGTTGGATGAGTTCCCTTTGCACGTCCATATCAAAGCATCACATTGCACATCTGAAAACCTAGGATACAAATAGTATTTAAAAACCTTATAAATACTATGATTGTGCTCACTTTACAGATGATGAAATCAGCCCCGTGGAAGTTAAGCGGCTTCTGGCAGCTGGACAGCAGTGAGTGATGGCACAGTACTGAGATCCAGAAATCACACACAAGAAACGCTAGAAATGAGCCAGCACAGCAGGTGTATGTGCCATGCATCTTAAAATATGAAACACTTGCTTTTAGATCTGCCAACACATTTGTAAAAGCTGCTGGTGGCAATGAGCTCTGGGGAGACAGATTCCCCGACTTGTGAGCTGAACAGCCTGAAAGTGTCAGGCCTGCTGGCCAAAGAGGAGATCGGGGTCAGGGACCAGGCGCGCCGTCCCTCACTGCAACGGCAGAGCTGCCGCCTCTTGGAGTCACGCTGTGGTCCCCAGGCACACTTCTTTCCTGGGGATGGCTATGGGAGATTCTGAGCAGGGAATCTGCTAACTAGAGAGACACTTGGGCATAAAAACCAGCCTGAGCATCCTGAGAAGGCCCCTGGACACTGCTCTTGTTCCAGGCTAACCCAGCGGACCTGAGTCCCAGGTGCCCCTGGCCTGCCTATAGGCCAACCCTGTGAAGAGTCATGAAGCCTGTGCCCGCTGGGAATTTCACCTCTCCCCAGTGCCGTACAGCCATGCCCAGGGCCTGACCTGCAGACCCACACTCTTGGCTCCAGTGCTGCGAAACTTGGGGAGCTGCTGCTTCAGCACTGCCTGCACTGGTCCCTCCGAGGCACCACAGGGCCCCATCCCTCTGAGCCCATGGTAGGACCAAGGGCCAAGTCACACAACCTTGTGAGGTTTGCTATTTGCTTCAGAAACATTGGAACCATGACCTCTAACCACAGAGCCCACTTGCTCCTGGAGCTCACACCCACACCCACACAAGCACACTCATACTCCACATGCACGTTACATACACCACACCATCCAGGCCCAACAGGCACACAGCACACACGCAGCATCCCTTACTATCCTCACACTTGACATGTGAGAAACACAATCACATTCATGACACACACAATATACACACACACCACGTGCATGTACATGCACACAGAACACACAAAAAAAACCCTTGCACACATGCACATGTGTGCACACACAACCCCGTCCTCTATCATCTCTTCCCAGAATATTTGTAACTACAGTTGAATCACGGTGCTTTTGCTCTTGCTTTGCCGGGAAGGGGCTTGAGATTCAATACAGACGGCTAGGGCTCTTAGGGACACTGGGAAACTGACCAGACTCACAGGGGCTCCAAGTCCTGATCTTAAAATGGGCTGCAGCTGGTCTTGGAAGTGAATGTGAACTGGTTAAGAAGTGGCAGGGGACCTGCCCCGAGACAGCCAATGCCCCACCTTACCTCTTCATGGTGTCGTAGACAGCGTCGTCCACCAAGCGCTGGCTGGCCTCCAACACAGGGAGAATGAGGGACATCCCAGTCTTCCCTAGGGAATAAATGGCTACATTCAGAACCCAGCCATAGGCCTTGCTGGCACTTCAGACCTGGTGCCCAGTCCAGCTGCTGTGGAGGTAGCCATGTGGGCAGGCATCTCAGGTGCCAGTGGGTTACTGACCCTGCATGGGCCGGCATCCACCAGGATGGGAGCCAGCTCCCCCACATAGCCATCAGGCAGGGTGGACTCATCTGAACCCCTTTCCCAGGTGCTGGAACACCCTATGGCTCAGAGTAGCTTTCTTTCTGAATATTTTAGTTTATAATAGTTCCCTGTTAATCTGTGCATTTAACAAAAGATAAGTTATTTAAATATTCCAGTTTCCTGTGAAATCCCTCTCTTGTGTTTTTCTCCCTTTCCTGCTGGGAACGTTGGGTAGGTCAGTGTTCCTTCTCTGGTAGAAGTATGAGGTCCCTGTGTTGTGGATGGTAGTGGCCCAGCCACTTCTGCCACCAGGAGAGCTTTTCCATAACCAGCACCTTGTAGAGGAAATTCACTTTTTCCTAGAAGTAAGTGGAATATCAGAATGCTTTTGAGCATGACACGGCTATATGGAAATAAAACTACATTTGAAGAGGTAAAATTCAATGGTTTGGGACTAAAGTAGCACAGCCTATTCCAGAAAATTGAACTGCGTGGGCCTAGCAGGATTATCACTGATTGCCTCTGTCCCGGTATTTATCTCATGGCTTCAAAGCCAGAAGAAACACCGGGACTGAGTCTGGGACACATCCAGAGGCAGGTTGGTGTCCAGGCCTGGCTGGCCAGCCCCTGGTCTCTGACATCCACCTCTATCCTCAGTCAGGGGGGAGAGGGCACTGTGCAAATCTGTGTCCTCCTTTCAGGCAAGGCAGAGCAGAGAGCTTTTCCAGAACATGCTTCTTCTGAGCACCTCAGCTCAAGGTCATTCCTGTCAGTGCCTCAGCTCAAGGTCATCCCTGTGCCTGCTGGGTGGGCTGGGCCTCCATCTGACCCTGCCATGCCCTTCAGAGTTGCACGTAGCTCTCCATTCAGTCTTTTCTTTGCAGAGGTATGGTACCCGAGGAGTGTGCTTCTCAGAACTGATTATGAAATTCTTCTGAGTTCCCAGCTTAGTTCCTTGATCAGGAAACTCTGTCCCATCTCGGGCAGTCAGTGTGAGCACCAGCTGAAGGTCACCTCTGCTCCAGTAGGATGCAGTGACCCCCAAGTTCCCCTGTGCATGTTCCCCTCACATGGGAGTGTTGGAATTCAGGAAGCCGCTGCACTAGAAAGTATTGTATTTCAGGACAAAAAGAAGTTACTAGTTCCACAAGTGTTCACTAAAACCAAGCAAAAAAAGGACAAAGAGCCCAAATCTTCCTTCTCCCAGACTCTAACCATCACAGCCCCTGAGGTTCACCCTTCACTAACTCTGAGCCCATGGCTTTTGCCCAGAGCTGTTTGGTCCTGATTTTAATGATCTCTGTTTGCTGAAATCCTGGGAGCTGGAGTGGAGTTTGCCAGCTCTCCTCTTTCAGCAATCCCCCTGCAGACTTCCCAGGCTTCTCCATCTTCAGCCATGTCTCTGCACCTAGGCTCTCTTGCCACTTACTTCTTTCAACATCTGTAACCTGCTGGGACACTGGACATAAAGACAAGGCCCTGTGCATCTGGATCTTGCACAAATATCAGAAACTATCCATCCAGGAACACAGGACCTCTGTGATGCATATTCCTTCAGGTTTTCGAGAAGGGACCAGGTCAATTTTTTCTCAGATCTGCAGTGGTCATGTATACATTTCTTGGGAAAGCAGAACATTTAAGTTTTCAAATATTTTTACTTCAGAATTTTCAGGGGTTTAGGGCTTTTTCCCTTTGTTCTTTCACCTTCTGGGAGGGTCTTCCCCACCAGGCTCTGCACCACAGAGGGCGAGTGCAGCGGGTCTGCTTCCCGAGCTGTGAGCAGAGGCACTGTGCACCCAGCCCACAGAGTCACGCCACTGAAGTAGCTGTGTTGAGATGCAGCTGATGAGATGATGCTTCAAGGGAAGCTTACCAGTGAATATCCAGTCCTGAAGCTACTGTCTTGCATGTCGACTGGTCAAATCAATTATCTTACACTAAAGGATGTAAAACTGAAACACCAAGAGACAAGTCATCTGTTCCAAGTAAGCAGTTCACAGAGTAAAGGCATCAAAGCCAGCTTCAAAATACCCCACTGAGCAGTCAGTCTTATTCCAGAGCACCCGGCTGCTGTGAATGCTGGAGTGAGCCTTGTCTACACATTGACTGGAAATAATCAAATCTAGAGATGGAGAAATGATCAAGTGTGCATCAAAGCTATAGACACCCTATTTCCTGATTAAAAAAAAATGATTCTAAAACCTGAAAACATTGCGTACAGAAAATCTTTATATTGTGCTGATCAGTTTGCAGGTTCAGCAACTTGCTGGTAACTAGCTACTGGACCCGTGACTTTTGTTACTGTGGTTTGCAGAGCTGGATGTGGTTTGCAGAGCTGAGCCCTTGATAAACTTGAAAGGAAGAAGCAGTTCACAGCCATCCCCATGCCCAGTGCCCACTGTCCCCATGCTGAATGTCCACTCTGTTAAAAGCATACTGTTTCACTTTGGGCCATGAGGCACAGAGTCACTGTTAACTTCTGCTAGTACTGGCCAGGGTAATGCACTCCCTATATTAATGCTCACCGGGGATGACCATGATGGGCAGCTCTCCTGTCCTCTGCAGTGGTAGGTGAGGACCTGGAGTTAGTAACAGGAACAGGTCCACTGGTCCCTGGCCAGGATGCTGCAGGAAGAGGCTGGGGGAAGCAGTGACCCTATCCTTAATGCCCAGACAGCCTACACCACACTGTGTCCATAAGGAGTTTGAGAGTCGAGATGGACTGCAGAGGAGCATCAGTATGGTCATAAGGTCCTGGTCGTCAGAAAGGCTGGACAGAAGGTGGCTTCCAGCAGGAGGCAGAGCTGGCAAGGGCTCCAGGGCTGGATGTCCCTTTCAGGACCAGGAGTCTTAGGGTCTGTCAGGCTGCACATGGGCCAGTGATGTCCAGGGGCTCAGGCCTGGGGGGCCAGGGTGTGTCCATGCAGCTGAGGGTCTGGCCAGCCCTCCAGCATGTTTTTTTTTTTTTTTTTAACTGAAGAGTGACTGTTTTAAGCTCTGCATCTCCTTAGCTTTCTTACCCTAATTCTGTATGGTAGCACACTGATCCAAAACCTACACCACAGAATCTACTTCATGAAAATTTTGTTCATGAATAGATGTGTGAACTGTGAAAAATGGAAAATTCTAAATTCTGTAATCTTAGGAAAATTAGTTTTTCATAAAAATCGTTTTAATCCATTTGAGCCCAGGAATTGCCTTTTTGTTTTGAAAAGCCTCCCACAGGTCACTAAAGTGGGGTCAGGGATGCTCAGGAGCTACGTCAGGCTCTGTATGCTGGTGAGAATGACCATCCTGAGGGTACTCACCCCACCGCAGTCCTCTGCCTCCCAGGATATAAAGGAAGAACACTCCGGCACAGGCTGCGGTCAGCGTGAGGGTCAGTGCGGTCGACACCCTCATCCTGGGGCTGGAACGGACAGGCGGAGCACAGGGCACTCAGCGTGAGTCTGGGTCCTGGAGTCTGCCTCCTGCTCCCACCCTGCAGTCGTGTCCCACCGGAGTGAGTGGCCCCCAGGGCGGGAAGACCCCCGGTCAGAACCAGGCCTGAGTGTCCCCCGTGCCCTGGCTTGCAGATGGAGCTCTCAGGTCTGACAGCCCCAGGCACCGCGTTTCCCAGTCACGCGGGGTTTAGGAGATGGCCTGGGACTTCACGTGGAACACTGCTGGGAATAAAGAGATCTATTTCCCTGGAATCTTTGTGGAACAAGTAACTGATATTAGGAATCCTGCATTTGAAGGAAAGGTAACTAAAAGCCGTGTGTCAGCACTCACACTGGCCCAGGCTCCCAGGACTAGGGCTCTTTAGACCAGGCACAGCCGCTGGTACCGCCTTTACCTTGTTCCTAGCAGCAGGCTCTCTGTACCTGCGCCTGGCCAGGTGCTAAGGAGGACTCCGCCAGCCCTCTTCAGCGGCAGTCACAGAGGGAACAGCTTCGCCAGCCGCGCTTTGCCAGGAGAAGCTGCCCGTGCCGGCCTCGGCCGCTCTTCAAGGGCCACTGACAGATTTCTCCTAAGGGAAAGTCTTGAGGCTGGGCTGGGGCTCAGTGGCAGAGGGCTCACTTAGCACGTGTGAGGCCCTGGGTTCCACCCTCAGCAACACATAAAAATAAACAGATAAAATGAAGGTATTCTGTCAGACTCCCACAAAAAAGACATATTTAAATAAAATGGGAAAGTCAGTTTCACAGCCCACCTTCCTGGCTCTGCTCGGGAAGGCGACCAGCGTGTGTGGTTGGGTGCTTACCAGTCGCGAAGTCTCCTGCAGTGTGGACCTGACCGCCCCAGGCCTAGTTCCCACCACATAAACCCACTCTGCTCTGCTGCCCTCTCAAGTGGCCGGAGGTGGAGCAACTCCAGCTTCCTGGCCACAGAACCCTGGTTGGTGCCATTGTCCCTGGGCTGGGTCCTCCTACACCCTGGCTGGCCAGACTCCCGTGCAGCATCATGCTGCACATGCAGTCCACCCCTGCCCATGAGTCAGAAGGCCTGGGGGTGGAGGAGGGGAGTCTCTGTAGCTGTGAGTGTGGTGAACAACCACAGCGGATCAGTCCCCACTTGTTCTCGTTTCTGTGATGGTCTCTCAGGAAACTCCACGTGAACAGTGCGTGTAGTGGCAGTCTCTGCACTGTGCCTGCATCCCCGGGACTTACTGGTCTTAAACCCAAAGGTGTGCCTTTGATTGGCACCTCCATGGTGCCCCCCCAGCCCTGGAGCCACCTTGAATGCTATACATTTGGCCCTCTGGATGCCACACATGAGGGAGAGCGTGATGAATGTGTCGCTGTGCCTAGGTCTCTGTGTCCGTGCTGTTGGCATTCTGCTGTCCGCAGTGACAGATCTGGCTGTGCTTCCAAGAGCAGCTGACTGTGGTGAAGGAGGCTCAGCCCCGGGGTCTCTGAGCCACATGGGGTCAGCCTTGAGTTCTGGGTAGAAAAGGACGCTGAGGAAGAGCTGGGAACCGGAGTGGTGCAGTGGGCCTCCGGGTGCCTACTCATGTAGCTCTGAAGCTTGCCCAGTGGCCACACAGAGTCCTCACGGGGCAGTGGAGAGGGCACAAGGGCTCTGTCACCCCCCAATCCTCTGAAATCACCTCAAGGGAAATGAGACTCAACACTTGCTCAGCTTCCCAGAAAAATCTGAAGGGTGATTCAGGTTTGTTCTGAGCCTAGTCCAGTCAGACACAGCTAAAGACACCCGGTTTTGACTGACAGAGATTGGACTAGCAGACAGGGCTCCCTCCAGCAAGCCCAGAGGCTCTGCGGTTAGTCTTGGGGTTTCCATAACCCTGATGTTGCTCAGGGCCAGAAGGAAGCTGGGTTCTAGGAGAGCAAGGTGTCTCCAGGGCCCCAACTGCGGTCCCACAGCGCCAACTTCAACCGAAAAGCAGATGTGTTCCGATGCTCCTGGGGAGGCTGGCCGCAGAGTGGCCACTGGGGCACCTCTGACAGCACCGGTTCTTGATGCCCTCCGAGAGCCATCTTCTCTGCCCAGTGTGACTCTCCTGCCTGTAGACATTCTTGCACATTTGACTAGAGGTGGAGAGGCAGATCTAGTCCAGATGCCACAGAGTGCTCACAAAAGCCAGAGCGGACGGGGAATGTGCTGTCGAATTCCCTTATTGTTGAAGAGTTTCTTCCCTAGATTCAGTCTTTCCTGGAGCCTCTTCCTATGTGGAAGGGAACACAAGAATGTGATTAAACCTTGAGATTGCTGTTGTACAAGCTGGGTATGGCCTTGGAGTCTCCATGCCTCCAGCTCCGCCGGCCCAGTCCACCACCCTACATGGTCCTAGAGGCTAGAAGGGCTCCTTGGCCCTCCCTGATGAAGGCAGAGTGAGCCGTGCACCTCACACCTGCCTCCAGGTGCATGTGGCCCAATTGTACCTATGTTCTGAGTCTGGTTTCTCCTCATCGGCAGCTCTGTGCACTAGTCACTGAGCCATCCCACCAGCCAGGTCCCTCACCGGAAGCAACCAGTGGTCCCTCACTGCCAGCATCCATTCAAACATGCTTGCAGTTTTCCAAGTAGGGGCAGGGTGTCCTTCCCCAGAGGGGCAGGAATCCAGGCCAGGGATAGCTCAGGCCCATCAATAAGAGCCAACTTCTAAGGAGCAGAGAACTGACCACTCTGATTTAATGAACTGATCTTCAAAATTGCTCAAGCCAGTTATGTGCTCATCTGTAGCCTTGGACACCAGCCAGCTGACCCATGGCACACTCAAGGTCATGGAATCCAGGGCTCTGCCCTAAGGCCAGGGCCCGCCAAGACTTCAAAAGAGCCACCTGTGCCTTTGACGTCCACGACCCCAGTGGCGCCTGCCTTTCAGAGGCTCAGTGGGGTGTGAGGAGCCCCTCAAGAGCCCTCCAGCGGCTCCAAGTCTTGGTCAGAGCACATTCAGGCTCATGGGAGGGCCCTGAGCGTCACGGCCCAGCGACCCTGAGAACACATGGCCCCACAGACCCACTTAATTGCTCCAGTGGAGTGCTCTTGGAAGCGCTAGTCCAGGCCTCTTTGGGGTGCAGTCTGAAGACAGGGTCTCAACAGGTACAATCTCCCTCCACCCCAGACATAGGAAGGTTGCATAAATGTCCTTATTTTCATAACTTTAGCTTGCTCCCGAGGGTAACTGGGATCTCAGTGTCAGACGACGTGATGACCATCTGGCTTATAGACCATCGATGACCTCAGTTTCTATTGGGTATCAGACACCACAAGTGATGAGTTGTGAGCAAGTAACTAGGGGCTTTTCTGAGGAGAAAGGAAGTGGGCTATAAAAATAACATGCCCTTCTTAAGCAGAAGAGGACAGGTATGCAAGGGGCGGGTTGGTCAGTCTGTGTAACAGCTGGTTGTGGCAGAGGGGTTGAGCTTCTGCACTTCTGAAACCTCTTGTTGAGTCTTGCTTAAGACCTTCCTCGACTGCTGGCAATGGGAAGGCCCAGGCCCAGGGACTCGCGCAGAGCACCAAGGAAACAGAGGGGTTCGGTCCTGAACTCCAACTGGGCGGTGTGAAGGACACTGGCCTCCCCCGGCTGAGCTGGAGAGGGTCCAGCATCCAGGGCGCCACTGTGGGTCCAGGAGAAGCCTGGGAAGGAAGCTGGGGCTCCTCCCAGGGCTGGGATCCAGGTGCCCACAGGCTGGTCTTTCCCTCTGAGCAGGAGCCCGGGAGGCCCACTCCTCTGTGATGTGTGTCCCCAGTGCAGATGTGACACGTGGGGCGACTGGGGAGTCTGAGTCAAGTCCACAGATTTCCAGCAGAGTCCAATACTGAAGTGCCTGAGCAGGGCATTGGACACAAAGCCCCTGTGGTCAGGTGGTGGGGACACAAAGCCCCATGGGTCAGGCAGTAGGGACACAAATCCCAGTGGTCAGGTGGTGGGGACACAAAGCCCCAGTGGTCAGGTGGTGGGGACACAAAGACCCCATGGGTCAGGCAGTGGGGACACAAAGCCCCAGTGGTCAGGTGGCGGGGACACAAAGCCCCAGTGGTCAGGTGGAGGGGACACAAAGCCCCAGTGGTCAGGTGGTGGGGACACAAAGCCCCAGTGGTCAGGTGGTGGGATCACAAAGGCCCCATGGGTCAGGAAGTGGGGACACAAAGCTCCAGTGGTCAGGTGGTGGGGTCACAAAGGCTCCATGGGTCAGGAAGTGGGGACACAAATCCCAGTGGTCAGATGGTGGGGACACAAAGCCCCAGTGGTCAGGTGGTGGGGACACAAACCCCAGTGGTCAGGTGGTGGGGACACAAACCCCAGTGGTCAGATGGTGGGGACACAAAGCCCCAGTGGTCAGATGGTGGGGACACAAAGCCCCAGTGGTCAGGTGGTGGGGACACAAACCCCAGTGGTCAGGTGGTGGGGACACAAACCCCAGTGGTCAGGTGGTGGGGACACAAACCCCAGTGGTCAGGTGGTGGGGACACAAAGCCCCAGTGGTCAGGTGGTGGGGACACAAAGCCCCAGTGGTCAGGTGGTGGGGACACAAAGCCCCAGTGGTCAGGTGTTGAGAGCCACAGCCAGTCAGAATGACGCCTGGCCTTTGCCAGAGGGAATGTTTGAAAGGTGACGCCAGCGAACCATTGAGATGATGATTTGAGTAAGCTGTATATGATTGCTGTGATGCTGGATTGATTGTATTGTATATTTGACCTTTACTGTCGGGCAATGGGGCAGCTCTGGCTGCTTCGGGCGCCCACTACTTTGGAGTTCTCACGGGGATTCCCGGAGAGTTCCCATGGGTTGGGGAAGTTTCGGAGGAGGGATTTCCGGAGGAGGGATTTCCGGTTGGTATGTGGTGTGTCCAGGGAGAAGGAGCCACGTGTGTGGTGGTCAGGAGAGTTCCCGGGGAGCGTGTGTGGAGTGTGCTGGCAGAGTTCAGAAATAAAGTTTGTTCCTGCTTGAGTGGCTCGTGATTTGTGCCCAGCCAGACTGCGGCAGTCAGGCAGTGGGGACACAGAGCCCTGCTGGTCAGGTGGTGGGCTGCAGACTGCCTGTGGGGATCCCATGTCTCAGGACACAGGCATGTCACCAGGTGTCAGCAGGCGCCACAGGCCAGCAGGGATGAGAGCCCTGGTCTCTGCTGGGGTCACCATGCCTGGAGACTTGCCAGGAGAAGAGGAAGCGGGGTGCCTGGCACTTCCGGGGTTCATTTCCTTGGCTGCATGAGATGGGGGCTTAATGCAGTTAAATTTCCATGCCAGAAATATCCACAACAACACTCTTGTAGGCTTTGTGGAATGGGGTTTCCTGCATATGATTGCATATTAGGAACTCCTGAAGTGTAGACCCCCCAGGCCAGCCCTGTGGGAGTCAAAGAAATGAGTTTCTGAGATGTGAGATTAAAAAGCTCTTGGGAAGTTGGGAGGCATGGGACAGCCCAGAGGGCAGTGTAGGGGCCTGCCTCCAGCAGGGGGAGGTAAGGACAGATGTGCCTCTTTGCAACGGTTGACCGTGGGGCTAGGGGACATGTTGGAGGGGGCAGGTGATTGTGATAAGATGGGACTAGAAGGCACAGGTCAGCCCCAGCCTGACAAGCACAGCCACCCAAGGGCAGAGGGCAGAGGCAGGTTGAGCTGTCCAGCTGAGCCCTGAGCCCGCCTCCAGGGTGCAAGGCAGTCAGGGAAGCTTCTTGGACATGAGCCGGGCCTTGCCGGTGCTCTGAGGAGGAGTCTGGGGAGGGTGCTGTAGGTCCTCCGGGTGACACACCATCAGGTGGTGGGGGTCTGGATCATCCTCTACCGGGAGAGTGTCTCCACGTATCCCTGGCAAAGAAATAGCCCCACATTTACTTGTGTTTTTCTTGAGAGAATGGAATCACATGATTAGGAAGCATGAATCATCCCCCAATAAGAGAACTTGCAGAGACAATGAACTGCAGCAAATTGGGAAGGCATTCAATTTCTGCAGACTAACCACTGGAACGACATCTGCCAGGAGGTGACCTGGGAAGCTGGCAGTGGGCTGTGTCCTTGTGCATCTTTGAGGGGTGTCTAGCCTCATTTCTAGACTGGGGCTCAGCAATGATCAAACACCTGTTAAGTATTGGAGCTGGACGACCCCTGTTTTGCAAAATACCCTTTATATAATGAGTATATAATACTCATTATATTTGGATCTAATGAGGACCATGTGCTGATGCTTATATAACATAGAAGCACGAAGTCCGAGTTCTATGCAGTGTTCCTAATAATGTTGTAGGGGTTTACACTCTAGAACATATGACTTATTTTTAAATTGCATGTTTCAGGCTGAGTGCAAGGAAGGTGTTAGGAGAAACAGAACTTTCTAGAGGTTCCTCATGGCCTCAGGGAGCCAGCCAGACAGGGCTGTGCAAACATGAGCCCCAGTGGCAGAGATGGCTCTAGTTGACGCAGTGTCTGGAGTGGAGCTGCCCCATCCTTCACCCGGCAGAACAGAACAGAGGGTGGTGCTGGGCTTTCCCGGTGCTCGCCTGGTGCTAACGCAGTTACGTACCTACCACCTTTCAGGAGAAATGAGCCCTCTACTGCCTTTCAGGACCAATGGGCCCTTGGGGGCCTCAGCTTTGCTGAGCAAGAGGCATTTTGGTGCAGTGAGTTCCCAGGCAGCCAACGTGCACACACTCGCTTCCCACCCGCCCTCTTAGCTGGGTCCACACTGCTGGTGAGCCATGGATGTGCCCACTCTGCCATCCGCAGGGCCAGATGCTGTCCTGAATCTCCTGCCCTTGCCTCTCTGGGCACGTCTATCTGGGAGATGTGTTGGAGCATGTGGGTGTGGAATTCCTGGAAGAAATTTGGATTTTCCTGGACATGGCTTTCCAGCTCCTCACTCCTGGCTAGTACCTGCTGGCATCTGTGGCCATGTGGTTCTGGAGGGTCCCACCTACTGGAAGTGTTTTCTGCCTCTTCTCCCAGCCAGGGGTCCACTCCTGTTCTGACTGGAGGCCCTCTGGGGAAGATGAGCCTCTGGACACACCAGGCAAGCTCTGGGCTGGACTGCTGCTCCTGAAACTGGCCAGCCCAGCCTGCATGGTGTCACCTTCCCAGAGAAGCAGCATGGCCTCCTCATGGGCTGACAGAGGCAGCCCAGCCCCTGAGGTGAGGCCTCACCTTCACACTCAGGGCCCACATGCGAGCTTTGGTTAATTAATTCTGCTGTGTTAATTAATTTCCTTAACAATCCTGTGAGGAATGGTATTGACTCCCCCCAAGTTCAGGAAACCAGAGCCCAGAAATGTAGAGAGGTAAAGATAACGAGGACAATCGGGGAGTAGGACACACGGAACCGTGATGTTGGACCTGGGGTGGGAAGTGGGGGAGTCACAGGAGGTCCTTGCTACCATGGCTGAGGGCACAGAGGTGGCCATCTGTGGAAGGAGAGATCCTGGTGGGCTCTGGTGGACCCCTGACCCCTCTGTTCTCATACTGAGGGGAACATTCTGGCTCTAGTGTCTTATATAGATGCCTCCCCCTCACAACAGGGTCACTTTCCAATAACCCACCCTAGATTTGAAAGATGGCAACCTGAAAATGCATGGATCTCACTCAACCTTCCACATCCGGCTCTGGTCAGGCACTGCAGAGTGGCCACAGGGGCTGCCCAGCCAGCTGGGAGCATCGCGAACAAGTGTCATGCCAAGAATCACCAGCCAGGGAAAGAAAGTTCAAAAGGTGCAGCCTGGCCTCGGGGAAGGCTGCCCTCATTCCCATCACAAGGTTGGGAAATCAGAATTGGAACTGTTTTCAGCTGAGAGTGTGTGTGTGACATTGGGGTGACTGATAAAAGGACACACAGCAAAGAATGCCCACTCCCAGGAGGACACTTGGAGTTCCCACTGGGGATCAAAGGCCACTGCCTTGGGAAGACCCCTCTACTCAGCACCCTGTCTCTCCTGCTTGCTGCTGGGACACCCAACCTGAGCAGTGACCACACTGGAAGACACGATCGTCCACTCATCCCTGGGTCACACCTCCCTCCCCGGGGCTCATTTCCATTAGGCCCAGCTCGAATCCCACCTGAGCATCGTGTGATCCACTCAGCTCTGACCTCCCTCCACTCAGCACTCACTCCCCACCCCAGGGACCCCCCTGCCCAGGCCCCCTTCATGCACAATCAGTGGCTTCAAGAGGCTTGCTGCTGCCCAGCAGCCCCGTTCTCGTGGGCTGACCCCCACCATGATCATGTCACACCCCTGCTCTTCCCAGACTCTGACACCCCGGCCCTACAGTTCCGTCTCCTGCAGCTGCTCCCAGGAATACAGGCGGGGGGCACATTGAAGGCACCGTCATTGCACCCCTTCTCTCTGCTCTCCATGGTGGTTGGGGTCCACTGTAGGGAGACCACTGGTCTCTTGGAAGGACAGGGTCACTGAAGCTGGTTGGATCATTCCAGGCCCATGTCCACGGAGGCCTGAAACTGCTACTGCCCAATAGCCAGGAACTGTAAGAAAAGCTCTGACCACTCATTGTGTCCAGTTTCTGGAAGTCCAAACTCCCAGAGGCACCCATGAGCCCATATGAATCAGTAGGAGGAAGTTCATGCCCCATAGCTCACTCCTGGGTTTACCAGTAGCACGGCCCAGTTAGCTATGTGTCCAAGGGGCACACAGTCCCCTCAGTAAACTTGTGCCATGGCTCCCCGGAGAACAAGGAATCCCCACGTGTCTTAGAAGTCCTAAATCCAAAGATGAAGCCTGCCCTGTGCCTCTGGGAGGGCCCTGCTCTTATCCCTGAGGGAGCTGGTGCTGCCTGTGCATCCTCCTCCGGTGCCTCTGCCCTCTTGAAGCATGGTGTGCATAGAGTCTGGTCCCTCAGGTGCCCTGACCTGAGCCATTGCCACAGATGCTCTGTTCTTGTCCACTTAATGACCCGTACTCCTTCTTTTGTGTCAGCAACTTCATGCCCATACTGAATTATTTAGACATGTTTTACTGCACAACCCTCTCTGAATCTACCCACTTTCTCTGACCTCCATTACAATCAAACTGTTTTAAAATAATAGAAAACTGTGGTGGGCAAACTGAGACCTGTGCATGATTGATGGGAAGGTGAGCTGTGCAGCCACCATGGACAGCAGTTCCCCAGCTCTTCAGGATATCAGCACCCTTACCTGCAGGCTCTGTCCCCAGTTCCCTGGGATCGCTGCCTCAAACAACCACCTTGTAGGAGGCACCTTCCCCTGGCTCAGCTGGTTCCTCAGGCCACTCTACCCCAGCCTCTGCCTAGGTAGCACCTTCCTGGCAGGCTCTCACTCCTCTGATCCTGGGGGAATGAGGGCCCCCACCTGCTTGAAGACATCTTGTCCACATTAAATCCCAAACATAATGAAGGCCTTCATTTACCCTGACGCCACACTGGATGAACTGATTCGGTATGACAGAACTCCCGTGAAATTCAAACCTGAATAGCAAGCAATTTCTCCAAGCACTCGCCAACTCTGTGAAGAAGATAATCAAGGTCAACTGATTGGAAAAACTTAGGGAGCATGAATCATTATGTTTGGGACCAGGACAGGTAGCAGGGTGCGGTGGCACACGCCTGTCATCCCAGAGGCTTGGGAGGCTGAGATAGGAGAATTGCAAGTTCAAAGCCAGCCTCAGCAACGGGAAGACACTAAGCAACTCAGTGAGACCCTGTCTCTAAATAAAATACAAAAGAGGGCTGGGGATATGGCTCAGTGGTCGAGTGCCCCTGAGTTTAATCCCTGGCACCAAAACCAAAAACAAACAAACAATAACAAAAAAAGACAGGTGACCACAAAGAGGTCCCTAACCAAATTACATGAACTTCTTTTTCATTTTCAAATATAAAATAAACTTTCAGTTATGCACTCAGTAAAGCTGTCAACCCCACTATGAAATGCCCAGCTTCCGTGCTGTGAGCAGAGCACCCGGGAAAGGGGTGGGGGTGGGTGCCACAGGCCTGCAGCCCTACCACAGCCCTGAGAGGTGGAGTTTAAGTTTTGAGTTACGTTTCAATGGATAAATTTACAATTATTAGAGAAAAAGACATCTTCGTGGTTCTTTGATATTTAATGGGCTAGGGCTGTGGCTCAGTGGCAGAGCGCTTGCCTAGCACCTGTAAAGGCACTGGGTTCAATCCTTGGTACCACATCAATAAAATAAAGAATATATAAGACAGTAACCTACAATTTTGTTGGTTGGATGTCACCTTGATGAATTTGCTACTTTTATTTATTGAAATATTTCATTTCCATTGTTGCTGCAGAAAAGTTTAATTTGAATTCCTTGGAGACAGTGAGACAGTCTGTCACTAGTTGCGATACAGAACAGAATACGCTGGCCACTGAAGAGAAATCGGGAATGATGACTCATCCCAGTCTCTGTCTGGGAAGGCTGTGCTTCCCAGCCTGGAACGTGTGGCCAAGGAGATGTGTCCAGGTGTGTGGGCTTCCACCTGGTGGTGGTGTGGGCTTCCACCTGGGCGTCCTCTGAGGAGCTGGTGGGAGCTCCAGGCCACTGCAGCTCAACACTCATTTCCTGTGCTCACGGGACACTTTCATCTTTCTTCCTCCCATTCCCGGGAGCCTGCAGCCAATGCTGTCCTCCTCCTCCAATGTGCCCCTGAGGATTTCCACTCTCTGCAGAAGGGCCCTGCTCGCACAGCTGGGAGCCTCCTCTCACACTCAAGCTGCTGTTGCAGGTGGAAGCCACATTTAATGAAGGCTGTGCTCCCCAGCAGGTACTCTGAGGTGACCCAGCCTTCCAGTGAGGCCCACTCTTCAGCAAGCAGCCTCCTATGAGGGATAGGGACAAATGTCTCCGCAGTGTCAACCTGCTGGCTATCCTGGGAAATGTGTGGACCTTAATACAACTGGAATGTGTCCGAGAGGAAATGGACACATAGGGGATCTCTCAGAAGGTCCAGAGTGGGAGGTGGAGGCTAACATTCACCGAGGAGTTCAGGCCCAGCACCAACAGAGCTCGTGGGCTGGGTGCTGGCTTCTCAAGGTTTTCCTGCTAGAAATGCAGAAAGTACCCCACACCACACTGGTGTACCCCACTCTCCAAGCACCTCAAGCGCTTCATCTGCTTTGGGACAACACAATCAAGCAAAGAGAAAAATCTCCAGATGCCAAGCACAATTGGGCTCATTGCCTGCTGGAGGAAGGTAGGCTTGAAGGGTTTCTGCAGAAACTCCCTGGGGCCGAGCACATGGCTTCCGTCCCCAGTGCACATGCCGGCACCGGCCTCTCACATATGTTCTGGAAAACCCCGCCCCATCACACCAGGGCTCCCTGGGTGAAGACAGTAGCTGCAAGGGCTTCTCCCACCCGCCTTCCCTTCTAATGAAGGGAGTTCCAGTGACAGCGGCTTGGGTGCAGTCCCAGAAAGGGGGTTGGAGGAGCCTCGTTCTGCTGCATGAGCAAGCTGTCCACCTCTTCACGAGTCACCCCCGTGTTCTTCCACACACCTGTTGGAAGTGCTAGGGCCACAAGAATGCACCTGAGGAGACCAGAACAGAACAAACTTGACTAAGGCAACTGCTTCCTGATCTCCTCCAGAAGCACTCAGGCAGGAAAACATCCTGAACTTGGGACTGAGAACCTAAGGCGAAGGTGTGAGAATTCATTCCTTAGATTTCCTCTGTAAACATTTTGTTATCCATAATTATAGATTTTCACAAGCACTTCTAAAAACTACTAGTTTTCTAAAGTCAATTTATGCAAAGAGAGTAGAAAATAACAGATTGGTCTATTCCCAATTCCTGAAAAATTTACTGGGTGTAAACTAAAATCTTTCACTTCTGGAACTATAAACATATGAATTAATTCCCCGCTTCTCAAACATCAGGGAGGCTGAGGGGGACAGCCTATTAGGTGGCAGGTACGGCCACCGAGCGCCAGGCCAAAGAGCAGGGTAGCCCTGTTGCCTGGCCCAGCACACCCTCGAGGCTCTCCTCCCGGACCAGTATCTCTCTCTAGGCCCTGCGTTAACCTCGAGGCTGGGCCAGAGGGGCCAGGTGGAGGTGGTCCACCTGGTCCGTTGCAGTGGTAAGGCCAGCATGCCCACCTGGTGTTTAATGCAGCACAGCAGATCAACATACAAAATTATATTTCTGGATCGTTTTCTGTGGTTTAGGGAACTGGGTATGAGTCTGAGCCAAGACAACACTGTGCCTAAGAGTGAGGTGGGGGTATCACAGAAAGGAAGCAGCGCTCAGATTACGGGGGACGGGGGACAGTCACTGTGGCAGGACCACAGAAAGTAAAAAATGACACAATCCCTGAGAAATGACAAAGGCAGAAGGGAACTGGAAAGGTGGGTGTGTGTGTCATGATCCACCCCCCCACCCTGCCCCCTCTTGAGAAACCATGGATGGGAGCCATCCTTCCCATCTCCTCTGTATAAGGACAAACAGCTGAGGATCTGGTGGAGGGATACTGTTGCTGAATGTTTCAGCTACAAGCAGGCCCAGGAGTAGAAAAAAGAAGACAAGGCAGCAGCAAGGGGGAGGACCAGAGCAGGTGGCAGGGGTCAGAGCTGCAGGAAGGTGGTGGTCAGCCAACAGAAGAGAAGGCTGTCATTTTTCCAGGAGCCCCTACCTGGTCAGTGAAGTTGTGCAAGCCTGTTTTGTTTCTCCTACAGAAAGCTGAATAGAATGAGCACAACTCTCAAATGTGTTATTGCTAGCTGCACTGCAGAATCTGCAAGACCTAAAGTTCAGGTCAGGCCAAGATCACACAGCCAGAGGCAAGGTGAACGGAACCAGGAATCCAGAGTCTGCCCAGGTCAGGATCCCAGCAGGTGGACTTGATGTTCTGGTTGGTGCTGCTGCTAAGCCTGAAAGTTCAAAGGGAATGAAGAACCACACAGTGTTGTGGGTCTGGGCAGAGGGTCATCCCTGCCAGGCTCTGAGGCACTGGAGCCTGGCCCTCAGTGATCTGCCATGCACAACAGGATCACACAACATTTGCACAACATTTGTGTTTGGGCTGAAGCCTCTGGGCAGCACCCCCCGGGCACTGCTGGAACTAGAGTCCTGAGCCAAGATGTGGAGAGCCAGGTCTGGACGTGGTGGGATCCATGCCTCCTCTGAACTGATCCACGGGACACAAATCCCTGAGGAAGCACAGGTAAGCTACAGGTCCTGTAAACCCTCCACAAGATGTGCCAACCATCTCCCAGGTGCCAGTGCACCAGGGTCACCAGCTCCATCGCTCAGAGTCAGGGTACCATGGTGCACTTCCTGCTGCCAAGGGGCAGGGAGGACTATTGGGAACCAGTGGCTTGCAGAAACCTTTTAGAACTCAGAGACAAGATCATAGCCACATGGACACCCTCATGCTTGATGGAACACTTGGTGAGTGGTGGCCCAGTTCAGGCTGGCCGATGGTGTGTAGTGGGAGAGACACCGCTCCACTTAATGTCTGGGAAGCATGTTCCTTAGAGGAACAAGGACAAGGCACTCAATCCCAATGCCCACAAGGAGCAAGGGTGGCCACAGCATGAGTCTGGGTATTGCCTGTAAGGGGGGAGGCAGTTAGATGGGTACAGCGGATACAGGTCTTGCAGATACGGAATGGATCCTTGTTCCCTGGTGCTGAAGATTAAATACTAGCGAAACACTGAGGCAGGCATAGAAGGCAAGTTTATTTAAGAAAGTGATAGCGACAGAAGTGGCCCCAAAGCTGGGTGCCTGCCAGAGAGGTGTGTTGCTCTTTTATAGACCCTAGAATCCTTTTTTAAGTATTGTCTTCTCTTTCTTTTCCTTGTACATACCTTAGAGCAAGGATAAGGGGGTCAAGTGTTTGCAACCCAGAGTGCCCAGAGCACAATTAGATTGTAGAGGTCAACAACACCTTGTCTTCTGTTTGATAACCAGACCTCATCCTCTTTCGACCCCCATCATTCATCACCTACACTGACTGCCTGACCTTTGCTACGGAACGTGACATCCTGTGCACTCGGGCCATGCGGGGCTGCAGGCAGACTGATTTTTAGCAAAGAAAGTATGGGGGGGGGCGGTCAGCAAAGTGGGCTCATTTAAGAGAATTATTCTCTTAACCTCGGGTTCCCACCATCTTCATCATTTTACCTCCTTACCCAGCTGAGGGGTGGGAGGAGACTGTCCACCCAGGACTGTGGCCGCCTGGACTGCACACCACGGTGAGAGACTGGACCGAAGGCGCTGTGCGTGAGCCGCGTAGGACGAGCACCAGCAGGGCCTGGGTCCTCGGTGGTCACAGGCAGTTCAGTTCATCTGCTGCACCTGCGCGCGTCCCAGTTAGCTGTCCCCCGCCCGGCCCCTTAACAACGGAGTGAGTTCCCAAGGTCTGGATGTCCCTAAGCTACGGGTACCAACCCGAGCTCTCCAGGTCCCAGGGCTGGACAGGTCCCGGCCCGCGGGGAGCCCTAGCCGCCCGACCGCGGGGTCGGGGAGCAACCCCCGGAAGCGCAGGCAGAGCACCACCACCAGTACGACCGCACCAGACCGCGAGATAGGGGCCCGGAGGGCGGGGCAGTATCGCGAGACGACCATTCTCGCGACCAGCGGCGATCTCGCGAGACTACAGTGCGCGTCCCTCCTGGGGAGCCGGGCGGGGCGAAACGGCTCGGCGGCTGTGGCGAGGGCGGGCCTTGCGGGCACCATGCCGTCGGCCTTCTCAGTCAGCGCCTTCCCCGTCAGCATCCCCGCGGTGATCACGGTAACAGTCGGCCGCCGAGGTGCAGGAACCGGTGTGGGCGCGGTCGGGTTGCCCCCCCGCCCCCGGGTTCGCGGGAGGGAGGCGTGGACCGCGCTGCGAGGGCGGGGCTTGGCCTTGCGGGCGGGGCTTGGTGGCGGTAGGCGGGGCTTGGTGGCGGTAGGCGGGGCCTGGGCCGGACCGCGGTCACGGGGCGTGGCTCTGCCCGTGGGGCTGGACCTGGGCGGGATTGTAGTCGTGGGGCGGGGCTGGGTCCCGGGCGAGGGCCTGCGCTGCAGGTTGGGTTCCCTCCTGCGCTGCTCTCAGGCTGCCTCTCTGGGTCTCTGGCTCCTGGTGTGGCCCCGGGTTTGGGGCCTGGGCAGGGAGAGATTCCTTCCCTGCCAGGCTATGGACAGGCTGCTCTGTGTTCTAATACCCAAAAGTCAGGGGTGTTCACCCCCTACCTGAGAGCAGTGTGGACACTTAGAGCTGTCCTTGAGGGTCCTGGGAGCAGGGATTGCCTCACCCAGGAGGGGTACAGGAAGGCCTCAGCATCCTGTACTGGGAGCTGGGCCTGGGGGTTGGGGTCCAGGCTCAGAAGGCTCCCAGCCTGGTGGTGGAGACCAGGAGCGCTGGGCGTATGGCAGAAAGGGTGGGAAGATCAGGTCATTGGGGTTAGGTGGCCCAGGCTTCCAAGGCATTGGTGCTAAGGCAGTAGTCCAAGGGACTTCCACAGTCCTAGTTTCTATTTGTATTAACCAAGTGCATCACCTTGAAGTTGCTTAACCTCCTTGTCACCTCGGGGTGTGTTCATTGCTTAGATTTTACCCAACTTTAAAATACTGCTTTATTCAACCACCCAAACAGGCAGGTTGGTGATGCCCTCTGTGTTGTGTGCTCAGACTATAAAGTCTTTAAAAACTCTTTGGTGTGGTTGCAGTGGAGAGGATTCCTACTTCTCTCCCTTTCCTTTTCCTGCTCCCACCTTCCCATGAGGGCTGACTGTGTGCTCGGGGCCCCTGAGAAAGCTGTATCCTGGGCTGAGCCTGCCCTGCCTGACTCGCCGTATCCTCACAGCAGACAGACTGGAGTGAGCCCTGGCTGGTGGGGCTGGCTGTCTTCCACGTGCTGTGCCTGCTTCTCACTTGCTTCTCATCCCAGAGGTACCGACTACAGATTGGCCATTTCCTGTGTCTCGGTGAGCAGAACAGAACAAAATCCCTGTGCTCTGATGGCCATGCGACCTGATGCCAGCATGCCATCTCCAAAATATGTAAATATTTTTACAGTCCCTCCCATAACTTCCAAGAGTCATTCTGTGTGAATTTGAGAGGAACCTTTGGAGCACCTCCCCTGTGCCAGGAGGGTGCTGAATTCCGATGGTTACAAAGACTTCTTAAGTGTAATGAAATCTGGCTATTTTTAAAGCAGACATTTCCCTGCTTGGGCTCAGTCCTGCACTGCTTGCTCTGGAGAAAGGATGTAAACTAAGAAGGAAAGTTTATGTGTTGAAATTATATTGCCTAGATGAGTTTTAAAATTAAGGGCTAAGGAATTTAGAGAAGGGATGTAGCTTCATGAAAAGATTGACAAAAATTTCATGGAGCAAGCAAAATCATGGTACAGGGTGGGAAGAGCAGGTAAGGTGGAGTAAGAAAAGATGAAGAGCAGCCAGCTGGCCCAGGCGAGAGGGCGTGAGCATCCAAATGAGGGAAGGAAGACAGATTCCAGTCTAGAGGGCTGGAGTTGGGTAGGGAGTATGGATCAGAGGTCAGAGAAACTATATCCTGCAGGGCTGAGCATTCTGATGCCCCCTCTGAGGCATAAGGGGTTCTGGCTAACACTGTGGGGGAGAGCCTCTGAGCCTGACCAGGCCCTGATTTTGTAGACATTAGAAAGACAGCAAAGAGCTGGGCCCAGTGGCACACGCCTGTAATCCCAGCAGCTTGGGAGACTGAGGCAGGAGGATTGCAAGTTCAAAACCAGCCACAACAAAAGTGAGACACTAAGCAACTCAGCGAGACCCTGTCTCAAAAAAGCCTGGGGATGTGCCTCAGTGGTCAAGGTCCCCTGAGTTCAATCACCTGTACCACCCCTGCTCCCAAAAGATAGTGAAGATTCTGTTAAGTAATTAAAACATATCAGCTACTTTGAGAGAAGCTCAAACACCAGGTTGCCTTAGGAAGACTGGAGTGAAACGGTCAGAGCTTGCATTACAGAAAAGTGGGTCTGTAAAAATCTAGGTGATCCGTGTTGTTAGGTCCAGTTCTCCACGGGAGAGCTTCTACCAGGTCAAGCCCTAAGGAAGGGCAGGGATACAGTGGGGAACAAAATAGCCTCCTGTCTTAATGGAACTTCCCAGAGGACAACTCCTTCAGCACATACTCACAGGCCTCATTGCACTGTTACCACCATGCGGAGCTTCTGATGGGAAAGGCCAGAGCATAGGAAGGTGTGTGATGCCAGACTGAGGTGGCAGGAGCCAGGCAGGGGGCCAGGGGAGCTCCCAGGAGAGGTCAGGGTAGGAAGAGGTGGCAGAGCCAGGCAGGGGGCCAGGGGAGCTCCCTGCAGAGGGCAAGGTGGGAAGTTCGTACAGCAGGTGCCTTGAAGAAGGGCAGCCTCCTAGGAGAGCTAACCCATGGAGCAGTTTGAAACTTATGAACAGTGTGGGGTTGGGATGTGACTATGGTCACATTGTTCCATGTGCTCTTCATGTCCTCTGACTCATTAGATTCCTAAGCTGCCCTACTAAGGGTTGGGTATTATTTGCCACCTTCTTACAGATGAAACACACTGAGATTGAGAGACTCCCCTAGTTGTGCAGTGCATCATCAGCAGGGAGGAGGCCAGGCTCCTAGCCAGCTCTTGGCCTCTCTGGCTCTGCATTCTGTTTGCCTTCATGGGTCTACCTGTCAGGCAGGTATTGAGGAGGTAGATAGCCCTGGGCTAACCCACTGTCCGATTTGGTTCAAAAAGGTTTGGCTGACAGTGAAGGCTTGGAGTTGCTGAGTTTGCTCTAGTCCCTCACACACTCTCTCTCTGGCCTGCGTGGACACAGGCCTCACCCTACACTAGCAGGAGGCCTGGACAGTTGTGCTCTGTGCTCCAGGAATGCCATGGTCTTTGGGAGGCTGGAGGGCTGAGAGGCCATGCAGCCCCCGGTCAGCAGCCCCCATGGCTGCACCACCTGGCTCCTTGAAGGTAGGGATGTATCATAGCAGTCTCACCTGGACGGCCTGAACCTCATGAGGCAGGGAAGCAGTTTAGGCACCAGGTGTGGAGTCTTGCTTATGATCCCACTGCAGGGTGTCCAGGAGCCACCTGTGGCTGGAATCTCAGCATAGCTGTGCCTCGTAGTGGGCACTGGGCACTCCAGCCTGGGCCTCCAGCAGTCCCACGGGTCCCATCCAGCCCACCGACACCTTCGGTCAGGAAGCATGTTCTACATTCACAATTTAATTGTAGCCAAAACAGAAATTGCATTTCTCTTCATTGTGTCAGTGTCCTGGTGTAAAGAGCGATGTGCTGACCCTGGCCATCTCCATTCTAACGTGATTTCTGTCTTTTCAGTGGTCCTGGTCTATTGTGCTGAGTACATCAATGAAGTGGCCGCAATGAACTGGAGGTAAAGTCGGCTCCTGACTTTTCAGGAGTCAGCCACCGTGCTGTTCACACGCAGCACTCCCTGTGAGCGTCAGACTTATGGAAGACAGCAGGAAGCAGGAGTGCGCCACACCCTGAGAAGCAGCTGGTTAAATGTTTCACGAACCGCGTTACCTTTGGTGACTGAACCATGCCACTGTACCTGTTGGTTGATCCTTAATAACAGTGAGGGAAATTCATGGGCTACTTTAATTTCAGTTACAGAATTGAAAAAAGATGGGTCCTGCAGGAGCCTCCTAAGGAGGCTGCAAGTCTCAGCGCAGGGCGTTCCCAGCTCAGCGGTCCTTAAGAGCAGAGGCTGGCTGTGAAGCCAGGCCTGTCATTGGTGCAGAGCACCGAGGCTGCTGCTGCGTAGCTCCAGGACTTGAGGTCACTAGCAGACCTGCAGTGGTGCCCTGCCTGCAGCCAGCCCGGAACTTCTGGTGGGCAGATTTTTGAGCCTTGAAGTATCTTTTGGCTCTTTTCCCCCATCATCATCTCCCATAAAGAGCCCTGTGGCGATGCCAAGTTATTTGCTGTTTTTTGTTTTTTGTTTTTTTTAAACAGGTTGTTTTCAAAATACCAGTATTTTGACTCCAGGGGGATGTTCATTTCTGTCGTGTTCTCAGCACCGCTGCTGCTCAACGCCATGATCATTGTGGTATGTAGCTTTAGACTTTTAAGTCCTGGTTTTCTTCAGGCCTTTTTCCCAGTTCTGAATATGTCCTAAAATGATTGTTGTAGATTTTGTGGGTACGCAAGACTTTGAACGTGATGACTGACCTGAAGAACTTGCAAGAGAAAAGAAAAGAGAAGCAGCGGAGGAAGGAGGAGTGAGGTCGTGCCCGTTCGCTTCGTCTGCCAGGGGGTTCTGTGCAGTGGGGCCCAGGTGCCCTCAGCTGGCTTGGGGAAAACCGTGCTCCCTCTGGAGGCCCAGTGCTGGAGCACACACTAAAGTTGTTTCTCAAATTAGCACGGATTGTACCCCTGTGTGTTTGTTGAGCCTGGGTCCACCCTTAGCATGCCTGGTCTCTGGCTGAGCCCCAGGAGGGCCCTGTGCCTCTCTCCAGGACTCCATAGTCAGTTACAGAGTGTCTGCTTGGTATGGAATCTGAACCCCGAGTGGTAGTGCTGTCCTGCACACAGGCCCATCACCTGGCTGTCCCCCTGTGTCTTGTGCTCCACGGGATGGCTCTTAACTGAAGGCAGTTTTGCCCCCAAAGGACTTGTGACAGTTTGGTAACACTTTTGCTTGTCACTGTAGGTGGAAGTGGGTGGAGCCTAAATGCTGCTGAACTCCTGCAAGGATAGACTGTGGCCTCCCAGAGGACTGTACAGAGTGCTGGCCCCCCGTCTTCTCAGCCTGAGGCCTTTGAAGCAGGTCTGGCAAAGATGGAACATATCTAACGTACCAACCAGTCCCCTGAGCCCAGGCCCTCTGAAACCACCAGCTGGGCATATCATGTAATGACCAGTCCCCTGAGCCCAGGCCCTCTGAAACCACCAGCTGGGCACATCATGTAATGACCAGTCCCCTGAGCCCAGGCCCTCTGAAACCACCAGCTGGGCACATCATGTAATGACCAGTCCCCTGAGCCCAGGCCCTCTGAAACCACCAGCTGGGCACATCTCAGTGCAGCGGCTGGATCCCATGAGGTTAGGCTTTCTGAAATCAACATGGGGCCACCTCACTGAAAATACTTTTGCTCAAGATTCTCATGTGAAGGGAAGCGTGAAGTCGGGACTACATGGAAAAGAATATGTTAAATGAACCCTTTATTTTGTTCTGAGTGCAGAATTACAGATAGAGGAACATTCACTGGAAGTCTAGTGGGCTCCACCCAACCTGGACGGGGCAGGTCCCTTGTTCCCTCCCTGAGTCTTATCCTGCTTGAGCACCTTCAGGCTGCCTGTCTGGGGTATGGTGCTGTGAAACACTTTTCAAATTTCAGAAAGAAAAAAACTGTCCAAATTTAGAAGGTTAAAAATTGACAGTTTGTCAGATTGAAAAATTGTCTAGAAATCCAGATATGTGAGTTTTAAGTTTTTACATGGTGTTAAGCTCTTAGTGAAGAAGCTAGACTGAGTCAACAGGAGGTAGATGTGAGCAGATAGAATCCTCAGCTAGGCCCCTGGAGCTCTTTGCCTGTAGCTCTTCCCAGTCCCTCTGGGATTGTTCAGCTTGTAGAGTGAACACAGAGGTGTCTGAGAAACCTGATCTTAAGCAAGTCCAATCTCAAGTCGACATCACCTGTGAGGTTGTGTGGCACGTCTGACGGTACACATCCCAGTTACTGCAGGGTGTTTAGTGACACGGGCTTCACTCAAGTTCCCACCCCACAAGGAGGTTTCATGGAAAATGAAGTGTGGGCTGCTATATTTGACTGCAGGAGCTCAGGGCAGGCATGTGTGGCTCTCCAGGGCCAGCCATGGGAAGCAGGTCAGGAAATTGCTGGAGAGGACATGTCTGAGGACGGTGTCTGAGCTCATGCCCAGCTGAAATGCACCAGCAAGGTGGTAGACCCTGTCTGTCTGTTGGTCCATGTGCATCTGGGCCTGCCCAACTGAGTCCAGCCTCCCTGGATAAAGGTGTGTGATAGTACTGTTAGCTCTGTATCTTGGTGCAGCCCACATGTGACCCTGATGTGGGCTCCGGGTTTCACAAAAATGAACTTTTTAGTGAGGCTCCTGTTTTAGTGGCTGGAAATTGCATTGCTAGCAACTATCTTCATATCTTTTCTTCTTGTTAGAGAAAATTCTGCAAGCCAAAATCATCAACACTGAGTAATTCATAAAACTTGTGTGGGCATATGCAGGGTTCCAGTGGGGGTTGTGGTGCGGGACAGGCACTTGCCCATATGCCTGAAGTGCTGGGCTCCAGTTTTAAAACAAGGTGTGGGGTGTGAGCCCCACTCATCCATGCTGTGAGAATGGAAGGCTCAGGGGCCCCTGCTCCTCCGCTTAAGTTAGGAAGTGCTTTTACCATGTGTTTATGAACAAAGCAGAAAAAAGAACATTCTGCATACTCCAAGCCTGTGACACTGTAAGTTTATTGATTGATATGCAATAAAACCTTTGATAGTACATAGTATGTTTACCCCAGAGAGTGTTTGTTTTGATTCTGAGCTTAGGACAGGATCCCCACTACAGGGTGGGCTCCTCAGCACCTGGCCGTGACTTTTACTCACCCAGAAATTTGTCAACTCCCCAGAAGGACATGAACTCAGGCTTAGAGATGGGTGCTTCAGATTAGAAGGAAGTGCCTGGCCTGCACTGTTAAGGAACTGAGAAGGTAGAGGGAATCTGAGGTGCTCCTTTCCTTCACAAGACATCTACATGGGAAGTAAAAGTGCTCACAGGTGTGCTGGAGGCGCAGCATGGGGTGCCTCCTTGGTCTTGAGTCAGATGCTGGAGGTCGCTGCGGTGCCTGACAGCCCCACTTCCCCAGGTCCTTGCTTTGGGAGGTCTTCAGGCTTCCTCCTCCAGGCTTCTGGTGGGCCATTCTCTTGTACGTTATACAGAACATGTGTAAGTCACTGGGGTCCCTGGAAGGGCACTCAGGATTCAGGCTGTCACGGGTGGCTTTCAGTGGCAGGGCAAGACCAGGACCAACCTCTGAGTCCTTCCAGAGGGCTCCTGTGGGTGTGCTGAGCAGCTGCAGGGGGTGTGGCCCGCCAGAGCCTCTGCATGTTTGTGTTGAGGTCCTCACATGGGAGGGAGTGTATGGCCTGGCCTGTTCATTGAAGTACTCCTGTGACCGGCAGGTCATCCCCGGTGACCTCCTGAGTGCCGGTGACCTCCTGAGTGCCGGTGACTGCTTGACTGTACTCATGATGCAGCGGAGGGAGACAGAATAGAAAAGAATGTGGATCGTGCATCTAGTCTTGCCTTGTGGTCCACTGGGCAGTGGTCCCTGGACCTGTGAACACCAAAATTGTCAGGTTACCAAAAAGAGTGGTAGTGGCACAGACCCAGGCACATCCTCCTGTGTGTTAAATCACGTCTAGGTTGATTATAATTTCCAATACAATGTAAATGCAGAATAAACATGTCTTACACTGTATTGTTCAGGAGGTAATAAAAATGTACGTATTCAGTCACCCCACTTTTTACAAAATATTTGTGATGCAGTTGGTGGACTGCAAGGATGTAGAAGCAAGGGGTCCAGAGGACCAACTGCATGCTGGGTCTTAGGAGTGTCATGAAAGAAACAGCAGAGTGCAGGGAGCCCCGGGCATGAGCAGGGCTGGTGCAGGCAGGCCTGAGTGTTGGCAGGTCCTGATATTAATAGGGCAGTGGTGTTTCAACCATATCCTTAGAGGAGAGACATGGAGGCATACAGACCTGGGGGGCAGCTGGTGGCCCTGCACAACATTAGCCTTTACCTTGGAGAAGACTCGGTTTCTTGAGCTCTGAAAGCATTCCTTCCACAGCTGTCTACCTGCACTCGCCCTCCATCCTCCGCGGGGCCTGCACTCCTTCCACTGAGTGCTTGTGAAGGTCTGCCTCGGCTGGGGCAGAGCAGCCCAGCGTGCATTGATTTGCTCTGTGTTGATCATCTCACTTTTCTTTTTCCTGAATCTAGCACTGACCCCGTGAGTCCAGGGTCCTCTAGAAGTGGGATTCTTAAGGAATTTGCTCCAGCCTTTTCCTGCGAGTCTCCTAATATCAGATGCCTGTTTTATGTGGGCCTGGGTTTTATTTGTGTGCTTTTACTTTTTCCCCTTGGTCTTGATCTGGCTGTCTGCAGTTGCCTCTGCTCCAGTGCCAGCCCCCGTTGAGGGACAGACCAAGTTGGCCTTGGGTGCTCCTGTGTTGGGACTGGGGTAACACTTTGCATATCTGTCCCCAGAGGCAGAAGGACTAGGTGGAACCTCCCCTCCTGCACCCACATGCCCCCAGGTGGCAGTGGGCCACAGATGGCCTGCCTGTGTTGTTTTCTGTCATGGTCCTTCCCTGCCAGCCAGGATTCAGTCCTCGTCCCAGTCATGCAAGGGTTATCATCTGGGAGCACTGCTGTGTGCCACTAGCCTCAGCTTCACTCCCTGCCCTGACACTGTTGGAATGTGGACTTAGGGCTCTGCGTCTTTATCCCAGCTGGCCTGGGAATTCTTTATGCTTGTATGACATAGGGCATGTGGGGAATGGGGCAAGTGGTCATTTGTCAAGACTAAGCACCACTTTCCCTGAAGGTCTGTCTTCTCTGAAGTGACTGCTCAGTCCTTTGATCATGAAGATGTTTCACTGTGTGACGTCCTGTCTGGCATGGCAGATAACCAGACCAGGTGCCAGTCCAACTTCCTGCAGCAGCTGCTGATACTGGAGACTCTGCGTTTCTCACTGGTTACTACTGGGCAGCAGGAACATGTGCAGCCTGAGAGGCATCCTTTACCTTTCCTGCACATGAAGGGAATTGAAAAATAGCTACTTGCTGGCAGTTGATAAATATGGAAATATGGCTAAGTCACTTGTCAGGAAGCACGGTCCCACATCAGCCCTGCACGATTTCTGGGCTTTGCCTGTGCTACCGAGCAACTTGGAAAAGTGCTTTGCTGAGTGAGGGACAGAGTCTCACCTCACTGCTTTGCATATCCTCAGTTGCCAGTGAGGGTTATTTAACATTTTTTCAAATTGTTATTGGCCTTTTGCACTTTTGTGAATAGGCTGTTCATGTACTTTATTCTTTGTATTACAGTATATGCTTTTAAAGATATATGTTTCTAATTTTATGTATCAAAATTCACAGTACATGCAAATATAATTCCAGCCTGCAGTTTTGTTTTGGCCTTGGGTGAAAAGTTTCAGAATGATGAACAGCACATGCTCTCCAGTCAGGGTTGACGCCTATGGGGCCGAGCTGTGGCTCCTCCTCAGCTGGCAAGGAACCCGCTGGCACTAGTGCTGGCAGCAGGGGAAGTAAGGACCCAGCCCTGTGCCACCAGCCAATCCCTGCACTTGTAGCAGTGCTCAGGTCACGTGTGGCACAGGCTTGCATTAGGGCCAGACACATTGTCACCCCTTCACCCAGCTCCCGGCTCCTGAAGCAGGGCAGGAGGGTTTGAGCATCTGGAATGGAGCTTTCTCCTCCCAGGCAGCTGAACAAGACTGTTAGCCCATCCACAAAGCCAACCAGCAAGGCTCCTGCTCTCAAGTTCTCTGTAGGTCTCCTGAGATCATTATTACCTCAGGTGGTGAATTTTAGACAGTTTGTGTTCTGACAATGCAAAAGCTTCTCCAGGCACCTCTGGAAACACTTGGTGCACAGTATCATGAGCATCTGCATCCTGAAACAGCTGGGTGTGTGCTGGTGAGTATGGTCTCTTTGTTCAGCAGAACCGTCGCCTTGTCTGGGCTTGGGCTCCCTTGTGACTAGCTCCCTACTCAGTGACAAGGCTGCTGATGCCCTGGAACCTGTGCCCTGACCAGGTGAGGAACCGGAAGCAGAGAGGACCAGGATCGGGTTTTTGCTGCTAGACAGGCAGAAGGACTTTGTTTACTTTCCTCCAGGGAGGTTTGAAGACCCTTCTGACAAGGAGGCCACTTGACTTTGGTGGCAAATTAAAGTAGATGTGCAGTTGACTGATTTCCCAGCGTAAGAGCTGCAAGTTGGAGGAATTCTACCTGTTAGCACGTTGTAATTATAAAAATGTGTTCACAGAAACCAAGAGCTCCTGGGAAGCACACAGTGTCTGACACTCTGCAGGTGCTTCTGTGGCCTCAGACACCAGGAACCTGCAGGGGCCTGGCACCTAGTACAGTGGCCTTTGCAGTATTCCTGAAGCTGCATGGGGAGAGGATGTCAGTTCCACTTCCTAGTGTTCCCAAAGGTTTGCTCAGAGGAGTGACAAAGGAAATGTTACATGGGAAACGAGATGCTGGTGTAAAGGTGTCTTTGAGCTAGAGAGTTTTTTGTTCTTCTGTTTAGATACACATGACAGTAGAGTGTATTTTGACTGTTATACATACATGGAGTATAACTTCCACTCTGGTGGTTGTAGTGATGTGGAGTTACACTGGTCGTGTAGTCATATGTGAACATAGGAAAGTGATGTCTGATTGGAGAGTTGGTTTTGCCCTTGCTAGAAACTCTAGAAATTTAACATGGACCAAATCCCTGAAATCCCCTGGGCTTCAGCTTCCCCTATGAAAAGGTGTATAAGGACACTGTACTTGTCCAGTAAGATAAGGCCACTGTGGGAACCAAACAGGCGGCAAGACTCAGACCTCCCTAGGCTGCAAGCACACACACTGCGGCCCAGCTGGCAGCCACTGTCCTACAGGACCACTGGAGCCCTGTGCTCCTGGCTCTGGCCCACCCAGGGAAGAGACATGAGCAGACAGCACAGCAAGGCAGGGTGCAGGCGTCATGTACCGGCCAGCCTTGTCCTGTACAAACCTGTTTCCCAGCTAGAGGTAGAGTCCATGCTGAGCCCTGTGCTCTCCCAGGGCTGGCCTAGCCCAGGCTGCCTTGCCTGGGGAAGCACACTCCAGCAACCACCAGGGGGCACCAGAGTGCTGTCGAGGCTGCTGTTTCTGTTCTCAGAACTGCTTCTGACTGAGGAGCACTTGGAAGCAGCTCTGCAAGGCAAATTTTAGTTCTGCAGACTGGCGGGCTACAGAACCTGGCTGCTGTGCACCTGGGTGGGCAGTCCTTGCTCTGGCACTCAGGGCCATATCTGCATGGTTAGCTAATTTTAAGCTGGGCTGGGCAAAGGGAAGGGCTGTAGTTAAAAGTGGCTGCAATTGGATCTTATCCCAGTTAAGGCTAAATACTGTGTTCTGAAAAGCACCACCAGACTTTCTGTTTCTCACAAGTCCCTCCTTTTTCTTTTTATCCTTTTTGGTCTCATTTTCATTTTTGTTCCCATACTCTTAGGTATTGCCATCTATCCTGGATATGTTAACTTTTTGAGGTGCAAATCACCGGTGGTAATGAGGCCACCCTTTTTTAGCAGTTCGGTGATTGGGAGCACTTGGTAAGGTCCTTTCCAACTCAGTGTGAAGCTTGTCTTCTTTCAGGTCTTGATGAAAACCAAGTCACCAGGCTGGCAGTGATGAATTGTGAACTCCAGAAGAGGAGTCTGAGCAGCAGTTCATAATAATTGTACCAGAAAAAAAGTAACACAGATAGATCTCAAGGTGACTCAGAACAGACTTGTGACTCTGACAGAGCTTTCTGCCATATTATCAGGCACTTCTGTATAAAGCCCTTCCTTTATAACCTCACAGTTTTACTTTTGGGAAGACTGACAAATGTACATCTCTGATAAAAGAACCATTGTCTTATCTTTGAATTGTTTGTGTAAGGTGTGCTTTGGTTATATTCTCCTGCCAAGTATTTAAGACCAAGGTGGTCAAAATCGACCTTTGTTGTTTTTTAAGATCTGTTGTTAGAGTTAGCTGGCATTTGTCTGGGATCACTCTTGGGAACTTGTGAGAAGCCTCCTAACTCCTTTACCTTTTCCTCCATCAATTGTGCCATATGCCAGGATGGGTCAGGGTCTTGCTGACCACAGTGGCTTCCCTTGGAAGCATCAGGGACATTTTCCTCTCTACTAACCTTCCTCTTTGCAGAATGTGTGCTGATTGACTTCCTGTTTTCTAGGGTCCTCTCAATACCCCTGTTCAGGAGATTGGATGACTCACCAGAGTTTCAGGGCCCAAAGAGAGGTCCTATCATCCCCTGGTTCTTGTTGACCTTAGAGGGCAAGGGCCAAAATATTGGCTGCTTTTTCCTTGGTCCTTTTACTTCCTTAAATTTGGTCTCCAAGTTTCAAGACCAGTTTCACCAGTCTTGAAATAGGAGTACTGGGTTTTAATCTCCAGTGTCTATGATCTTACAGTCACCCCTTCCATTTAATTGGGATCAGTATTAGTAGTGGAAGTCAGCTTCATATTCTGTCTGTCCTGTAGGTGGTGCTGATTATCTCAAGTTAACGCAGTCTGTTTTATTAGAAGCAGTACTACTGCAAAACACTGACAACAGTTATAAAGTTATATATGGAAAATACAAAATGAAATTAACAAGACCCAAAACACTTTTAGTGTAAGAGCTTTGAATCAAGAAAAAATTTCTATAATAACACTAATATATCTTTGGTATCTGTTTACCTCTACAAAGACCCGTAAATTTATCAACTCAATCACATATAAGATCCTTTATGAATTTTACTTCTTTTAAAAACCCTTTTGCAACTTTTTAAATTTACCCAAACCCTTATTTAGTTTTATATTATATCCCTGGTTTATTTTAGAGATCACAGTAAGCCTTACAACAAAAATGAAACTTTTGAGCATAACTTTGAATGTACTTAATTCTGGCCTCCTTTGGAGCCATCCTAACATGGAGTAGGTGAGAGGCAGAGCCCTTCTATACAGAAATCAGCATGGCCAGGACACAGATGCATGCATGTATGGGGATTCCAGGAGGCCCTGTGTTTTATCTCTGTGGGCAACAGACAACATTACACCCAGAAGTGTCCCCTGGGCAATTGGAGCATCCTGCTAGATCTTGAAAGGGAAGACCGTTTGCCCCCCCCCCAGGTTATAATCTAACTATAACCCAGTGATATGTCCTTGTGACTGGCAGTTTTTACCCTGAATAAGACAGGGTAATCATCAGGCACTCAGGGTAATGAGCCCCAATTAAGGTTTTTCACCCACAATTTAAAGGCCACCCTGTGAGGTTAAACATTCCAGCCAATTCCTTTGTCCCAGAATGGAAGGAAAATGGAAGTGGGGTTAGACCCAAGGGGAGGTTACAGAAAAGTTCAGACTGAAGGACTAACAGGCATGGTCTGTTAGAGAGTCAGGGGCCAAGCCAGTGGCCTCCATGCCTTCCTGGTGCCTGGGCAACACAGATGCCAGCCATCAGCCCAACAGTTCTCCTAGTTCTGTTCAGCATGGACTCTAATCAATGCCTTTATCCAGAAGCCCAACGTCCCCACACTAGTACACCCAAGTGGGAGAAAACCCTCTGTTAGGTTCCCCCTCACAACAAGATGTCTTCTCTCATTCAAACAGATCTCACTGCTTTTTAATAAAATGAAAGACTTTAGTCTTTATAGTACTTTAATCAGAAAACAGCTGAAACTTTTTGTACATACATAGGATTATATCTGTTTGAATTTTAACCCTTAGTAACCATGCTTTTTGGTTAAGACCCAGAAATAAGCAATCTTAAAACTTTATGTTAATTACCAATTTGTAAAAACACACTTAATAGACCCCAATACATATTACATTATGGAATCCAAGAAACCAAGAGAACTTGACTATATACTTAGTTGATGTTTTGATATTTTAACTTTGCAAATTAATTAGATGTCTCCTCTTACACACTTATAAAGATTAATCCCATTTATGTTAAAACTAATTCACTCATTTTCTAACTTAGGATACTCATGAAAACCAAAGTATCAAACAAGTCTAGTTAATACTTTAAGTCAGTTATTTCTGCCAAAGAAGAATCCTTAGAAGCAATGGACATTGCACTTAAAACATATCATAGAAACCAACACTGACTGGCTGGCCACCTAGAAAAATGTGTGCGTTGGTAATTTCAAAGCATCTTTACTCTTACCAATTACTATTGACTCTTTTTGTTAAAAGTTTTTTTTTTTTAAGTCACATGAACTGAAAGGCATTTTGATCCATTCATTAAATTTATGAGTACTCATTTATTTAAGCCAATTTTGATGCCATGTCCATGATATACACAGCAAGTATGTGGAGAGGACTTACAGTGTGCAGGTATGTACAAATGTGTACATAAAACAGGAAATAAGGATTTGATGGTTCTTTACCAGGCATAAATTCCTACAGGAGGAGGCAACAAAAGAACTATCAGATTTAACCATTTAGAAATTAAAATAGAGCTTGTCACAGATTCTTACAGTATGACCCAGACATGAAAGGGATCTGTGCACCTGGGAGCATCAGGAAGGGTCTGCAGCCATGGCGGATGCTGAAATCAAAGGTTCCAGAGGCTACTCATCCCTCGTGGGCAGATTCACTATCATCATCACTACAATCCATTTCCCCTGCTTGCAAAATACCTACAAGGATCTTTCCATTGACCTTCCCTCTTCCTGGGTCTAGAATTTGTATTCCCCATTTTTTTGTGGTTGAGTTTCCCCTGTGTACCCACTTCCCCTAATTTGAGGTGTCTTTATATGTGGGCCCCCTGCTCCCATCCCGCTCTCCTGGGAGTGGTCTTGTGTTTCTGAACAGAGTCTGAGTCACACTCACACAACCTCAGGACGTCCTGAAAACCAAGGATATGCTTCTTTCTTCAGCATAGATTTGCCTGCGTTAGTCCACACTGGGCGTTACCTGGTGGCCTGTGTGGGTACATGCATGGAGTTACCTGGTCGCCTACGTCGGTGCAAGCCAGGTGTGACCTGGTGGCCTGCGTTGGCTCTCGCCAGGTATTCCCTGGTTCCACAGGGCTTGCTTGGGCCCCTCCCCGTGTTGCTGATCTACTTTGAATTTCGGGTCCATCATTAGCCACAGGTTCACAGTTTCCTTCCCTGCTCTGAGGCCACCACAGCAAGGCAGCAGGACACATCTCCTGAAAGGAGGGAGTCCCCATGACCCCTCAGGTAATATGTGGAGCAGCACATCAGGTGCCGTCATGGTGAGAGATAGCAGGTGCGGCCAGGAGTCGGCACGTGCTCAGAAGCAGCTGGCAAGGCAATCTTCGTCTCTGCAGAAGGCGTGCTGCTGAACCTGGCTGGCAGGCCCCCGGCGGGCAGCCCTGCTTTACCCCAGAGCAGCACCACCCCTTGCCCTGAGGGGGGAGATCTGGGTTACAGTCTGTACGATTGGCTGATCTTAAAATGGGTACCGCAAAAGGCAGGGGGCGATGGTTAGATGGCTGTAATGGGATCTTACGCCCCAATTAAGGCCAAATACTGTATTCTGAGAATGGACTACCAGAGTCTCTCTCTCTCTCTCTCTCTCTCTCTCTCTCACTTTTCTCTGTCACTTTCTCTCACTTTCTGTTTCTGTCTCTCACTTTCTCTCTCTGTCTCTCTCACACACACACACACACTAAGGGCACGCGTGGTTGTGCACACCCTGCTCACTGTGTCCAGAGCACTAACGCAGGTGCCTGGGGATGGTGCTACCCTGTTCTCAACCCCTCTCCTCTCCTCTCATCCTCCCTCCCTCCCTTTTCTTCTCCGTTTCTTGGCATTTCTCAGCCAAGTGGAAACATCAGAGCCAGGGTAATGTCCATGCCCATGTCTCACAAGGGCTCAGGGGATCTGGCCTGAGCACCAGGCTTGCTGTGAGTGTTGACTGAGACAGCACAGCAGTGACATGTTCTGAACGTTCAGGGGTGAGGATCTGAAACGTAGGCAATTCGCAGGAAGGAGCAGGCCTGGGAGTGTAAGAAGGACGGGGTGGCCCACAAGCTACCAGTGAGCTGCGAGGTCCAGGAGGCCAGGGCTGGATCCTCTGCAGACTGCTCAGCCTCGGCTCCCTTGTGGCCATAGACCTACCTCGCCCCCTCCTGTGGGCAAGGTAGGGACGTGGGGGGACGTGGCCACGGGGCCCAGGGGGACGTGGGATGGAGTAAAAGGAGCTTGAGGAAGGAAGGTTTTGCTTTGGCCTGTCAGTGGAGAGAGGGGAAGGGGGAAAGGGAGGAAGGGAGAGTGGGAGGCGGAGAAGGATCTGCCCGGAGGGCAGGAGGCAGCCGCTCCTCTGAACCAGTGCCGCACAATGAACGTTTTTGTTTCCGAGGTGGTTTTCACTTCAAAGCTTAGCTCATGTTCGGGAGGTGTTAGTGTGGACCCCTCAGATGACCCAAGGTGGGGGGAAGCCCACGCGGACCTGAAGCAGCCGCGGGCTGAGGTGTGGGCGGCTCCTGGGAGGACGGTGTCACTGCGAGGTTCTGTTTCAAGTTCGAGGCTCTGGTCCTGAGTTATGAGTTGGTAGAAACTGGGAATTCAGGGGAAACTCCAGCACACAAAGCCTGGGTCTCACTGTTCTAGAAATGAGAGAAGCCGTCGTGTGATCGGCTTCTGGCATGCCAGGGAACCCAGGCTCACGGCAAGGGCCGATGGAGAGAGGAATGACCAGAGCTAAAGGGAAATGCATGTGCACCTTGGAAGCGCCCCAAGATCCACCTTCAGAAGTAATAAATGAAACAGGGCTGGGCTGGCTGCTTTGTCACAGTAACTACACTAAGATGGTCGTGACTGGTGGGGGCATTCACGTGTGATGCCGGGTGATTTAAGCATGGTGACAGCCCTAACCGCAGCTTTAAGGGGAGAAGACACAGTTCCATCAGGACATGGAGGTTTGGCGAGATTGCCAGTGCTGTTGTGGCTCAGGTCTCCCGCGGCGTCTGTGCTGCCGTGTTGGGGTTTGAGCAGCACCTCCTGCCACCTGGAAATCAGTTCTACCTTCGAGCGCCAGCAACTAACACCCAGCCTCGGTGGACCAGCTGGGACCACACTCCACAGGGGGCTCTGGACGGTGGGGGTTGCTCCCCCAAGAAAGTCAAGATGCACCACCCCCAGCTTGATGTCTGTGGAGGCCACACGCAGGGGAAACAGTGAGGAGGGCGGGTGGACGTAGGGTGCCGGGGCAGGCAGTGTAGGGCCCAGGAAGGGTGCAGTTCAGGCCCTTGAGAAGTTTGAGCTCATGCCCTTCATGGGCCTTTGTCACAAGTCATCATCAAAGTTCATCATCCGAATAATCCTGGAAGTTACAAAGTCTCAGCGCACATGGTAGGTGTGTTCCTGCTCACTGGAGAGCACAGTCTGCTCTGTCTGAGAAATGGTCTCAGGAGGCTTGAGAAAAGAAAACCAGGAAACAGAAATGGCTGGCTGCAGCCTCATACCCTGCCCACCTCTGATATCTGCCAAACACATTGGGCGGAAGCGTCTGGTGCTGGCCTCTGGGTTCCCTGTCAGCAGCAGGGAGGTCAAGGCTGCCGAGGCTGGGCATCTTCAGGCGGTGTGCAGGAGCCGCGGAGGGCTTCACTCTGGCCCTTGATTCCAGGACCTGTTCCCACTGGGCATGGCAGCTGTTCCTCGGATGGGCCTGCTCCCACTCTGGGTGAACCCAGGGCCACTCACTGGGCCACGTGAGCTTGGCCTCCTCCCTGAGAGCTCCAGCATCTCCTGCCCACTTCCTCTCCAGGGCATGTTCTTCCCCTGGGGAAGCTTTGGGCCTTGCCCCCTTGGTGGTCTGGACCCTGGGGCGCCTTCTCAGGGCACCTCCGAGCCTCGCCTCCCCCACTCCTCCTGCGACTCTCCTCACTCCACTGGCCTTACCACCCTGGCCATGGCTCTGTGCCTCTGCCCTGAACAGCTCTTCCCTCTTGGCCAGGCTGTGGATACTTGTGGGTGAAATCCTCTTTTCTTTACCATGTGCAAATAACCCAGAGAGACTTGATCCACCTCTCGTGACCTTGGGTTTGATGATATGGCTGTTAGTGTGGACCCAGAGGGTATGAAGGTGATCATAGCCCAGTCTGAGAGGTGGGGACTCTGATGTGGATGGTGCCACAGGTGGAGCACCAGGAGCCTAGGCCACAGGCTGCGGAGGGGTCCCGGGGCCCTGGGAAGCCACTGCCCCTGGCTATCCCCAGATTCTCAGAAGCTGTGGGTCTCTCATCACATGGGCTCAGCACTGCCCACTGAACTTGTGAGCCAGGGCGGGAAGGGGCCAGCCTGGGGTCACAGTGCTGTCCTGGGGCTAGAGGCCAGGCTGAGGGGTCCAGAGGGTAGATGCAGGCTTCCTCCTGGGGTCTGAGCTCCCTTGTCCTACTGAAGCCCCACAGTGGGAACATAAGCCGGTCATAACTCTGTACTCTCCAGCTGGCCTCCCCCACCCCCAGCCTCCCAGACAGACCCTGGGCCCAACGTCGAGTCCTCTTAGAGACAGATTCGCGCTGAGCTGCCTGAGCATGCTGCCATGTGGCATTGATTTAGACTCCTGCGGCTCTGTAATTGACCCTTGCTTTATCGGCAATCAGGCGGACAACACCCACCCCCTGAGTTGGTAAAATATTTTAGAATCCATTCCAGAAAATCACTTTCCCAGATTTCGGAATAGCAACTGCTATCAATTTCATTGCATTCGCCCTCGTAAACAGAATATTTTGAATACTTAATACGTTTCCCATTATTTGGCATCACACAAACCAGATAATGGAAGCTTGAGAGACGAGGTTCGGCGATAAGCAGCGCAGGCAAACGTGCGGGGTACATCTTGGCGTTCCTGGAGCACCAGGTGTGCGCCACATCTTCACTGCTCTCTGCACCACGCCCGTCATGCCCGGAGCTGCCCAGGGCAGGAGCCAGCCAGAGAGCCTGGGGGCCTGCAGCTGCCCGGGCTTGCGCTCCCTGGCCTCCTCTCTGGGGCAGAACTCTGCTGTGACAGGGCTCCACTTTAGGATTGGAATTAACCCTTGCTGCTCTGCTGCTGCGACTAGTTTTAAAGTGGACATGTTTCTTCCTCTTCTTCTCGCCCTCTTCCTCCCTGATCCTGGGGAAACAGTCACCTTTCTTCCCCTCCTAGGCAGTTTTCTGTCCTTGAGCACACCCACCACAGGAACCAAGTAAATCAGATTCGGGGATGGCACCAGAAGATCTCAGGAACCACTCTCTGCAAAGTGACCAGTGAATCAACTCTGGACAGAGCACGTGGGATGCAGCCTCTGATGGCTTCTTTAAAGCTCCTGTCTCCCTGATGGGCAGCATCACCAGCTCTGGGAAGGGATCCCCAGTGCTTTCCTGGGTGAGGAAAGGAAAAAAGCTTCTTTTTCTCAAAACCATTCCTATCATTGCATTGGTGTTGGGGACAAGGACTGAGCTTTTGGTGACTTGCCCATTCTGAGCAGTCTAATCATCCTCAGAGGGACTGTCTTCTCCCTGTGCCTTTGGGGAAAGTCTCTCTCTAAGTCACCTTGACTTTTGAGGGACACAGCATTGGCCTCCTGCCACTGCCCTGGGGTCACTCCTCTCCCATTGCCCTATCCCGCTACCCCTCAGTGCTCAGCACCTGCTTGCTTCCCTGTGGAAACACATTGTCATTCTGTGGTGACAACCGCCTGACCTGGTGGCTCTGAAAAACAGAGGTTATGTTCCTCATGTGACATGTACCCTACAGGTCCTGCAGCTCCCTCCAGCCTCACTACATCCCATCCGACAGAGTGGCTGCTGTCTGGATCCCTGGCCCTTGCAGATGTACCCACCAGCAGTCAGGGGCCACTGTCCCCACCACGTGGGGGGGACATTGTGTATTGTGGATGAGGCCTGCCTTGGTGATGCCTGGTGTCGGCAACTGGCCGGCACCAGCACTGGGTGGAGCCTGGAGGGCGGGAGAGCGGGCCTGGGTTTGCTGACATAACTGCATCTACACTCTGTACTTTCTCTTAATTTGGGTAAAATAGTCAACCTGTCTGCATCTCTCGGCTGTCCCCAGCCACAGGGCCACTGCAGAAGTTGGGGACCGTCGTGGAAAGCGTGTCTTCTGTGAGGTCTGGCATTCTGGCACTGCTTAAAAGATGGCAGTCTGTGTGATCATGACTTGGGACCTCTCATGAGTGTTTCACCAGATGGTCATTTTTGTAAAGGAAGGAATTGGATCACACACATAAAATCAGATAATGGACAAAGCACCACTGTTATTTTAGATCTGTGACTGGTGTCATGTCTGCACCTTCCCCAGGACATCTAAGGCAGCATCTGAGTTCTGAGAATTAGAGCCACCTTCCGGCTTTCCTCGAGGAATTCTTCAGGTCTGCACGGGGCCTGCTGGGTGACTGCAGCAGTGAGGTTCCTGCCGACTGCGAATTCCCAAGGCCCTGCCAGCGAGCAGGTGGCAGGAGAGGTGGAGAAACTGGTTTTTTATCCACCAGCACAGATGTGCTTGGCACAAAGCCCATGTTTCCGGAATCCAAACGACACTGCTTTTGATGGCTGTAACAAGCATGTGGTTTCTGAGAGCTCCAGATCGAAAGCCAAGGTGCGTGATGCTTGGATCATGCACAGGTGTGTTCCACTTAATTCAGTAATGATGCCTTTCAGAGTCACTTTGAAATATTACTGCTCGAATGTGGGCAAGAGGTTGCAGGAAGTGGGCACGGCACCGCCTGCTTGGTCAGCAAACGCGAAGCCTCCTCTGGGCTCGCTCCGGCTTGGATGTGCTGGGATTTAGCAGGAAGCTGCTCCACCAGCTCGCTGCCAGCAACTACCTGGCTGCAGCTCCTGGCCCAGCTCAGCAGACTCTGTTTTCTCTTGTGCCAGATGTGGGTTTTCCCCTATGAAGAGATACACAGGGGTTTCATTCTGCTGGGCCACACAGTTCCCCTGGAGAAGAATCCTCTAAACAACGGGTCTGAGCTGAGTTTGCTGTTCATGAGGGATGAGTCTACAGGTGATCTGGAGACTCAGGTTTTTAGGACTGAAACTGTCCAGGTGACCTGGAGCCCTGGAGGTTGGGCAGGGGCCCTCAGTTCTCTGCAGACAGAGGAAGCCTGATTCTTGGGGTGGGAATGCCAGTTCTGGAAACGTGGGGCTGCTCACCTGCCCGGCTCAATCTGCCTGTAAATAGAAATGTCTTAATGTTTAAAAGGTTGGGAATCAAATGCAGATGCCATTGGTATTTGAAGCACTGGGAACTGTGACAGCATCCTCAATGTCATATGAATATGCATCACCTCCAGCTGCAGCTCCAGGTCTCAGAAAGCCCCTTCGCTCCCCGAACAGCGTCTTCCCCATCTGTAAGGTCAACAGCACCCCCAGTCACTCCCCTCTTCCCTGCCTTGTGCAGAGTGTGTGACAGTGTGACTCTGTTGCGGGAACAAGCTAACCCTGGTTTCCCCACTCATTGGGAGAAGAGCTGCCCCGGGCCTGCAGGTGGCGGTGCTTGAGGCTCCTCCACCCACTAACAGAGCTGCGTCCTCAGGATCCTCCACACTAGCCAGAGGCCGGGAACCAGGTCACAAGGGTCCTGGAGGTTTTACTCAGTGGGCCTGGGAGTCACGGGTCGTTCTGCCTGCTGGTCACCCTGGGTGTGTGGGTGAGCACCCACAGAGGGCATGCGGGCAGGCTGTAGCAGTAAGCACTGCCCAACGCCGCCCAGAGCTCAGACCTGACCTAAGCATCCAGAGTCAATGCACACTCTGTGCAGATGCCTGAGGCCCAGCCAGCTGCCTTTTCTCTTCACCAAATCATATCCCCAGAGAGCACTCCACGCGGGGGACGTCAGCAGCTGTGGCCTCTCAGGAGCCACACGGACCCTGCAGTTTTGTGAGAGATGGGCAGGGACACTTCCTCCCCTCTCCTCCAAAGTCCAGGGCTCAGTGCAGGTGCAGACAGGGTCAGCCTCTCATCTGACCGGTGTCCTGGGGTCTTCTGCCAGAAGCAGCTGAGTTTGCTGTCCTGAGAAGCCCAGACCACAGCTGTGTTTGCTGGGGAAGGAGGAGTGGGGCCAGAGGACCTTGGCGGAAGAGGCCCAGGCTTGTCGACACTCTGGTGACTCTCCTAAAGTGGCACAAGGGTCAGTCACATTTGACTGTGGACAAGGAGCCGAAGAGGGTCATCGGAGCCCCCCAGGAGACCAAGGAGCCATGGGATCCAAACCAGGTGCACAGCTCGGTGCTGGTGGATGGTGGCTCCTCGTCTCTGGACTCAGAGACACAGAAGGGCAGAAGAACTCCAGTCTGACCCTGTCACAGAAGGAGACAGGTGTTATTTGTCCCCAACAGTGCTGCATAAGCCCGCAGCTCCCCAAGACCTTGGCCAGCCTGCTGTGGGGACACACCCCAGGGCCTGGACATGGCCTAGATGTGGCTCAATCACCCTGAGCTGCATGAATCCAGGACTTTTGGCAGAGTGCAGTCCACCAAGGCACAGGGGACCAGGGAGCTGATGTGAGTGGGGGCCGCCAGGGCAGGCCACCAAGGCAGGCAGCCGCGCAAGGCCCTGGAGGAACGGGCTGCCCCGCCCACACTGGGTTTGTGTTCACGCCTCTCTCTGCTCTCCCCACTGCCCATGTTGCATGGCCAGGGTGGCTGTCCTTGTGTCCTCTCTGCTCCTGAAGTGCCTGTCCCTTAAAACCTCCAACACCTTGCTTTACAGCAGGGCCTGTGTCAACCCTGGAATGAGAGTCAGAGCAAGACCCTTGAGGGCCAGAACACGTCTCATCCAGAAAAGGCAAGAAGGCAGGTTTTGGGTCAGTTCTGTGAAGGAAGTGCAGAGCTGTCCTGCTGATCCTGAGCCCCTGGTGGACAGGGCCCTTGTGTGGGGGCCTGCTACAGTGGCCTGTCCATGTAGCCTTGGGGAGGCCGGGGCGGGTTCCCAGGTCTGGGTCACTCTTGGTATCAACTCTGACTCATCCACGGACTCAGGCAGTCAACAGCCTGAAGGAGAACCCTGGCCCCTGGGCCCACCAGGGAATCCAGCCCAGGAACCTCCCTTGCACTTTCTGCTGCTCAGAGTGAAAATTGGCACAAAGTCACCTACCTGGACCTCACGTCTGAGGGGCAGGGCAGGTGGTGTGTGGGGCTTTCTGCTCCTGGGACTTGCCTGTTCTGCGTGTTGGCTCCAGTGGCTGCGGCGTCCTGAGTCCTGAGCACAGAGACTGCCGGCCCCCCAGATGTTCCTCTGCCCCCTCAGGAGCACATTGAACTGCCTCGGCTCGAGCAGAGCTGCTGGGGTCTGTGGCCAAGAGGCATTGTTGCCGGCGGCCAGCTCTTCCTGGGACAGAGGCCGAGGCCAGGGTGCTGTGGTCTGACCCACAGGGCACACTGCTTTCGTCAGCAATGCTCCTGAAATCACATTAGGTCCACTGCAAACCCTGGGGGGTCACTCTGCAGAGGGCACCCTGGGACCTCGCAGCAGGTCCTTTGGAGCTCACGATGGCTTCCCAAGCCTCCGAAGGCTCTGCAGGCCTGACAGCATTCCTTCACCGTGGTGATAGTGATCGGCCCCGCTGTGAGCAGACTCAGTCTGGCAGGCCAGGAGGCCTCAGGCTGAGCACCATGAACACCACTTGGGCAAATGGAGGCCTGGGGTCCACACATCACTGTGGCTGCTTTCTTGCTCCAGGCCTACTGTCCAGTAGACCAGGCTGGCTGGGGCCTGGTGGCCAGCCCCAGCCCACCACCCTTGCCCTTGACTCACACCCACTCAGCTAAGATGACAGCCTCTCACCTCCTTAGTACAGTGCCACCTGCTGCAGTGACACTTCAACAAGACCTGATGGCCCACAGCCTCTGTCCTTCTCAGGTGAGTCTCCACTTCAAGAGGGGCCTTCTGTGGTTAGGGGCAAACGTTGAAGGGTAGAGGCAACATACCCCAACACAATGGCTGCCTCGGGTGGGTACGAGCACGTGGCCAGGTGGCATGGCGTGAGTGGGCTTCACTGCGTGTCTGCAGACACCACCTCACATCCCAGTGTTAAGCTGGGCATTCAGGTGCATCCTAGAAAGACCCTTGTGCATGGCACAGTGACAGCAGACCAAAGGTGGCTTCAATCATCACCAGGAACTGGGACTCAGCACGACATGACCTCTTGAAATCCTGCAGGTTATAATCAACTGTGGCCTCGCCACACGTGGCCCATGGGTTCCCGTGAAGAACCTCTACTTTGCCCAGAAGTAACTGGCAGTGTTCCAGGGGCACGAGCAGGTGTGTGCACACGTGCATGTGTGAGCCTTGCATGTGTGGACTTGTGCATGTGTGGGACACGTGCTGTGTGTGTGGTATGTGCACGAGTGTGGGGTATGTGTCTATGTGTGTGAATGTGTGCAGGTGTGAGATTTTCTTTGGATGATAGAGGCGACTTTAAGATACTAACAGAAATAACACCTGCACATCCAAAGCTGCTCACATAGAAATCTAACATTTAAGTTGCTGGATGAGCTAAAGACTTTGAGCTAATTGACAACCTGAGGCTTTCTGAGACTCGTCCGGGTTAAGATAAAGTCCTGTTCTAAATTGGTTTACAAGCAACCGAGTGGAACTCCCCATCATGATGTGGCTCTGAGGAATTTGGCGGCTGGAGGGCTCACTGCCTCTCCTGCCCTGGGAGGCCCCTTGGCAACACTTTGGATTTGTTGTTGTGATGATGCGCAGTTACAGGAGCCTCTGAATGTTTGTATTAGAATGTAAGAACCTCATCCGAAACACCCTGAGCTACAGGTTCCAGCCATGAGGGTCAGGTGCATTGGCCCTCTTCATGTGCCTATGGTCTGAGAACAAGGGCTGACCCCTCATGGATGGGGGCTGGAGTGACCATGCCTGGAAGTCCCATGTATTTTCTAGCTGCTGTCACATTTTGTGTGCCAGATCCTAAAGGGATGGTTTCCTCTATTTGGGGCTGCTCAGTGGTCGCTATCAGCTCCTGGCCACTCTGATCTCTATTTTGGTGCACCCCACAGATGTTGGTCTATGCAGGCATGGGTTTCGAGGGCTGGTCTAATGTGGCACAGAGGGCTGGAGTACTGGATGGCTGTGCCCACGGGGATGGGGGCAGGCAGCCCTGGGAAGAAGGTGGAGCTGGTAGGTTTTGCTTCAGATCCATCTCACCTTCTGAGCAATGTGAGAGTGTAACTGAGGTGTTTTTCTTGTTTTCATTTATAAAGGCTCTCAAGCTGCGAGTCAGAAGGAAATAGCGGGGGTTTCCCCACAGACTGTGTTTACCCCTGCTTCTTTATTTAGGAAAAAGTTAAATTTTTCCCTGGAGATTCTGTCTGCCTCACATTCCAGTGGTAGATGCCAGTTGGTTGCACATACAGAATACAGACGTGTGTTATGTGTGATCACTTCTGTCAAGCTGGAAGTGACCAGGCGAGCAACACATGGCCACTGAGCTGGATTCTGCTGATAACATGGGCTCCACCTGGGTTTTGTGCACCAGAACAGAGATGTCGAGAAACCCTCCATCTCTGTGCTCTGGAAATGTCCCTGCTCAGAATCCTCCCTCCCCACCAGATGCAGAGGAAACTCAGTCCTTGGTTTGCCCAGGACAGGGCCAGCTCAGGTCCTCTGCAGTTACTGCCTGTTCCTGACAGGCCCTGGGGGTGGGGGCCGACCAGCCTCCTTGGTTCTCCCCATCCCCGGCCCTGAGCAAGGAGGAGCAAGCCCCCAGGTGCTGCCCAAGGCTGGCTTTGGGTGACAGGGTTCTCCTGCAGGCCACCTTGCCCCCACAGCCCCTCTGCCTGACACTCAGAGCTCGGTCCTCTCCTGATGCTGGGCTCCCTCCCAGCCTGCAGTCAGGTGCCCACAGACAGCAGGGTCAGATGCAGACTGTCCGCCTGCAGGGTGGCCCCTTCAGTGCTGTCCCTTCCCAGGGCAGAACTTCCCTCAGGAAGGAGCCTCAGGCGCTGTGTGGCTTGAGAGCGGCAGGTGGCGCCAGAGGCTTTCTTCCCCTGCGTCCCCACTGCTGTGGAGCAGGTCTGGGGACAGAGCCAGGCTGCTCCAGGCCTCCCCAGCTCTTCCTCCAGGTCTTCCAGGCTGCCAGGTGATTCTGCTGTTGCCTCTAGTCCTTCCCAGGGTAGGGCTTTGATGGCACAGGGGGCTGGGGGTCATGGTGGACTCCCAGGGGCACCCTCGTTCCGGCTGCAGACTGGAAGGCTCTCCAAGGCACCGGCTGCTGCCTCCAGGCCCCTGCCTCCTGCTCCAAGCCTGCCGTGGTTCCCGTGAGCCTGCTGGGCGGTGCGTTCTGTCCTGGCTCCTCTTCTGTTTGTGACTTGGTCTCTGTGGGCTGCCTCTCCAGGTGAGGGACCTTGAATCACACAGCTCCCCCTCCTTTCTCCCACAGCCTCCACCACGAGCCACAGGACTTGGCCTGAGGCAGCCCTGAGCTGGCTGAGGAGGTCCCTCGTGCAGAGAGGCAGAGCCCGGGAGCCCACACTGGAAGCCACACTGGGACCCGGGTCAGGCAGGCAGACCTGTGGGCTGAGGAAGGTGCTTGTCAGAGCAGCTGGGGTCAGGGACAGTGGCTAGAGGGCAGATTCCCATGGACACTCAGGCCAGAGCACCCTACTCCCCAAGCTTCCTGAGCAGGTGACCGCAGGACGAGGAACAGGAGCTGCGCACGAGGACCTCCGTGGACCACTCAGACCCTGCCCTAGAGGGTCTGGAATGCTGGCCGTGGAGCCTGGCGGCTGCTGGAGATCTGACCAGTGGGCCTCCAGGCAGATGTGCGAGGCCCATGCCACACCGGCTGTCTGAGGAGAGGGGAGGCTGGTGCCCGGCCACCTCACTGCCGCAGCCTCCAGGGTTTCTCTCTTCTCAGGGTCCGGGCTGGAGGCTTTTCTTGACTTCCTCCCTTGTTTTCTCCATAGACGTCCGCTCTGCCATTGACCTGTAGCCAGGCACCTGCCGCCACTTGACATCCCTCTCCCAGGCCCACCTGCTCGGTGCCCTGCAGCCCCGACCTCCCAGGCCACCTCTCCACCCTGTGGCTGATCCTGCCCGTTCTTCTGCCAGGTCCTCCTTTGAGTCACCCGGCAGCAGTGTCCGTCCACACAGGAGCGTTTGCCATCCTGACCGCCCATCAAGGGTGCCATACCCGAGACAGGGTCCTCAAAGGCACCTGACCCGGCCCTTCCTGCCTGAGTCAGCCATGGAGCTTCTCCCAGAAGAACAGCCTCCTCTTAGCAGGCATCCAAAGAGCTCAGTGCCCAGGGCCAGTGACTCCCACGTGCTGCCAGAGGGGTCTTGGAGGGCAGCAGCCAGCAAGGGCCTCACACAGAGGAGCAGGTGGCTCTGAGGGTCCCGTCTGGTGGCTCCTCTGGGCAGCCACCTTTGCTGCTCTCTGTGCAGGAGTCGGCTTGCCCCAGAGACTTTCAGGGCCCTACGTGGTTACACTTAACAAGACATGAAGTCATCAGGGCTGTTTAGTAGTGGCCTGTGCTTCCTCCAGTCCCACAGAGCAGCTTGGGGACACCTCAGGAGCAGTCTGCACAGGGCCCGGGAGAGCAGACATCCAGGAGAGGCCTGACGTCTGTGGGAACAGTGCAGCTGTGCCCTGGTCCTCGGTGGTGGCACCTCCCACCAGGGTGTGCTATGTCCACCTGTGCTGGCCTTATGTCTGCAGGGCAGCGCCTGCTCCTGACCCATCCCCCAGGTCTCAGCATCCTTGCGCCTGCGGGAATAGCAGTCCCACCTGACCCCAGCTTCTACACCAACACACGGACCTTGGGACTAGCGTGGTCACTGCCTTCCAGAGCCAAGGCACACCTCTGTGTCTCTCCTTGGAAGAGGCACAACCAGCTCTGCTACCCTCTGGGCAGGCCGTATCTTCCACTCTGGGTTGTGGCAGACAGGGCTTCGTGCATGCAAGGCTCTGCAGACACTGACTCCACCGGCCGGGATGTGAACTGCAGAGAACAACCTGTGAAGTTCAAGGACGGGAGATGTCCCTGCTGCTCGAGCAAGTTGTCCTCACTTGGGCAAACACACTGCACACACTGCACAGCACAGCACCACCCAGACTCCGTGGGCACTCAGAGTGCTCACAGGAGGCAGAAAGAGCGGCTGACCTGGAGTGGTCTCCTGCGTGGACCTGAGAAAAATGTACTCACCCCCAGATGAAATTCCCATTCTAAAAAGTCAGCTAAAGACAGTCAGGAATAAGGTTATACAGCTCTCTTGATTCATTAGTATTAAAAAAAAAACCTCATCATATAAAAGAAAATTTTGTCACTGTGCAATAGCTTCATACATAAATGTAAAGATATGATTTTAAAAAATTCAGTTCATCCACCAGCACACATTTCTTATGTCAGTGAGGGACATTTACAGGGAAGATTCAAATGTCAGTGATATGGACACTTCCTACATGGAAACCGGATGTTCTCAGGCACTTCCCGTCAGAACAGGCAACCCCAGCACTGGCAGCTGGACATAACGAGGTGCACCTCCGGGGCTTCCTGGTTGTTGGGGTCCATGGCAACTGCAGGATGAGCCTGTCCATCTTCACATCTCGTATTCCTCACAAGGATGGAGCCCTTCAAGAAGGACCTGGGGAACCAGAGGGAGAGAGCCAGCAGGATGCCGTTCCCTCACTGGGGCTGGGGGAAGCGCTCGGTGTGCAGGAACCAGGTCTGTCCCTGCCTCTGAGACCTGGGTCAGAGTGTGAGAGTGGTATCGGGGACGAACTGCAGGTGACAACCCAAACCTGGGGTGGGTGGTCTTGAGCCACATCAGGACTGGGCCCACAGGTGCAGGGGGTTGATATGCAGGGTTCTGGAGCAACCAGAGGAATCCCAGCTTCCCCGTGGGACTTCCTGCCTGAGCTGGGCCACTGCTTTGAAAGGAATTCCAGGCAACGCATAGTGAAAGGCACATCAGGAAGCAATCCTCAGGTGACTCGGGGGCACAGCTGTGAAAGTGTCCCCTCGAGCTGTCTGAGGTCTACATGGACAGTGAGGACACGTGGAAGCAGCAGCAGGAGCCCCAGTGTGCCCACAGCACACGGTGCCCTGCCTGGCCCTGCAGGCGGCCACCCTCTGCCCAGGGACATCTGGCCGGTCGGTCTCCGTCCACCCCTGGGGTTCAGTGCTCCCCCAGCCCCGACACGGCCTGGAGGTCCCTGCCTGCCAGGCCTTGGGAGCTGGGTGCCTGCTGTGCTGACTGAGCCTTTTGTGTCCCCAGGCCTCCACTGTGCCCTGTCTTGGGGACCCCAGACCCCTTCACTCCCACACTTCAATCCCTGGTGCATCCTGGAGGTTCTTCTCTGGCTGGGGACATGATCTGCAGATGTCCATCTGAAGGTGGACTCGGCTCAGTGGCTTCAGAGTGACCCATCCTGCCTGCAAAGACCCCCTAACATGGAACGTCTTCCTTGGTGGCCTGTGCCCTGCTGTCATATGAAGACTTGGTGTCCAGGCTGACATGTTCTGTATGCTCCAGGGGCGTGTTGTGCTGGATTTGGGTTGATGATGGCCTCATTTCACTTTCTGCAGGTGTTATCGGGAGAGGCTGTTTGTCTCCTGTGTGGACCATTTGTGCCTGAGCCAAAGGTTGGTGGGCTCATGTGGTTTGTTTCTGAGGTCTTTCTGCTGTTCCCTGCGTCTAGGTGTCTGCACTGAGGCCAGTGCCTCATGTTCCTAGAGCCTCGTCCTGCATTTTGAAATCGGGAAGTATCATTGCCCTGCTTTTGTGTTTTCTTCTGATTGCTTTGGTTGTTCAGAGTGTTTTCTGATTCCCATCAGAATTTTAGGATTATCTTTTCTGTGAAAAATGTCATTGCAACTTTGCACTGAATCTTCACTCACTTTGAGTAATCAATAATTACCATTTGGTGGAACTGTAAACAGGCACGTTGCACTCAGTTGTTGGCAGGTTGATTCTGAGGAGATTGCTAGATTCAGGATCGTAATTACTCTGCCCTGTTCCCTGAATTCCCACTGTACCCAGGAGATTAATATTTGCTGAATAATTTCTTACAGATGTTAAAGCAAACCCACAGCTGGTACACTAAACTAAAGGCAGCTCTCAAAGTGCACTGAGTAAAGATCACCCTTGGCAGAGGCTCTGGGGCCTGACAAACCCCTGTGTGATGTGGAGTGTGCACCTGTGGCCTCTTTGTGCTCCCCCACACACAGGAGATAGGCACTATTCTTTGTCTTGTGTGGTGCCCACAGTGCTGGTCAGGAAAGGTCACAGAGACACCGTCTGCACAGGCTTTGAAAACAATGAAAGTGGCTATAAAGACCTCAGTTCTAAACAGTTTCACATGGTGATAGACTACATTTGGAAAACATCTTGTCAATCTCAGTTCTAAGAAATTGCTTTGACTTAATGATACACGTTAGCTTCAAATTGGCAAATCGCAGGGACTGGAGATTAATGAGCAATGGCCTCTCTGCAGAAGCAGTGCAGAATCCCCGCCCCAGACCCCAGATATAGCCTCGTGCCCCTCGCTTGGACTCGGGGTCACCTGGCTGCTGCTGTGTGTCCCCACACTTGTGGCTGCGTGTGTCTGCAGACGGCTCTCAGAGCAAGCTTTGGCAGCAAGTAACTGGCAGACCAAGGAAGCAGACGGCACTGATCGGGGGCTGTGGTGCCTCCCTGGACATTCCGACACCCCTCGCAAGGACGCTGCTTCACACAGACCCCAGAGAGGTCCTGCCACTCTGACTTAGGAGGAGCAGCACTCGAGAAGATCCAGGACACAGTGGCAGATGTGCCTCTTGGGGACGGCGGGAAGCACGCTGCCTCTGCAGACCTTTGAGAGTCTCTCAGAAAGTGGACCCAGGGAAGCACAGGCCGTGCTGCATTTCCTGGGACTCTCGTGAAAAAAGCCAGGGCCAGGTAACACTCCAGCTTTCTGCGCACCTTTGCTGCCTCAGAAAGAACGTAACCTTGAAATCAACAAAGTGCATGCCGATCGTGGAGGAGGGGTCGGGAGGCCTGCCGCCTCTCAGAAAAGCAACTGCAGAGAATATGCTGGGTATTTGCAGAAGTTGTCGAGCAATTTTGAAAGTTGATCCTCAAGAACAGAAATCACAAAGTAACTGCTCATTCCTGCCAGACCAATATTCCATATGCACTTCATCTTATTTCAAAAAAAAACCAATATAAATAGAAGTGTTAACATATTACCTTTACTTCTTTTGTCTTGTGTTGCTAATTAATTTTCTTCAAAATTTTAATGTAATGATATTATTTTAGACCTACAAGACTTAGAGACAGACGTGGAACTGCTGTGCTTCTTTCCTGACCCTGGTTGCTCCTTACACTCCTGACTGTTATGGAAAACACTTCTTTGTGTCACATGGACCCAGGTGCCACCAGAGCAGCAGCAATACACCATTGTTGGATGCCAATATTGAAAGGCACAAGTAGTTTGCAAAGACTTTATAAAAGCATAGATGGAACAAAGCCGGCTCTATTCAAGCAGATGTTAAAGGAAGCTTACTGTTATGGAGACAAGAGCCATAGGGTAGGAGTTCTATAGAAAGAGGATCCCAGGAAGAAGTGGATGTGGATGGATGGATGGTTGACAGAGGAGATCACAGGGAGACAAGACGGTGGGTAGATGATGGGTGGACAGGCGATAGATGATTGGATAGAGAGAGATGAACAGAGGGATGGTAGGCAAAAGGAGATCAGATGGTAGGTGACAGATGACAGATGATGATAGGCGATAGGAGATAAATGACAGAAGAACAAAGCAAGACTGCCAGTGGAGAAGTTTGGCTCCAGACCGAAGCCTCTGGGGTCTTGGGCACCATCCAAATGCTGACACACCCGTCTCCCGTGCTACCTGGAACACACCACAGAGGTCGCCTGGTCTCATAATGCGTCCTTTGTTTCCCTTCACGTGAGAGAGCAGTGAAGAATGACCGCTGCAGATGGGAGGATTTCAGAACACGAGGTGCCACCGAGAAATCCCACCAGGAAGGCCCGTGGGCTGACTGCCGCTTCCTGAGTTTCTTGGTGCCTGTGGCTGAGGGCTGCCCTGGTGGGAGTGGAGGGCTCTGGGTCTGGCACAGGGACATAAGGGCCACCAGCAGGACTGTCCTCTTCCCCTTAGTTTGGTTTTCCCTTGCAAGACTGAGCCAAGGCTGCTTCTGAGCAGGTGATGTCCCCCGCACATAGCAGAGGGGGCAAGCGGGCCTGGGCATGCTCTGCCCAGAGAGGCGCTCCCACAGTGCAGCTACAGGTCAGCAGGACAGAGGCAGTGCCAGGCACCACCAGGCTGCACCTCTTGCTTGAGATCTAACACGCTCTCTGGCCACCTGGGGGCCTGCTTCCCACCTGCAGATCTCTTCTGTTTAATGCTGTGTTCAAGTCTCCTCTACTATGAATCCCACCAAGATAGCCTGGCTTGGAGACAGAGAGCTGTGTGGATTCCACTGTAGGGAGCACCTGCTGCCACTCTGGCATCCAAGCTGCTCAGGTGGAGTTGACTGACATCTGCATCTAGCACTGGCCCCGCACGACCTCCTCACACCGTCGGTCCTCGCAGACCTGGCCCTGAAGGTGCCCCTGGCGCAGCACACACACTGCAGGCCACGGTACAGGTGCCACTCAGTGCGCTTCATGTGGCCTGGCCGGATTCTGCAAGGACTGCATCTGTGAAGCAGATGGGTTTGGGAAGAGCCCCTGTGGTCCTAATCTGGTGACGCCTCTCAGGGAGTCCCAGGACAGGGCCGGACCCAGGCAAGGGCTGCCGAGGCCTCAGACTGAGGTGCCTGGAGAGGTGGCCTGTGTGCAGCAGCTGGCCCTGCAGCTCTGTCCTGTGCCCAAGCAATGGTGGACGAGGGACACAGGACCAGCCCTGTCCTGGCCTCAGTGGGGTCCACTCTGACGGGGCCTTTGAGCTCCCAGATGCCCCATGTTCCACTGGGCACTACCCAGTATACTTGGGCTATGTCTCTTCCTGTCTCCAAGAAGCCTATCTTGGGCGGGTGGCCTTTCCTCTCAAGACAGCCAGAGACACCTCTTGCTGGCATCCGTGCCACCTACTCTCCTTGTGCCTGCGGTCCCTGGGCCGGGCCTCGTGCACTCCAGGCAATGTGCGCGTTTCGCATGTTTTACACCCTCAGGGGCGCGTGCTCTCCTGGCCCTGGAGAGCAGGAGCAGGCCGACGGTCGCAGCTCGGCTCGCCATGAGCATGGTTGGCCCAGGCTGCTTTTGGGTCTCTAGGGCGGAAGGCCAGTGGGGTCAGGAGGGCCCCTGTGCAGCTCCTGGCTTGGCAGCTGTCGCCTGACCCGGGGATGGCTGCTGGGGTGGGGCAGTCTCATGAAGGTGCCTTTCTGGAGCTGTTTGATGCTCCTCACCTGAGGAAGGAGGCCGAGGGGCAGAGCTGCTCCTTTCCTCAGTCAGGGACCACCCCCACCACGGGCCTGGGGACCCCACTTCTGCAGGCACAGGGCCACCAGGGAATCAGGAAACAAAAGGCCATGCCAGGTCCTTGAAGGAAACGGGAGTCTCCACCGTAAGGCCTGCTTTTGGAGGATCATGTGGGCAGAGCAAGGCCACTTGGCGTTTTCTGCTCTCCTCGTCCCATGCTCCTGTCCCTGGGTTTCCTCCCAACGTTGACCAAACGCCCACCAGGCACCCAAGACTCGGGTGCCCACAGCTTTTCACACACATTCTCTGGATGAAGCTGACTCTGCATCCTCAGGTGGAAGCTGGTAGCCAGGGAGCCGTACTGGGCACAAGACAGGCCATGAGTTCAAGACACATTCCAGAACCTTCCATCCAGCAGGATGGCTGAGGAAGGCCCTCTGACTAAGGTCCAGAACTGGGGTGTGAGAGGGATGCACATGGGCAGGGGTGGGGCACATGGAAGGGTTGTGCAAGGTGCACACTGTGCGATTGGGGACCAGGCCCAGGGTGGTCCAGCGGGACTCAGTGCTGCACTGGTTTGGGGGTGGACTTGGTCTCAGGGCAGCAGAGAGAGGAGGTAGGGCATGGACCTAACTGTCCTTGTCCACTCGGCAGGTACGGGATGTGGGGCTTGAGAGAGGCGGACAGAAGCCTGGAATCAGGAGGCACCAGTTAGTGGTGTTTGGTGCCCATACCTGCCGTGGCACAGCAGGAAGCAACAGCACCCTGAAGGGAGGTCTGGGCACAGGGGGCCCAGGTGGCGCTGCTCAGGGGCAGGAGGACCTGGTGGCCGTAGCCACATGGCCGATGGTCTCCTTGCAACAGCTGGAGGTCTGAGATGCTCCCCACAGCTGAGAGGGGTGGACGGCAGCTGGTCCCCGTGTGGCACAGGGCTTCACAGTGTAATCCCATTATTGTCACACAATTACCAGGGCCCTTGACGACGTCATTATTCTTCCTAATCACCCAAAGACCTTTAGCATTTAACTGGTAAATAACTAAATTTAATTAATACTCTGGAGTGCTGGGAAACCTAATTTCCCCTGTCCCTGTACTTTTGTACAATTTTATTTGCTGTACTAGGGAGGGTTTGTGAGGATAATATGTGAAGACACCAAATGAAATGAAAAAATGAGCAAATAAAACTAATTACTGAAGATTTATGAAGGGCCCTGTCCCTCAGTCCTGGCCCTTGTCTCCCCAGGACTGGGCTGGCTGGAGCCAGATCCACAGGGGTCCTCCAGCAACTGCGGCGCAGCAGACTCGGTGGGTGGACAGCAGCCCAGCTCAGCCCGGCCCTGCCTCAGGGGCAGGTGGGACACAGAGAAGCGGGTGCGGCCCACCTGCAGGCGCCACAGGCGGGGACACGCGCCCCTCACACTGCACACCTGATACTGCACACCTGGCTGCCGGCCACGGACCCCTCTGAGACCCTCAAAGCTGCCCTCGGACTTTTCTTTGGGAGTGTACTTCTGACCGGGGTGACTGCAGGGAGGACAATGGCCCCTGATCCATGTCCCTTTGGGGCAGAGGTGAACAAGCCTTTAGCCCCAGGCTGGACACTTGGACTTCACCGTTGTTTACAGCTGGGCGTCCTCGTCAGAGTCCCGCAGGAAGCGCTGGCGTCACTCCTGGGCCCGACGGCACCCTCCTCCTCTGCCGGGGCCCCTTGAGGTCACGGCACCGACAGAATCACCCACACTTGGCCAGCGCTGCACCTGACCAGGTTCAGGGACACCAGAAATCCTGGGGGAGCTCCACTGGCTTCCTGCCTGCCCCGAGAAGGAGGGTACCACCGTTAGGGTGCAGGGGGAGCGTGTGGCCTGGAGAAGGAATGGAGGGCTGGCCCTGGTGCCAGTCTCCACGCAGGGGCTTGGAGGTGGGTCACACACTCCATGTCCAGAGGGCTGTTGGATGTCCAGGTCCCCTTCGCAGTGGAGTGGAGGTGTGGTATTCCCCAGGCTCAGCCCAACATCAGCAGCCTGAGGTGCAGGTGGTCCTGACTGCTCTGTGACGTCCCTTAGCTTTGTTCCTCAGGGTGACAAGCATAGAGAGGGCTGGCCTGTCCCAGGTTCCTGCTGGGCTGTCAGTGAAGCCTCGCACAGTCTGGGGCAGCAGACCTCTCCCTGTCTTTCCTATGTAGAGGAATCCTTGTGCCACGACAGAAAGAATGTACTAGGTCTAGACAGACTGTGACCTTGAACTTGAGATCAGGAGTCAGCATGAATGTGAAGATGAGCAATCCCATCAGAGACATGCCTGTTTTGCTGGGATGTGGAGTTAACACTCTTGGCCTTTCCAGATGTGTCCACCCATTTTCTTTTCTGTATAAATGAAGCAAATATAACCCAAGATTTATTTTATTACCCAAAATTGTTAAAGTATCAAAATACATTTCCCTTCCAACGTATTTCTAGTTTGTTTTTATCAAGGCCATTGAAAATAAGCCATGGCCCAGGCCCGGGGTAGAGAACAGCCTTTCACAGGGCCACCCATGCCGCCTGTGCCACCCGAGCTCCAGGAACGAAGGCTGGGGAGGGAGAAGCAGAGAAAGGGAGGCAGGGCAGCCTCAATCTCAGTCTCAGGGGAGACACGGACCTCCCAGGCCCTCCCCTGTGCAGCTGGCTGCAGGGGCGTTCCAGGGGCCAGTGACCCATCAGCCTTGAGGGCACTGGGCCAGTGTGTGCTGAGACGCAGCCTCCGTGCCCCTCCTTGGGCACCCGTGGCCTTTAGAGCAGGGCCCAGCCATAGCTGGGCACCTTACACAATGTTAATCACACTGAATCCAAGTGGGGACAACGTTGTGATGGCCCCCAGGACGGTGCAGCTGTTCTGCTCATAGCGATTTCGTGCCGTATTGACAGCTGAGCAGGCTGGCCCACCGTGAGGGGCCCTCGTGGAAACTGGAGCCCCAGCTGCAGGACTCCGCGAAGTGTATCTGAGAAGCAGACCGAGTGCTCGTGAGTGTGTGACACGGCTCTTCATTTTGAAACGTGGAAACGGCCTTTTGGATGCATCTTGACCCCGACAGCCCCTGAGGGTCCCAGCTTCTGTAAACACACCTGGGGTTGGGACTGGCTGCTCCCTGCTCGGCTTGTTGAGCCGTGGGAATCGGGCTTGGAGAAGAACACCACCAAGGGACGTCGAGGTTTATCCAGGCCCCAGGGCCACCAAATGCACTGTGCTTTATAGCAAGGCCAGTCTGTCCCTGTGGGGGCCGGCCATGGGCAGGGCAGGGCTCCCCCATGGGTCTTCCACTCCACTCGAGAGCCCGCCATTGGGGAGTCTGGGTCCTGGAGGGCTGCAGGCCGTCTCTGGCATTCCTGCCCAGCATGAGGAGGGGCACACGAGGCGCCGTCCTCCCACACCCCGCGGCAACCTGTCCCCCCTCGTCTTGGCTGTGACGCTCTCTCTGAGCCCTCATGTGTGACCAGAAAACTTCTGGTGGCTGGAAACTGCTGACAGTCTAGGACATTCCTGGGCCACGGAGCGCTGTGGGTGGGGTTCCGGGCTCTTTGGGTGCGCCATGGTGGGTCTCTGGGTGGCCTCAGGCACAGGGAGGGAGGGCCTGCAGGAGAACTGAGGGTCTGGCCCCACTCCCTCCTCTCTGGCCTTGTTCTCTCCTCACGGGAGCCTTCTCTCCTGACCCCATGTTCATGTCACTAAAGTAAGAAGCAGGGCGTGAGGTCTGCTGTGTGTCACCCGGGTGTGGTGTGAGGCACAGATTCATCCAGCACATGCCATCGTTTATGGCTGTCTCTCATGGACACCAGACCAGGTGCTGAGAGCTGGGAGAACTGATGTCCCCTCCAGATACCTGGGGGGAGCATCTATCAGACAGAAGGCGGACCTGGGCTCACTTGTTCTGGGACCAGGGCTTAGCGCCAGTCACTGCCCTGGGTGTGGGCCGGGTGCTGCAGGCAGAATCCTTGCAGACCTGCAGGTTAGGCATCTGTTCCCACAGTGTGGTGGGGACACACGGGGAGGGAGGACAACCTGACCTCCACACACACCCGGGTGGCAGAGGGGCAGGGATTGGACTCCAGGGGTTTCGCTCAGATCTCAGGAACCCAATCAGGAAATGTGAAGGCAAAATAGCACCTTTTCCAGGCGCAGGGGCCTGCGTCAGCCCTGGGTGCTGTCTCTCACTTTTCCCTCCTGCTGCGGCGAGCAGGGGTGGCCGGTGCCCCCGTTCACTTGCAGAAGTTGCAGGGTGGTCCGCTCAGATGTTGGGGAGCCTCTCCGGCCAGTGGGTGTGAGATGGGAAGGTCCGTTCCGGGACAGAGAGCAGTCTGCCGCTCAGCTGAGTGGAGCTCTGCCTCTCAAGAGTGGGAATCCTTCCTCTCTGGGCTCCAGAGTCGGTGTCACTTCAGGTAACAGCGCTGCTTTTCTGAGGAAGCGTTGACGTCGGGTCTTGCCAAGCTGGGGACCTGGAAGGGTCACCAGGGCAGCTGCCACTTTTTTCAGATCAGGTTGAGACTAGTCCAACTCCCTGAGCCCGCTCTGGCACTCCCGTGTGTCCTTGGTGGAGTGAGTGCCTGGGTCACCACTCTGCACAGGCCCTGCCCTACTGGATTCTAGGGCCTAGTGGGCGACGGGCAGTGTGGCGAGTGCAGACACACCTAGGATCCTCCCTGATGGATCCTGCAATCCTACACTCCCCTATGTAGGCAGATTTCATTTATTTTCTTGATGTGTAGGTAAGAGGAGAGTTTGCAAAGCCCCTCATTCCCTTCTCATAGCTGGCTTCCCCTGTTGGAGCTGCCTGCACGCAGGACCACCTGCGTCGAGCCACACCTCAGGACCAGGCCAGGGGGGAGGCAGCCCGGCTCTCGGTCATTGACCTCCTCTGCAGCAACCAGCTGCTGGTCTCTAGAACTCTTCTGGACACTTCCTAGCAGAGGGAACTCACCCCCCACCCCCACGGGAGGAGAACGTCATCCGAACTGGGAGCTTCATCCTACCTTGAATTTAGATGCAGGGCAGTTACTGAATCAAAGCAAGACTCCCCTGAGTGAAAAATGGGAGCCCAGGAAGCAGTGGGAAGAAAAAAACAGAAAACATCTAAATATAAGCTTTGTGTTCAAAAATGTTCTTTGAGTGTGTCAATTTTAGTTTCATAATATGTGGCTCTTCTCTTTCTGTGTGTATTTTAATTTGTGAAATACTGTGGTGCTAAACACTATCACTTGAAATCACGACTAAAGGTACTGGAGCTAGGAGAAGCAAGAGGGATTCAGGCAGTTTCCCAAGAGTCTTGATGCCTGCCGCCCACTCCACCCTCTGCCCACCCACCTGCATCCTGGCTGGTGCTTGGCCCGGCTGGGTCTGGGCGCAGTGCCTCTCCCTGCTCACCTCTGCTGGCTCTGTTGGGAGCAGCTTCTCGCTCACCTGCTGATGTGCTCCCCTCCCGAGGCTCCTCACTTGGCTCCTCTGTTTCAGCACCTCTAGGGCAAGGTTTCGCGTGTCTTTCCTCTTCTTCCTTGTGTTTCCGAGGCTTTCTGAGCATCCCAGAGGCTGGAGCTCCATGGAGTTAAAGAATTTTTATCTTTCTACCTGGAGTGGAGTTCTCTCAATTATCTTTGGACCAGTTTTTTTTTGGGGGGGTGTGGGGTGCATGGTGGAAGAGCAGTGTACCATATTGTGGAGTTTGGATCCTCTGACCAACCGCAGTGGTCTTCATGTCATTTTCTTGGAATTGCCAGGTGTATAATCAAGCCATCTGCAGTCAGAGATAGTCTTACCTCTTCCTTTACAAATCCATTCCTGGAACTTCTCTCTTTGGTCTTGCTGCACGGACTAATGCCACTGACATAGTGATCAATAATTGAAACCAGTGTTCTTTGGGCCTAGCAAGGGAGCTGGCGTGGTCCTGGGGCACAAGAACCCTTTCTATATGAGATGTCATGTTAGGGAAGCATCATCTTTTAAACGAGTTGTTAGATTCTGCAAATATTTTGTTTAATATTTTGCATCAATATAACTAAATGAAAGTGATTTGTAGTGATGTTCCATTCTTTGTTTTGGGGACTGATGTTTTGCAATTAATAAAGATAATTTGGAAGTTAATATTTTTTCCAGAATAATTTAGATAGCATTGGGGTAATCCACCTTGTGAAATTCACAGAACTCTGCTAGACACTCAGGTGTGCTTCCCTCTGCAGTGGAGCTCTGTGTTGATTTGTTCCTGTTAAGGCTGTTGGTTTAGGCCTTTGGGATGCACTGAGGTCAGTTTTGTAAAGCCAAGGCAGAATGTGCTCTGGAGGTTTTCCAAGTCTGCTTGGGTGCTCTGAAATATGACTTCCATGTATCTGTGTGAATTTCTAGACATTTTCTGACTGCAGGGTGGGTTGAGAGGGTGCTGTGTGGTCCCAGCAGGAACTTCTGACCCAGTGATGGCAGGAATAAGACTGAGTGTCGTGTGTGCACAGGCAAGGCTAGAAGTGGGGCTTCAGCTGGGGGAGCTTCAGCTGGGAGACCAGTGGCTCTTGAGCATGGAGATGCAGGCTTTTATTGATTTGTGGGGTGGGTAATTTCCCATTGACCAGGGACAATGTTCCAAAATGTGTTTGTTCAGCACAAGACTCAGAGCACCCACAGACCGGCGTTCTCAGTCAGCTTACCTTGGGGTCTGCTGAGTTATCTTGCAGCTTCATCCCATATCCTGGGCAAACGTCCTGGCCTGCAGCTCAGTCTGGGCCTTACAATGGGGTTGGAGGACGACGGGTGCTGGGGCTGCTGGGACGCTCAGGAGTGGGGTGGAAGGAAAGGCACCCTGGCCGTGGTGGATACTCCACATGTCTACCTGCAGGGCCAGGGGAACTTGCCCAAAGGCATAGGCAGCCCAGGGGGATGGTCTCAGTCTGAAGCAGATGCCAGGCCTTCTCATCCAGTCCAGGCCCCCTGGGATGGCTGCAGGCCCAAATGAGGTCAGCGTTCCCAGCAGAAGTAGCTTCAGGTCCCTGAAGAGTCCCTAGCCACTGTCTTTCTCACACCCCACTAGGCAGATGCGGGATCTAGAGCAAAGCACCACCCTGATGTGGGGGCCCCAAATCAGTGAATTTTACATGAAAAAGATAAAGAGAAAAGAGAAAAGAACGGCAGAGACTGAGCTGCAGGCCGGCTCCTCCGGTGGGTGACGGGCCACTGTCAGAGGCCTGATGTCTAGGAGATGCCTTCCTCTGTGTAGCCACAGGGCCAGGGCCCCGCAGCTGCCCACGGTGCAGGTCAGTGGGTCCAGCACAGGTATGTGCTGACTGAGCAGACCCAGGGGTGACTGGCTGCGTGCCTGCTCTCTGGGGCACCCTGGGGCAGCACCTGGGAATGGTTTGGGCCTGTTGTGCGCTTGGACCTCACAGAGCAGCGTGCTGGTGGATGTGCTGCCGAGCTGCTAGGCTGCCTGTGTCTGGTGGGAGAGGCCCAGAAGACAGTGGAGAACGTGCTTGACTGGCCAGTAGGACGTCGGCCCTGGGAGACGAGAGGCATTGAGAAGGCAGCAGCTCTGTGGCCAGGGAGCACTCATGTTCACGGACACCCCAGGTGTGTGGCCAGGCTGGGTGGGCCTGGGCAGTGCTCCGGTTGGGTATTAGCACGTCTGCAGAGCCCCAGGCTCCTCTGGCTGAGCACAGGCCTGGCCCTGGGGCAGGTGTGATGGGGCCCAGCTTTCCCAGGATAAATCAGGGTCAAACTCAGCACCAACAGTGCGACTCTGAGAGGTGCCCCCTGGCATCTGTGTGTTCCTCAGGCGAACGCTGGAAGGTAGGTGTGACAGCTCTTGCATCAGGAGAGGCCGGGGGTCCCCGCTGCAGGCAGGCAGCTGTTCCCAGCAGGTTGTGCCTTGACTTGGAGAAGGCAAGGAGCAAGTCTGAGGAAGGCCCTTGGGGGCTGCCTTCCTGGTGCAGCTATGGCGGCGGCCTGCTGTGGAATGGATTCTGAAGGCCCCTGATTTCCCAGGACATGCTGTCCTCAGGCAGTGCAGCCTGGGTTTGACAGCTTTCCAGCCCCTTGCCCATCTCTTGGCTTTCTCCAGGTGGGTGGCGCCCAGGCCCTCCCAACCATGAGGCTTCCATGGGCTGCGATGTCTCCCCTTTGGGAGACTCATCGTGGGGACCCACATGGGCAGGCGTGATGTCCTGGGCCCGAGGGGCAAGGGACAGGAATGGCAGGGCCCCTTCTCCTGTTTCACCAGCGGCTGGCTTAGATGTTCCACTCCTTCTCTGTGAAGAGGGGTCCTGCTGTGGGTGGGCATCTCTCCCATTGACATGCCTCTAACCTGAGACCCAGCTTCCCACCTCAGGGGACTCGTGCCCAGTGGCGGCAGGACAGAGGACTTGGGAACAGCGAGAGTCGCTGTGAAGGAGCAGACCTGGCTGTTGCTTCCCGTCTGCTGGCTCTCAGCGCTGATGTCTCTCAGCGCACAGGGCCTAGAGTGAGCGCTCCTCCCTGGGAACCAGAGCAGGTACTGTCAAATGGGACGGATTTTTCACAATAAGCCAGAGTTAGACAGGCAGGATCTCTGTGTGGGAGCCCGTAGACCCACCTGGCAGGCCTGTCTTGTGCCCGGCAGCTCCAGGCTTCACGTCTGGGACAGGTTATGTCTCAGGTGACAGTCCCTGGGCAGACAGTGGCCTGCTGGGCTTTGCACCCTGGGTGCTATCAGATGAGGGAGATGGGCCAGGAGTGGACTCCAGCCGTGTTCTAAAGAGGCCAGGCTGGGCCCACAGCAGCTTCTGCTTCACGGCGAGGTGTGGCTCCAGGTTTACGCTTGTCACTAACTCCCTCCTCTTTTCAAAGACAAATGGGGACCTGGGTTAAGGAGTGAAAGGTGTTCCTCAGTGTGTGAAGGCTCAGGCAGTGGAGGAGGAGAGCAGGTAGCAGACTTGCAGCCCCAGGTAGTTTTGTCCAGAAAGCCAGCACCACCATGACACTGGGCCTGAACAGTCTGGCTGCTGCCCACACTCACTGACCCCGTCTCTCCATGCCTGGTCCAGTTTTCCCAAATAAGTTTTAAAATACTCAAGAAAGAAAGAAACAAAACAGAACAGAACAAAGCAACCCGCAGGGGATCTTCTCGCTGCCCCAACCATCTTCCCAGTAATTTTGCAAGAAACCCACATTTCACCAGGTTAAAAACATCCTCTTAACTAACCCTCTCTTCCCAGAGTGAAGTGAGAACCAGAGAAGGTTGAGGGGGCCGCGGGCAGCGGCTACCCTCTCCTGCAGCTCAGTGGCTTCTGCTCTGTGAACCTCCTGTCAGAGTGCTTGAGAGGCCAGGTCAGCGGGTCCCTGGTGGGTGCACACCAGGATGTCTCTGGTTGTGGCTGGCCACATAAAGAGCAGAGGCTCGGTCCCTTTCTTACCACGTGGACCCCCACCTTGAGGTGGTCTGGTGGTCAGCTGGTACCTGAGGGGGAGGGCCAGAGGCCTGCTGCCGTGGAATGAAGACTGTCCTACAAAGCTGAGGCCACGCTCACAACCCCAGGTCGGGGTAGGGCAGAGCCCCCTCACGACCATCTCCCACCCCAAGGGGCCTGTACCTGTCACCACACGCAGCGCTCCTAAGAGTTCCCAGGAAGGCGGACCATGGTGACTTCCAGAACCTTAGCTCTGCATGTCTGGCACAGGGAGACTACTTTGGAAAAAAAGAAAAAAGCAAAATAAAACAAAACACAAGGGCAGAGACCATGGGCGGCAGGCTGCTCCTCAGCCTGGTGCCCTAACCTGCCCCTCCCATGCCTCCAGGCCAGGCCCCTAGTGGCCAGCCCCACACCCTCCTGGGCTTGCACTTGGTGTGCAGAGTCCCCAGCAGGTCTTTCTGCCAGCTCCAGCCCCCCCCCCCCGCACCCCACCGCTGGTGCCGCAGTCCCACTCCGGCCTTGGGCCCCTCCTGGACACACTGGCTCCCCGGTGGGGGCTCCTCACACTCCAATTTCAGAGGTGCAATCACCTGCCTCCCCTTCAGGTTCCAAGCCCTACAGAAGGACAGCTGTCCTTCAGCCATTCTGAAGTCCATAGTGCTGTGTTGGAGCCACGGCTCTCAAGCAGTGCCTACCCATGGGAAGTGCAGAACAAAGGTGTTCACCGGACAATGTTCCGCAGTTGCTGGAGGAAGCTGGGCACTCCCATCCCTGCAGGGCCCACGGGCCCCAGGAAAGGCATCTGAGTTCCTCCTCCAAAGAACAAGCTCCGTGGTGAACTGGAGATTTTGAGGTGACACCACAAACCACTTCCAATAAAACAATGAAACTTGATAGCTCTAAGTTCAAATGTCTGTCAAGTTTAAATCCCGGGCACACTGCAGAAATATAATGTAACACTCTTATGTTAAAACACAAATGTAGAAAGAAGTTTCAAGTTAAAGTTACATTGGACTCTCTTAAAAAAGTGATGGCTTTGATTATTCTTTTAGACAAAACGGGAGGAAACTTTGACATGACAGTCAGTGCTCAGATTTTGTTTATATTATTTGTGCTAATGTAGAAAATTGATACAATATGTTACAATTAGTGTGACATGTTTATATTTTTAAGGGAAATATTTTTTTCTTATTATAAAAGCATTTTTTGCTCAATTATAAAAAATTTATAAATAAAAGTAAGCTAAAACAAAACAAAAACCCTAAACTCACTTACTGCCTCACTGTCCAGAAATAACTGTTGGTAGATTTTGGGTGCATGTATGCTTTGAGATCTTGCCAATTTGTACACACTGAAGTTTTCAGATAGGCTCACTCTCGTGATCAGCATTTTCCAGGTCAGTCTTCCCTACATCAGCTACCCTCTGGGGCTCTGCTTCGCAGCCTGTAGCAGGAGACTCTGCAGCTCGGTGGAGACCACATGAGGAAGGCCCTGGGTGAGGAGCCCCAGGTGGCCTTTGGCTTCCCAACCCCAGCCTGGCAAGGTGGCAGCCCTGTGTCACCTGGCACGAGGGCGAGGATCTGAGGTGTCCTCAGAGCCAAGATGGGCACAGTCAGGCCTGGGTGGGAAGGGGTGCAGCCCAGCTCTGCGGCAGCCCCTGCAAAGCCCCAGCTGAGCTGGGCATGGGCTCACAGGCTGAGCAGGTGTGGTTCCTACATCCGACTTGGTGATAACTTGTTAGGTCATCACAGGAAATAGGTGATGGAAGAGGCACACCGGCACACCCAGGGGCTGTCAGCAACGTCACCAGCTGCTGGAGATGAGCGCATCACCCTCAAACATGCATCTGTGTGAGGAAAAAGCAACAAAAGCCATGGAGAGCCACAGCAGTGTCAGCACACATGGAGTGGAACCAGAAAATCCACTGCAGGAAGAAGACAGGCAGGAGAGTGGGAGCCTGCCCGAGGCTGCGGGAGCAGGTGAGGGACTTGGAACATGGTGCGGAGGAAGTCCACTGCTCAGCCTGACTTACTTCTGCACATTAGGTTCATTTTGGAAGCAGAAAGGAGGAAATAGCAAAGGACACAAAAATCAATGCATGAACGCTGAGGCCAGGTGATGCATGCTGCTCTAACAGAGATCAGGCCCTGCTGTTTAGGCACCAAGCTTCCTGAACCCACGGCTCACCTCACCGTGAAGCATATAGAAAGCATTCACCCATCTCAGTGCCAGGGGTCTGCCCAGCAGCCCAGATCACATGTCCATGTGAGGACAGGCTTCTGGCCTTTGGCCTGCCCTAAGGTGAACGCAGGTCAACATGGACTCTCCTGCCCAGAACTCGTGGGCCTGGCTGAAAGGTGCAACTCAAAACAAGAACACTCCTGTGCCCAACTGGAGCCTTGGAGCATGAAAGAACCAATGCAGCTCAAAAGGAGACCCAGTCCTACAGTGTGACCCAGAGCAGTTGTGACAGCACCAGCATGTGTAGTCGTGGGGGAGAGGAGCTGAGGAGCAGGACCAGGCAGCCTGCCTGGCTCGCAGGGAGGCTAGCTCCAGAGCAGCCAGCTCCTCAGCTCCTCTCAGCTCTATGGTTCTGCACCGGGAGTGAGCTCAGGCCATTTCCCTGGTGCTGTAGCTGGGCGTCAGTGGCCAGGAGGCTGCACTCTTCCCCCTCAGGTCTGACAGCAAGGATCTTCTGGCAGCCCTTCTCTCTCAGTGTCTTGCAGCGTATCGACGTGGCCCTGGCATATTTTTGCCTTGCCAGCTGGGCCCCTGTGAATAGCACAGCCAGCTGCACATGCAAACAATGTGCACAGACAATGTGCCAACAAGCAGGGCGGGCCGGGCCGAGGGGGAGCCCATTAGCTGCTCCGCTCTGCGTCAGCAGATGCCCTGACAAGAGGGACCGAAATACAGTCTCTTGGGCAAGCACGTGCTGTGGGTCCTCATGGGAAGGTATGGGGCATGGATCAGGTGAACTCATGAGAGCAGGTGCCCAAGTCCCTGCCAGGGGGGAGAGCACGGTGGCTGGCCGTCAGAGGAAGAGGAGCCAGGGAGCGTCCTTCCTGTTCCTGAGCAGACCGCAGGAGCACAAGGAGAGCCACCACTGGGGCCACTGTTGGGTCATGGAGAACATCCCTTGTCACTCAGCAAATGCCTGCATGCCTCTGCTTGCAGAGCTGCCACCCAAGTGCATGTACTTAGTAGCCTGTGTTCAAATGGCACCTCAGGAAACTGGATGGTCACATGCTGCTGAATACGCAGCTGGCCCTGAGTGGGTCACACTTCCTGATCTTAGCTGCCCAGTTAAAACCTACTGCAGCAGATGCCCACCCCTCAGGGCTCCGGGGAGATGCAAGAGAGCACCTGGGAAGAGGCAAGCTTCTAAAGTACCTGGCGGTCACTGCCACTGTCTCAGAGGTTCTAGTCTCAAGACTGGAATGACTGACTTGCATGGGCCTTGCTGAAAGGTGCAACTCAAAACAAGAACACTCCTGTGCCCAACTGGAGCCTTTGAGCATGAAAGAGCCAGTACCAATGCAGCTCAAAAGGAGACCCAGTCCTACAGTGTGACCCAGAGCAGTTGTGACAGCACCAGCATGTGTCGTCGTGGGGGGGAGGAGCTGAGGAGCAGGGAAGGTCAGGTGAAGAGGTTGCTTTGTCACCAGGAGTACTGGCACCATGCTGACTTCTTCATCAGCTCACTCTGGTTCACATACGTGAAGCCTGGTGATGACCTTGGCAGAAACCAAGGGGCCCGCTGATCCGTCGATTATGTACGCTGGTCAGTAACTGTGTTTAATGAGGAAGTCAGCACAATTTGTCTGTGGTTAAACCAGCAAATCTCTCTGGCAAGCCTGTGACCTCCAGACCAAGCATCTGTGGCTACGGTTGAGGCATTACTTGGGCAACTCTTGTGCCACTGAAAACCTGGACACGTTTTCTTCTGGACACTGTATACAGGAAGATGCTGCTGCCCATGATGCTAAGCTGAAAACAAAGAAGGTAGGGACAGCAGTGCAGGGTCTGTCCCTTCTACTGCCAGCCTGCTGCACCTGCTTCTGAATCTCTAGGGCCATGTGCTTCAAGGCAGCCTGGTGCTCTGTGTTGACTCAGGCTAATTGCAGCATCAGGATGCTGCACTCTGTTGGCCAGCGTGATTCAGTCATCTGCAGGCTCATGGCTCAGGGGGCAAGACGGGGGCCAGGAGGTGGTCATTGCGTCATGGACTTGACTCCACTTCTAAGCCTCCATGAGCTCCGTGCCCTCACAGTGGAAGGAAGTGCTTCTGTTTGTGTTTTTTCCCCCCTTGGCAAAAAGAGCAAATTAATAAAAATTTTAAACATCGGCATTTTTTAAAGCAACAGTGGGATTTGTTTAGCTAGACTCGTTTCTGCCAGTAAGATTTTGCTTCCTAGGCCAGCCTTGAGAGTGGCCAGCTGAGAGTGCTGCAGCCCCACATCTGTGCTGTGGCGTGAATCTCCAGCCCTTCCACAGGCCTGAGTGTTGCTCTGTTGCACAAGAAGGTGCTTGGGAACAGGAGTCCAGGACTTTTTTCTAAGCATGTCCTGGGAGAACCGTCTTCCCAGGGATTCTGGTGAAAACAGCCATCCTGCTGTTCTTGCACGCGTGAGTTTGTTTGCTCCCTGACAGGAGGGAATTTCCAAGTGGCCACTTGCACTCAAGGCTGTGTGGAGTTGGTGGGATAGTCCTCTGGCTCCACCTTGGCTTACAGGCACACATTGTGATGGGCAGGCTGACCCTGCGGCACAGATGACACGGGACTTCTGCACCCTCACGCACTGAGCACAGCCCTGTAGCACCCTCTGCCTGCACACTGCTTCAGGGAATTTCATCCACAGCAGGGGCACTGATTCAGCACACTGTCCATCACCATCAGTCCAGCTCACCTTCAGACACTCCACCGCAGAGACCTTCCCACTGGCCGACCTGAGGCATGCACCACACTTTCCCCATATCAGGAAGCTGAGGTGTTGGGGAGACTGAGCCATCTAAATCCCCTGAGCTTTGGGGTTCACTTTCTAAAGTGGGCAGCCATGCCCTTCAGAGTTGGTGGGAGAACTTCCCACTTCCTGGGGCCTAGAAAGGCGATGGCATCTCTGTCTCCTTGCAGTGAACCCGAGCCACCAAGAGAGCCCTTGGCCTTGAAGCTGCTTCACTGAAAAGGCCAGAGGTTGACACCAGAGCAGAGCGTGTCTGCACTCTCCACCCTGGGTCCACGGACCCTACTGCTGTGTCCTCTGTGGGTGCCAAGTGAAGACCAGGCCCAAGCACCAGAGAGCGACTTCCCATGGAAGGTGGCCGACTGGCATTTCCTCCACCCCCACCAGCAGGAGACGTGGGTCATGGGCCTCAGACCTGCTGGCAAGCAAGCTCCCCGCAGGGTTGGCTGGGTCCATCCCTCATGTTTTTAAAGGGTGGCTCGGTGGTCCCCTCTCCCCAGTTTGCTCAGTTTGTGAGTTTGGTTTTGAATAATTGCTGTGTGAAGTAGATAAAGTATCACTTGGCACCTGCCTGGGTTGTGGCCTGTGGGCCAGGACCACCCTTCCTGCAGAGGGGGAACATGGGGACCTGCAGGCTGTTCAGGGGGCACTGCAGATTCTAGGGCAGAAACGTTTCTGGTGGTTCGTCGAGGATAGCACTGTGACACCACCTCCCTCAGAACAACCCACTCCCCTGAGATCTAAAGCATCGTCACATTGTGACTTCAATGGCTAGAAGTGCTCTGTGCTGAAAACCAAGCACACCCACTCTCTGCCTCTCTTGTGGAAATTGTCTGGTATACGTTAGTGCCAAGTGGCTCCTGAAGATGTTCAAACCTGGGAACCCCAGCGTTGTCTGCGGCCAGGCTGGGGGCTTCCATGCCCGGGTCAAGTGCCAAGGGCTGGAGGTGAATCTGCTGTGCTGCTCTGCAGTTGAGCAGCCTAGTCTGGCCAGGCTGTTGCACCATGAGGCTGCAGGTGGCCCTGGAGCTGGCTGTGGGTGTGGGAGGGAGTTCCCCAGACGGGCCGCCCCTCCAACAGAGCCCGCCTCTGTGCAGCAGACCTCCCAGCGCTGTGCTGTGGTGTGAAGGGGTGGGGGCTCATCCCTGTGAGGCCTCCCAGACCCCAGGGTCTTGCCACACCCAAGGCCCAGAGTCTTCCCCTGCACCTAGTGGGCCAGGAGCCAGGCCCTACCTGCAGGAGGGTAGCCGTGGACAGCTGCCACGCCAGCCTGAGTGTCGTGACAATCTGAAGCAGCGACAGGTACTGAACAAAAACATGAGCTTATTTTGAAGATGTAACAGATCAAAGCTTCAAAGTCTCTATCAATATTCAGGTGTGACTCCATCAGGATATGACAGGCTGTGAGGCCAGGGCACGGTGAATCAGCCTGCTGACTCATCTCCTGAGTGCAAGGAAAGTAGACCTGTCCTAGTGTCCTGTGGACAAGGCAGCTACTCAGTGACCAGCGCGTCCATCAGACCTAATCATACTTCAGAGTGGGAGCCGCGGGCCAGCACTTCCCTCTGAGCAGCATGACTCTGCACCACGCTGTCCAGCTCAGACATTCTCCTTGACTCAGCCCGCACAGCCAGGTGGGGCCAGGCCAGAGGGCAGAGCCCCCTGCTTCCCACCAGCTCATTCAGGAAGAAGCCTTCCCTCCAGAGACTGCTTCCGACAGCCCAGGCCGTGAGTCACCTTGGTGACATTCTGAAATGCAGCACAGGTTTGAAGTCTCTGATGATTTACAAAACCCGAGTTCCTTTGTTTCAGCTGTGTGTGTGTGTGTGTGTGCGTGTGCTTGGAGACGGAGACAGGGATCATGCACTACCAGGCTTTAACTCTTTGGATTTGAATTTTCTTGATTTTGCTGCTGCTCAGGTGCTCTGGGTCACAGGCTTCTCCTGGCCTCAGCATCGAGGAGCCTCACCAGGCCCCTCTCATCTCAGGGACAGTAAGATGTCCCCTCGTTTCCTCATGCCCAGTGTCTTCTGCCCAGTCATACCCTCCTGGATCTTCCTGTCCAGCAGGCCTTGTCTGCACAGGACACAGACCTGACCTGCAGGCTGAGCTGCCCTCCCCTTGGGCCACCGCATGGACTTCTCTGGTCAGGACAGACAGGTAAAGACACGAACCAATCTCCGGTATCTATTAGATGTACTCACAATGCATGGAACCCCCGATGCTAAAATGAATAAAGCTCTTCACCCGATGATGTGGCCCATTGAGAACCAGAACATCTAGGCGACAGCCGAATCCACCCACCCTCCTGCCAAGCTGACCTGACCATTGGCAGAAAATGCACATACGATTATATTTATTTCTTTACCCTACAAGAATGATTCTTTAGTACATGGCACCAGGGCCACAGGATCACAGGCCTGGGGATAGCTGCTTCCACAGCCCAGGGTCCTGCTGACCACATGGTGGCTCTAGTGCGGACGTGGGTTAGGTGATTGCAGGCTGAGGATGCGGCTGGCCCCTCAACAGCATTTGTTAGGGGGGTGCCTGGCACAACTGCAGAGCTGACAGGACCCAGGGAGGGTTCCTGATTGTGCCCCGTGGTATGCACCACATGTATGCACACCACATGTATACACAGCATGTGCTTATGCACCATACACATGCCCACCACACACAAGCATACCACAAACATACGCCTAATGTATGCACCACCCACAGGCATGAATGACACATGCACACAGACACTATAACATATATACTATGTGCACAACACTCAGGCACACGCCACACATGTCACACACAGGCATGGCATGCACTTGTACACCATACACACATATCTCAAGTGCAGCACCACACACCATGCACACTACACAGGTATTCATCACATGTGCGCCCATGTGTGAACACAGGCCCCATGCTACATGCACACTGTGATCCCCACACAAGTATGTACACCCATATTATTCACAACACTCACCACACGACACACGTGCACACAATACAGCACCTTCCCCACACCAGCATACATATGTGCACACACAAAACTAAGTCCCATCAAATCCCTGTTCTAGACTTAAGCTCATCCTGCTCCCATTGCCATTTGAGAGCAGGGGACGACACTGTGAACTGGCTTGGGCCCCAGGGGCACTGCTGTGGTCAGATGGACCTGGGCCCGTGGCTGGTTGTGAGGAGAAGACAGCTCACTCGGGGCCCAGCAGGGGCCTCCGGGAGAAGGGCACAGGGGCTCGCGTCTTTGGCTGTGTGACCCATGGCTGCGAACGTGGAGAGGCAGAGGGCCCTCATCTCCCCATCTCTGTGACCAGGCATCCATACTCGGCTCGGCCAGGCTCTGCTTGGGCCCAGAGGCTGCCATGAGGCGGGACTGTGCTCCTTCCCATCTGAGGCCCGACTGGGGAAGCTCTGCAGAGCACCCACAGTCCCCATCCTTGTGCCTGACCCTTGCTGGCACCTGGACCCCCAGAGCCCCCTGCAGCTCCACCGGGCAGCTCCTGTTTCCTCACCCCTTGCCTCCCCAGGGCGGCTGCCCATGTCCTGGAGCCCAGGAGGAGAACCTGCCACATTGGCTCCTGCTGTGAGGCAGGTGCTGAGCGCCTCCTGGCCACGGGGTCTCCTGGTGGCTGCCATAACCCTCCTTCAGAGCAGCCAGGGCCTCACTCTCTCAGGAGAAGGCTCTGCCCAGCCTGTGTGCCAGGAGGGTGGTGTGGGTGGTCTCCAGGAAGAGGGGCTGGCCCCACTGAGCACTGTCAGAAAGTGGGGCCACATGTGATGGGTGTCTGACAGCCTTTCTAAGAATTGGGAGCGGCGGAGGCAGAGAACTGGCCATTGGTGGAAACATCCAGCACTGGTGTGGCACTCTGGGGCCAGCCCGCGTGGGACCGGGGCCCCAGGTTCACCAGCAGAGGGAGCTTGGAGGGAGGACTCTGGGAGAGGAGGAGAAGAGGTGTGCCCTGTCCCTGTCCCCACTCCTCGGTGCAGTGGCTCTGCCTGGAAGTGCTCTGGCAGTGACCAGCGTGTATCCGGTTCTCCTCCTGGGTCTCAGCCGCCAGCCTGGTGTTTTCCGCATGCGTCCCTCTCAATTCCGCTACAGCAAGCTCTTTTCAGGATATGAGGTGAGCTTCTCGAGCCTCTGATTGTTTGCCACGTCTTAGTACACAGAGGTTCGTGTTTGATGAAGTCCTCTTCACCGCGTGGCTTTGTTTTTTGCTCTTCTTGTCTGTTTCCCAAAGGTCTTAGTCCCTCTTGGTCCCCCGGGATGTGTGGCCAGGCCCCCTGACGCAGGCTCCTGTAGCCATTAGTGCACATCATCAGCTACAGTCAGGTCTGGGACAGGTCTGCACAGCGCGCAGTCTAGGCCTCTCGCCGGAGGGGCACCTGTTTGCTGGGTGAAGTTGGGACTCCATCTCTGCACACGGGCATCCCACTCACTTGTGCTTGCCCCGTGGCTCTGCAGCTCATTGCTGTCCCTGTACCGTCTGATTCTGAAGGAGGCACCCTGTTCCTTGCCCTGGGTCCAGCCCAGAGCCAAGTCCTCACCATCATCCAAGTGTACAATTGTTCCAGGTTTGTTCTACAGGATTTGATTGACCTCGTGGGTTATCTTAGGGTCTTACTTTAAACCCACAGAACACTTTTAAGAAACCGGACATAATTTCCATGACCATTTTAATTAAATTAATTAAATCATTTTAATTTAATTAATCAAATTTAATTAAAATGGTCATGGAAATTAATTTTTTTACAATATACTCTGGATTTCTGAATAAGTCTCATGCATCTTCTGTTGGATAAACTGTTAAGCCTTGATTTTTTTAATGCCATTATAAAGATAGATTTTAAATTTTATCTTCTTATGACATGTTTCTGGTGTATAGAATTAGGTAGATAGTTTACATTGATCTTTATTCAGTGTTGTGCTAAATGTGGTTATTAATTTTGAAATTGAATTTGATATATACACTATCTTGCGATCTTTGTTTAAAGATGGATTCATCGTATTCTTTTCCAGTTCTTCTAGGTCATTTCTTCTTTCACAGCGCTGGCTAGATCATGTCCATGGTAACCACTGGTGGACTTCTGGTCCCCTTCTGTGTTTCTGTAGGTGCTTGATGTTCTACCATGAATCACAGTTGTGCTCTTGGTCTCTGTGGATCTGTTTCTTTAGATTAGGAGTCCCTTTATTCTGAGAGAAACAGAGTCCCTTTAAGGTGAAAAGCCACTTCCTGAGATGGTGATGACCTGTGTCTATAATCCAATCTACTGGGGAGGCTGAAGCAGAAACATGTACGTTCTTGTTGATGCTGTAGTTTTTTGCAGTGCTGGGGATAGAACCCAGGGCTTTATGCACACCAGGAAAGCACTCTGCTACTGAACTCGAGTTCTGGAAGCTAGAACAAAATAAAGGAAAAAGTGGGATAGGGAATCCTCTGAAAGTAGAAGGGAGAACAGTGGAGCAGAGGAAGAGGATTTAGGAAGGATGGGAAGAGGGAGAAAAGGCAGAATGAAAATCACCACGTGGTGCTATGTGCATGTGTGAATCCTGCCTTTATGAATTCTATAATACAACAATAAAACACACCTATAAATACATAAAAGGAAGACCAATAGGAAACGGGGGCTAGGGAGGGGCCGGGAGGGAACGAGGACGCCCTGGGCATGCAGAGCCACTCTACCTGCCTGGGCGGTCGTGTGAGAGGACCTCACTGCTCTGTGAGGCCATGATGTCCTAGAGAAAGCAGCTTCTTGGTGACCTGCTTCTGCATCCAGAGCCTCCTCCTGCTGAAAGTGGAAACAGATGGCCCTGGCTCCCGCTGTCCCTGGCCGGCATAGCCACGCGGCCTCTTTCACTCATGACTCCCGGCTTGACTCTGTGGATCCCATGGAGAAGGCCCAGCTGCTTCTCCCCAGGAGCTTGAAACTCGGGTTCCCTCTCTCATCCTTCGCCCTTCCCTTCTCCAGGCGAGGCCCCGCTGGCCAGCTGAGGTGCAGGCCGGCTCCCTGGACGGACTGTGGGGAGCAGGTCTGTCAGTCTTTTTGGAGGCCTGGACGAGGCTGGTTAGGCACATGCTGTGCTGCCTCAACTGCTCTTTCCTGTGCTGACCTCTGTGCAGCCTGGGGACGGCTGGCCTCATCCTGGCAGCTTTTCTTCTGCCTTTGTGTTGGTGACTGAGGGACATATTTTAGAGCGAACAGCTCCCTGAAGCCCACCCAGCTCTGAGAGCACACACGTCATCTGCCTGGAGTTAAAAGTGACCTCAGCAGGCTCCTGACACTTGCAATTCTGCTCTCGACGGGGCCCGTGTCTGGCCCTGGGTCTGCGGGGGCGCTCTCCCTGCAGCCAAGATGTGTTTGCAGGGAGTGTGTTTTTGTATCTTATTACTTTCATCAGGTAAGGGGCATCTTTCATAAATACATGGAGCTGGATTGGTTTTTCCTAAATCTGAACTAGCAGCATAATAGTGGATCATTTTTATCCATGATGAAAATTTATATCCTTAATTTGGAGAATTTAGGTAACTTGCATCTAATGAAGTTACTGGTATGTTTAGATTTGAATCTGCCAGGTTCCTATATTTGACTCTGTTTTCCTTCTATATTTCTTTTCTTCTCATTTCTTTACTCATATCAGGTTAATTGGCTCACCCCCCCCCCCTTTTAAACATATATTACCTTGTTAAAGACACATCCTTTACAGTTCTTTGAAGAACTGTCATGGTGCCGCTGTGGCATACATCCTCAACCTGCTATAATAGAACCCAACCCAATATTTTTAACATCTGCCAAATAATTCGAGCCCTACTTTGTAACTCGTGTACCAGGCTTTCTTGCTTTCTCAGCCTTTTTGGTGCATGTATGATTATCTGTATTTGTACTTATGCAAGGTGTCTATCTAGATGTGTGCGTCTGCATGAATGTCCATTGAGCGTGTTCATGTGCACAGATGCACAGAGGTATGTGTAAGCCTGAGCGGTTTGTGATTGGTCCGTAGGGCCGGTTCTGCCAGACTCTATCCCTCTTCTCTGTCTGCATCCTTGGCCTCATTGGATGTACAGTCCTCTCTGGAAGGGCTCCCCTGCTGTGGAGCTCTGCCATGGTTTCTGCAGTTGCTGTTTGACATCTCTGTGGCTCTGTTCCTAGGGTTGGTGCCTGGGCACCTCTGGGAGAGCCAGTCCACTCACTCTTTGAAGGAGCTCTGGACTCCGGCAGCCTATGTGCAGGTGGGGACCCTCAGGAGAGGCTTCAGGCTCTCAGCTGTCCTGGCACACGATCACAAACACGGTGTCTTTTATTTTGTCCACTTTAGGTGGTTGAGCATCAGAGCCCATGGCTTGCTGCCCTTCAGTTCCACAACAATCCAAGCATCATTTAAGTATCATTATTTCAAGCATTATTCCTGCTTCCTCCTATTCATTCTTCTCTGAGAATTGCAACTGAACAAAGCTCCAGTGCTCCCCAGCTGCTTCATCTGCTCTTCTGTTCTGTCTGCCCTGCTCTGAGTGTTTCCAAACTCCCTCTTGAGCCGGGTCTCATCAGCATTCAACCTAGGCAGTGAATGCTTATTAAAAACAATACATTTTTAACACTAGGACTACCATTTCACAGTTTCTGGCTCTCTAGTAAAGTTCACATCACTCCTTTACATACTAACCATAGCTATTTTAAAATCTATAACTGGTAATTTCATGACCTAGCCTCCTGAGGATCTGGGTTTTTCCTATTCTTCTTGTGTGCTGGGACACTCTTGATGGAGGGCCATGTATTCTAGATAAATAATCTGAGAAATAAATTTCAAGATCTAGATGAATCTTCCCTCTATAATAACTGGCCTGCTCCTGAGGACCACCCCCTGAGAGACAGATAATCTTTTTGTGTGTATGATACTGGGCTACACTGCTGGATCTTTTATTTTTATTTTGAGTAGGGTCTTCTAAGCTGCCCCGGTGGTCCTCAGCCTCCAGGGTCAGTGTGATTACAGGCATGGCCACTGTGCCCAGCTGGTAGATGGTCTTTGCAGGATCTGGGAATGAGGTACTCAGGAGCTGAGCTGTCCTCCTGTTCCCTGTTTGGGGTGCAGTCTTTGAGGGTCCTAGGGAAAAGCTTGTGCAAGTTCTAGTGACCTGCTCCGTCAGGAGACCCCAGTCCAGCTCCATCCCTCACCTCCTTCCAGATCTAGAAGCCTCTGCTCCAGCTTTCACGACCCAGACTGGAATGGCCTCCAGCCACAGCCCTCAGATGCGAGCTCACCACTGGACTCCTGTGTCCTTCTGCTGCAAGCCGGTCCTGCACATGCCCGGGCCTTTGGAACTCGACAGAATGTTCCGCCAGATCACCAGAAACATCACGTCCAGCTGTCCAAGTGCTTGCAGCCTGGAGCTTGGCCCACGGCCACTGGGAGGAGTGGATCTCCTTGGACACCATGTGGACACAGTGATCCTCCCCTGTCCAGGCCTCTAAGAGGCCCTCTCTCCAGGGCCCTGTGGTGCTGGCTTCTCCTAGCTGGAGCGCCTTCTGACCACAAATTTCTAAAATCTAGACAGAGCGCCCTTCTGGAGTCTAACAGCCTCCTTCCCTCTGACTTAAGAACCCTTCACTGAGAAGGCTCAGGCCCTGGTGGGCGGCGAGTGCTGAGTAAGCAGGTGGGCTTCTCACAGCCAGCTCCATCCTGGTCTCCCTTCCTTTTCCTAGTGAGAAATTGCTGCCTTCCCCAGGCTCTTCCGTGAGTGACCACCGCAGAATGCACTGCAGGACTTTCCTCTTCCACTGCCTCAGGTCCAGGGTGAGGACAGACCCTCCATCCATGAAGTGGACGCCCATGGGAACTGCTGACCCATCAAAAGACAAGCAAGAGGGGATGTGAGCTGCAAAGTCCCATCACACCACACCCCAGAGGCCATGAGAGACTCCAGCCCTGGCTGTGCCTGAGGTCAGGCTTCTAAGGCAGTTCTTCCCAAAGGCAGCTCTGGTCTCCAGAAAACTCTGTGCTGAGCACTAGGAGGCAGCTCCGCCTTTCCTCAGGGCAAGTCCTGTGCTGGGTCTGTAGAGGACCAAGAGCTCAAGTGGGTTCACCACATCGATGAGGGCCCAGCAGGAAGCCCCACAGAGGCAAGGAGGACACAGGTTGACCCACGGCACCTGGGAATGGTGGCAAGGCATGCCTTCCCCTGTATGTGTGTTCTGCCTGCTGGAAAACGATTATGTGCAGTGACCGGTGTACACGAAATTCGTTGCTTCTCCCACGTCCCCACATTCCTGTCACACTTGCTGGGTCCCTAGATTCCAAGATCATCAAGAGACCCATTATTCAGTGTTCACTCTCATGCTCCTGCACCATGTACTGACACCATTAGGGTGAAAAAAACTCTGAAAGCACAAGGAGTGACATACCACCTCCTCATTTAGATGCAGGACCTGAGTCCCATGGAGCTCACCTCCCACCTCCTCATCTGTGATGGCAGGACCTGAGTCTCCTGGAGCTCACCTCCCACCTCCTCATCTGTGATGGCAGGACCTGAGTCTCATGGAGCTCACCTCCCACCTCCTCAATTGGATGCAGGACCTGAGTCCCATGGAGCTCACCTCCCACCTCCTCATCTGTGATGGCAGGACCTGAGTCTCCTGGAGCTCACCTCCCACCTCCTCATCTGTGATGGCAGGACCTGAGTCTCCTGGAGCTCACCTCCCACCTCCTCATCTGTGATGGCAGGACCTGAGTCCCATGGAGCTCCCCTCCCACCTCCTCATCTGTGATGGCAGGACCTGAGTCTCCTGGAGCTCACCTCCCACCTCCTCATCTGTGATGGCAGGACCTGAGTCTCATGGAGCTCACCTCCCACCTCCTCATCTGTGATGGCAGGACCTGAGTCTCCTGGAGCTCTCCTCCCACCTCCTCATCTGTGATGGCAGGACCTGAGTCTCATGGAGCTCACCTCCCACCTCCTCATCTGTGATGACAGGACCTGAGTCTCATGGAGCTCACCTCCCACCTCCTCATCTGTGATGGCAGGACCTGAGTCTCCTGGAGCTCACCTCCCACCTCCTCATCTGTGATGGCAGGACCTGAGTCTCATGGAGCTCACCTCCCACCTCCTCATCTGTGATGACAGGACCTGAGTCTCATGGAGCTCATCTCCCACCTCCTCATCTGTGATGGCAGGACCTGAGTCTCATGGAGCTCACCTCCCACCTCCTCATCTGTGATGACAGGACCTGAGTCTCATGGAGCTCACCTCCCACCTCCTCATCTGTGATGGCAGGACCTGAGTCTCCTGGAGCTCACCTCCCACCTCCTCATCTGTGATGGCAGGACCTGAGTCTCCTGGAGCTCACCTCCCACCTCCTCATCTGTGATGGCAGGACCTGAGTCTCCTGGAGCTCACCTCCCACCTCCTCATCTGTGATGGCAGGACCTGAGTCTCATGGAGCTCATCTCCCACCTCCTCATCTGTGATGACAGGACCTGAGTCTCATGGAGCTCACCTCCCACCTCCTCATCTGTGATGGCAGGACCTGAGTCTCCTGGAGCTCACCTCCCACCTCCTCATCTGTGATGGCAGGACCTGAGTCTCCTGGAGCTCATCTCCCACCTCCTCATCTGTGATGGCAGGACCTGAGTCTCCTGGAGCTCACCTCCCACCTCCTCATCTGTGATGGCAGGACCTGAGTCTCCTGGAGCTCACCTCCCACCTCCTCATCTGTGATGACAGGACCTGAGTCTCATGGAGCTCACCTCCCACCTCCTCATCTGTGATGGCAGGACCTGAGTCTCCTGGAGCTCACCTCCCACCTCCTCATCTGTGATGGCAGGACCTGAGTCTCATGGAGCTCACCTCCCACCTCCTCATCTGTGATGACAGGACCTGAGTCTCATGGAGCTCACCTCCCACCTCCTCATCTGTGATGGCAGGACCTGAGTCTCCTGGAGTTCACCTCCCACCTCCTCATCTGTGATGGCAGGACCTGAGTCTCATGGAGCTCACCTCCCACCTCCTCATCTGTGATGGCAGGACCTGAGTCTCATGGAGCTCACCTCCCACCTCCTCATCTGTGATGACAGGACCTGAGTCTCATGGAGCTCACCTCCCACCTCCTCATCTGTGATGGCAGGACCTGAGTCTCATGGAGCTCCCCTCCCACCTCCTCATCTGTGATGACAGGACCTGAGTCTCATGGAGCTCCCCTCCCACCTCCTCATCTGTGATGGCAGGACCTGAGTCTCATGGAGCTCACCTCCCACCTCCTCATCTGTGATGGCAGGACCTGAGTCTCATGGAGCTCACCTCCCACCTCCTCATCTGTGATGGCAGGACCTGAGTCTCATGGAGCTCACCTCCCACCTCCTCATCTGTGATGACAGGACCTGAGTCTCATGGAGCTCACCTCCCACCTCCTCATCTGTGATGGCAGGACCTGAGTCTCCTGGAGCTCACCTCCCACCTCCTCATCTGTGATGACAGGACCTGAGTCTCATGGAGCTCACCTCCCACCTCCTCATCTGTGATGACAGGACCTGAGTCTCATGGAGCTCACCTCCCACCTCCTCATCTGTGATGGCAGGACCTGAGTCTCATGGAGCTCATCTCCCACCTCCTCATCTGTGATGACAGGACCTGAGTCTCATGGAGCTCACCTCCCACCTCCTCATCTGTGATGGCAGGACCTGAGTCTCATGGAGCTCACCTCCCACCTCCTCATCTGTGATGACAGGACCTGAGTCTCATGGAGCTCACCTCCCACCTCCTCATCTGTGATGGCAGGACCTGAGTCTCCTGGAGCTCACCTCCCACCTCCTCATCTGTGATGACAGGACCTGAGTCTCATGGAGCTCACCTCCCACCTCCTCATCTGTGATGGCAGGACCTGAGTCTCATGGAGCTCACCTCCCACCTCCTCATCTGTGATGACAGGACCTGAGTCTCATGGAGCTCCCCTCCCACCTCCTCATCTGTGATGACAGGACCTGAGTCTCATGGAGCTCACCTCCCACCTCCTCATCTGTGATGACAGGACCTGAGTCTCATGGAGCTCATCTCCCACCTCCTCATCTGTGATGGCAGGACCTGAGTCTCATGGAGCTCACCTCCCACCTCCTCATCTGTGATGACAGGACCTGAGTCTCATGGAGCTCACCTCCCACCTCCTCATCTGTGATGGCAGGACCTGAGTCTCATGGAGCTCACCTCCCACCTCCTCATCTGTGATGGCAGGACCTGAGTCTCCTGGAGTTCACCTCCCACCTCCTAATCTGTGATGCAGGACCTGAGTCTCATGGAGCTCACCTCCCACCTCCTCATCTGTGATGACAGGACCTGAGTCTCATGGAGCTCTCCTCCCACCTCCTCATCTGTGATGACAGGACCTGAGTCTCATGGAGCTCACCTCCCACCTCCTCATCTGTGATGGCAGGACCTGAGTCTCATGGAGCTCACCTCCCACCTCCTCATCTGTGATGACAGGACCTGAGTCTCATGGAGCTCACCTCCCACCTCCTCATCTGTGATGACAGGACCTGAGTCTCCTGGAGCTCACCTCCCACCTCCTCATCTGTGATGGCAGGACCTGAGTCTCATGGAGCTCACCTCCCACCTCCTCATCTGTGATGACAGGACCTGAGTCTCATGGAGCTCTCCTCCCACCTCCTCATCTGTGATGATAGGACCTGAGTCCCATGGAGCTCCCCTCCCACCTCCTCATCTGTGATGGCAGGACCTGAGTCTCATGGAGCTCACCTCCCACCTCCTCATCTGTGATGGCAGGACCTGAGTCTCATGGAGCTCACCTCCCACCTCCTCATCTGTGATGACAGGACCTGAGTCTCATGGAGCTCACCTCCCACCTCCTCATCTGTGATGGCAGGACCTGAGTCTCCTGGAGCTCACCTCCCACCTCCTCATCTGTGATGACAGGACCTGAGTCTCATGGAGCTCACCTCCCACCTCCTCATCTGTGATGACAGGACCTGAGTCTCATGGAGCTCACCTCCCACCTCCTCATCTGTGATGGCAGGACCTGAGTCTCATGGAGCTCATCTCCCACCTCCTCATCTGTGATGACAGGACCTGAGTCTCATGGAGCTCACCTCCCACCTCCTCATCTGTGATGGCAGGACCTGAGTCTCCTGGAGCTCACCTCCCACCTCCTCATCTGTGATGACAGGACCTGAGTCTCATGGAGCTCACCTCCCACCTCCTCATCTGTGATGGCAGGACCTGAGTCTCATGGAGCTCACCTCCCACCTCCTCATCTGTGATGACAGGACCTGAGTCTCATGGAGCTCCCCTCCCACCTCCTCATCTGTGATGACAGGACCTGAGTCTCATGGAGCTCACCTCCCACCTCCTCATCTGTGATGACAGGACCTGAGTCTCATGGAGCTCATCTCCCACCTCCTCATCTGTGATGGCAGGACCTGAGTCTCATGGAGCTCACCTCCCACCTCCTCATCTGTGATGACAGGACCTGAGTCTCATGGAGCTCACCTCCCACCTCCTCATCTGTGATGGCAGGACCTGAGTCTCATGGAGCTCACCTCCCACCTCCTCATCTGTGATGGCAGGACCTGAGTCTCCTGGAGTTCACCTCCCACCTCCTCATCTGTGATGCAGGACCTGAGTCTCATGGAGCTCACCTCCCACCTCCTCATCTGTGATGACAGGACCTGAGTCTCATGGAGCTCACCTCCCACCTCCTCATCTGTGATGGCAGGACCTGAGTCTCATGGAGCTCACCTCCCACCTCCACATCTGTGATGACAGGACCTGAGTCTCATGGAGCTCACCTCCCACCTCCTCATCTGTGATGACAGGACCTGAGTCTCATGGAGCTCACCTCCCACCTCCTCATCTGTGATGGCAGGACCTGAGTCTCATGGAGCTCACCTCCCACCTCCTCATCTGTGATGGCAGGACCTGAGTCTCATGGAGCTCACCTCCCACCACCTCATCTGTGATGGCAGGACCTGAGTCTCATGGAGCTCCCCTCCCACCTCCTCATCTGTGATGGCAGGACCTGAGTCTCATGGAGCTCACCTCCCACCTCCTCATCTGTGATGGCAGGACCTGAGTCTCATGGAGCTCACCTCCCACCTCCTCATCTGTGATGACAGGACCTGAGTCTCCTGGAGCTCACCTCCCACCTCCTCATCTGTGATGACAGGACCTGAGTCTCATGGAGCTCACCTCCCACCTCCTCATCTGTGATGGCAGGACCTGAGTCTCATGGAGCTCACCTCCCACCTCCTCATCTGTGATGGCAGGACCTGAGTCTCATGGAGCTCACCTCCCATCTCCTCATCTGTGATGACAGGACCTGAGTCTCCTGGAGCTCACCTCCCACCTCCTCATCTGTGATGGCAGGACCTGAGTCTCATGGAGCTCTCCTCCCACCTCCTCATCTGTGATGACAGGACCTGAGTCTCATGGAGCTCACCTCCCACCTCCTCATCTGTGATGACAGGACCTGAGTCTCATGGAGCTCCCCTCCCTCCTCCTCATCTGTGATGGCAGGACCTGAGTCCCATGGAGCACACCTCCCACCTCCTCATCTGTGATGGCAGGACCTGAGTCTCATGGAGCTCACCTCCCACCTCCTCATCTGTGATGGCAGGACCTGAGTCTCCTGGAGCTCCCCTCCCACCTCCTCATCTGTGATGGCAGGACCTGAGTCTCCTGGAGCTCACCTCCCACCTCCTCATCTGTGATGGCAGGACCTGAGTCTCATGGAGCTCTCCTCCCACCTCCTCATCTGTGATGGCAGGACCTGAGTCTCCTGGAGCTCACCTCCCACCTCCTCATCTGTGATGGCAGGACCTGAGTCTCATGGAGCTCTCCTCCCACCTCCTCATCTGTGATGGCAGGACCTGAGTCTCCTGGAGCTCACCTCCCACCTCCTCATCTGTGATGGCAGGACCTGAGTCTCCTGGAGCTGACCTCCCACCTCCTCATCTGTGATGGCAGGACCTGAGTCTCATGGAGCTCACCTCCCTCCTCCTCATCTGTGATGACAGGACCTGAGTCTCCTGGAGCTCACCTCCCATCTCCTCATCTGTGATGGCAGGACCTGAGTCTCATGGAGCTCCCCTCCCACCTCCTCATCTGTGATGGCAGGACCTGAGTCTCCTGGAGCTCACCTCCCACCTCCTCATCTGTGATGACAGGACCTGAGTCTCCTGGAGCTCACCTCCCACCTCCTCATCTGTGATGGCAGGACCTGAGTCTCCTGGAGCTCACCTCCCACCTCCTCATCTGTGATGACAGGACCTGAGTCTCATGGAGCTCACCTCCCACCTCCTCATTTGTGATGCAGGACCTGAGTCCCATGGAGCTCACCTCCCACCTCCTCATCTGTGATGACAGGACCTGAGTCTCCTGGAGCTCTCCTCCCATCTCCTCATCTGTGATGGCAGGACCTGAGTCTCATGGAGCTCCCCTCCCACCTCCTCATCTGTGATGGCAGGACCTGAGTCTCCTGGAGCTCACCTCCCACCTCCTCATCTGTGATGGCAGGACCTGAGTCTCATGGAGCTCACCTCCCACCTCCTCATCTGTGATGGCAGGACCTGAGTCTCCTGGAGCTCACCTCCCACCTCCTCATCTGTGATGACAGGACCTGAGTCCCATGGAGCTCCGCTCCCACCTCCTCATCTGTGATGGCAGGACCTGAGTCTCATGGAGCTCACCTCCCACCTCCTCATCTGTGATGGCAGGACCTGAGTCTCATGGAGCTCACCTCCCACCTCCTCATCTGTGATGACAGGACCTGAGTCTCATGGAGCTCACCTCCCACCACCTCATCTGTGATGGCAGGACCTGAGTCTCATGGAGCTCACCTCCCACCTCCTCATCTGTGATGGCAGGACCTGAGTCTCCTGGAGCTCACCTCCCACCTCCTCATCTGTGATGGCAGGACCTGAGTCTCCTGGAGCTCACCTCCCACCTCCTCATCTGTGATGGCAGGACCTGAGTCTCCTGGAGCTCACCTCCCACCTCCTCATCTGTGATGGCAGGACCTGAGTCTCCTGGAGCTCACCTCCCACCTCCTCATCTGTGATGGCAGGACCTGAGTCTCATGGAGCTCACCTCCCACCTCCTCATCTGTGATGACAGGACCTGAGTCTCATGGAGTTCACCTCCCACCTCCTCATCTGTGATGACAGGACCTGAGTCCCATGGAGCTCACCTCCCACCTCCTCATCTGTGATGACAGGACCTGAGTCCCATGGAGCTCACCTCCCACCTCCTCATCTGTGATGGCAGGACCTGAGTCTCATGGAGCTCACCTCCCACCTCCTCATCTGTGATGACAGGACCTGAGTCTCATGGAGCTCACCTCCCACCTCCTCATCTGTGATGACAGGACCTGAGTCTCATGGAGCTCACCTCCCATCTCCTCATCTGTGATGGCAGGACCTGAGTCTCATGGAGCTCACCTCCCACCTCCTCATCTGTGATGGCAGGACCTGAGTCTCATGGAGCTCACCTCCCACCTCCTCATCTGTGATGACAGGACCTGAGTCTCATGGAGTTCACCTCCCACCTCCTCATCTGTGATGACAGGACCTGAGTCCCATGGAGCTCACCTCCCACCTCCTCATCTGTGATGACAGGACCTGAGTCCCATGGAGCTCACCTCCCACCTCCTCATCTGTGATGGCAGGACCTGAGTCTCATGGAGCTCACCTCCCACCTCCTCATCTGTGATGACAGGACCTGAGTCTCATGGAGCTCACCTCCCACCTCCTCATCTGTGATGACAGGACCTGAGTCTCATGGAGCTCACCTCCCATCTCCTCATCTGTGATGGCAGGACCTGAGTCTCATGGAGCTCACCTCCCACCACCTCATCTGTGATGGCAGGACCTGAGTCTCCTGGAGCTCACCTCCCACCTCCTCATCTGTGATGGCAGGACCTGAGTCTCATGGAGCTCCCCTCCCACCTCCTCATCTGTGATGGCAGGACCTGAGTCTCATGGAGCTCACCTCCCACCTCCTCATCTGTGATGATAGGACCTGAGTCCCATGGAGCTCCCCTCCCACCTCCTCATCTGTGATGGCAGGACCTGAGTCTCATGGAGCTCCCCTCCCACCTCCTCATCTGTGATGGCAGGACCTGAGTCCCATGGAGCACACCTCCCACCTCCTCATCTGTGATGGCAGGACCTGAGTCCCATGGAGCACACCTCCCACCTCCTCATCTGTGATGACAGGACCTGAGTCCCATGGAGCACACCTCCCACCTCCTCATCTGTGATGACAGGACCTGAGTCTCATGGAGCTCCCCTCCCACCTCCTCATCTGTGATGGCAGGACCTGAGTCTCCTGGAGCTCACCTCCCACCTCCTCATCTGTGATGACAGGACCTGAGTCTCATGGAGGTCACCTCCCACCTCCTCATCTGTGATGACAGGACCTGAGTCTCATGGAGCTCCCCTCCCACCTCCTCATCTGTGATGGCAGGACCTGAGTCTCATGGAGCTCACCTCCCACCTCCTCATCTGTGATGGCAGGACCTGGGTCTCATGGAGCTCCCCTCCCACCTCCTCATCTGTGATGGCAGGACCTGAGTCTCATGGAGCTCACCTCCCACCTCCTCATCTGTGATGGCAGGACCTGGGTCTCATGGAGCTCACCTCCCACCTCCTCATCTGTGATGGCAGGACCTGAGTCCCATGGAGCTCACCTCCCACCTCCTCATCTGTGATGACAGGACCTGAGTCTCATGGAGCTCACCTCCCACCTCCTCATCTGTGATGGCAGGACCTGAGTCTCATGGAGCTCACCTCCCACCTCCTCATCTGTGATGGCAGGACCTGAGTCTCCTGGAGCTCACCTCCCACCTCCTCATCTGTGATGGCAGGACCTGAGTCCCATGGAGCTCACCTCCCACCTCCTCATCTGTGATGGCAGGACCTGAGTCTCATGGAGCTCACCTCCCTCCTCCTCATCTGTGATGGCAGGACCTGAGTCTCATGGAGCTCACCTCCCACCTCCTCATCTGTGATGGCAGGACCTGAGTCTCATGGAGCTCCCCTCCCACCTCCTCATCTGTGATGACAGGACCTGAGTCTCATGGAGCTCCCCTCCCACCTCCTCATCTGTGATGACAGGACCTGCGTCTCATGGAGCTCACCTCCCACCTCCTCATCTGTGATGGCAGGACCTGAGTCTCATGGAGCTCACCTCCCACCTCCTCATCTGTGATGGCAGGACCTGAGTCTCCTGGAGCTCATCTCCCACCTCCTCATCTGTGATGACAGGACCTGAGTCTCATGGAGCTCACCTCCCACCTCCTCATCTGTGATGACAGGACCTGAGTCTCATGGAGCTCACCTCCCACCTCCTCATCTGTGATGGCAGGACCTGAGTCTCACGGAGCTCACCTCCCACCTCCTCATCTGTGATGGCAGGACCTGAGTCTCACGGAGCTCACCTCCCACCTCCTCATCTGTGATGGCAGGACCTGAGTCTCATGGAGCTCACCTCCCACCTCCTCATCTGTGATGGCAGGACCTGAGTCTCATGGAGCTCACCTCCCACCTCCTCATCTGTGATGGCAGGACCTGAGTCTCATGGAGCTCACCTCCCACCTCCTCATCTGTGATGGCAGGACCTGAGTCTCATGGAGCTCACCTCCCACCTCCTCATCTGTGATGACAGGACCTGAGTCTCCTGGAACTCACCTCCCACCTCCTCATCTGTGATGGCAGGACCTGAGTCTCCTGGAGCTCCCCTCCCACCTCCTCATCTGTGATGACAGGACCTGAGTCCCATGGAGCTCACCTCCCACCTCCTCATCTGTGATGACAGGACCTGAGTCTCATGGAGCTCCCCTCCCACCTCCTCATCTGTGATGACAGGACCTGAGTCTCATGGAGCTCCCCTCCCACCTCCTCATCTGTGATGGCAGGACCTGAGTCTCATGGAGCTCACCTCCCACCTCCTCATCTGTGATGACAGGACCTGAGTCTCATGGAGCTCCCCTCCCACCTCCTCATCTGTGATGACAGGACCTGAGTCTCCTGGTGCTCACCTCCCACCTCCTCATCTGTGATGGCAGGACCTGAGTCTCCTGGAGCTCACCTCCCACCTCCTCATCTGTGATGGCAGGACCTGAGTCTCATGGAGCTCCCCTCCCACCTCCTCATCTGTGATGGCAGGACCTGAGTCTCCTGGAGCTCACCTCCCACCTCCTCATCTGTGATGACAGGACCTGAGTCACATGGAGCTCCCCTCCCACCTCCTCATCTGTGATGGCAGGACCTGAGTCTCATGGAGCTCACCTCCCACCTCCTCATCTGTGATGACAGGACCTGAGTCTCATGGAGCTCCCCTCCCACCTCCTCATCTGTGATGGCAGGACCTGAGTCTCATGGAGGTCACCTCCCACCTCCTCATCTGTGATGACAGGACCTGAGTCTCATGGAGCTCACCTCCCACCTCCTCATCTGTGATGACAGGACCTGAGTCTCCTGGAGCTCACCTCCCACCTCCTCATCTGTGATGGCAGGACCTGGGTCTCATGGAGCTCACCTCCCACCTCCTCATCTGTGATGACAGGACCTGGGTCTCCTGGAGCTCCCCTCCCACCTCCTCATCTGTGATGGCAGGACCTGAGTCTCATGGAGCTCACCTCCCACCTCCTCATCTGTGATGACAGGACCTGAGTCTCATGGAGCTCACCTCCCATCTCCTCATCTGTGATGGCAGGACCTGAGTCTCCTGGAGCTCACCTCCCATCTCCTCATCTGTGATGACAGGACCTGAGTCTCATGGAGCTCACCTCCCACCTCCTCATCTGTGATGACAGGACCTGAGTCTCATGGAGCTCACCTCCCACCTCCTCATCTGTGATGACAGGACCTGAGTCCCATGGAGCTCATCTCCCACCTCCTCATCTGTGATGACAGGACCTGAGTCTCATGGAGCTCACCTCCCACCTCCTCATCTGTGATGGCAGGACCTGAGTCTCCTGGAGCTCACCTCCCACCTCCTCATCTGTGATGGCAGGACCTGAGTCTCCTGGAGCTCACCTCCCACCTCCTCATCTGTGATGACAGGACCTGAGTCTCCTGGAGCTCACCTCCCACCTCCTCATCTGTGATGGCAGGACCTGGGTCTCATGGAGCTCACCTCCCACCTCCTCATCTGTGATGGCAGGACCTGAGTCTCATGGAGCTCACCTCCCACCTCCTCATCTGTGATGGCAGGACCTGAGTCTCCTGGAGCTCACCTCCCACCTCCTCATCTGTGATGACAGGACCTGGGTCTCATGGAGCTCCCCTCCCACCTCCTCATCTGTGATGACAGGACCTGAGTCTCCTGGAGCTCACCTCCCACCTCCTCATCTGTGATGGCAGGACCTGGGTCTCATGGAGCTCACCTCCCACCTCCTCATCTGTGATGGCAGGACCTGAGTCTCATGGAGCTCACCTCCCACCTCCTCATCTGTGATGGCAGGACCTGAGTCTCATGGAGCTCACCTCCCATCTCCTCATCTGTGATGACAGGACCTGAGTCTCCTGGAGCTCACCTCCCACCTCCTCATCTGTGATGACAGGACCTGAGTCTCCTGGTGCTCACCTCCCATCTCCTCATCTGTGATGACAGGACCTGAGTCCCATGGAGCTCACCTCCCACCTCCTCATCTGTGATGGCAGGACCTGAGTCTCATGGAGCTCCCCTCCCACCTCCTCATCTGTGATGACAGGACCTGAGTCCCATGGAGCTCACCTCCCACCTCCTCATCTGTGATGGCAGGACCTGAGTCTCATGGAGCTCAACTCCCACCTCCTCATCTGTGATGACAGGACCTGAGTCTCATGGAGCTCACCTCCCACCTCCTCATCTGTGATGACAGGACCTGAGTCTCATGGAGCTCACCTCCCACCTCCTCATCTGTGATGACAGGACCTGAGTCTCCTGGAGCTCCCCTCCCACCTCCTCATCTGTGATGGCAGGACCTGAGTCTCATGGAGCTCACCTCCCACCTCCTCATCTGTGATGGCAGGACCTGAGTCCCATGGAGCTCACCTCCCACCTCCTCATCTGTGATGACAGGACCTGAGTCTCCTGGAGCTCACCTCCCACCTCCTCATCTGTGATGGCAGGACCTGGGTCTCATCGAGCTCACCTCCCACCTCCTCATCTGTGATGGCAGGACCTGAGTCTCATGGAGCTCCCCTCCCACCTCCTCATCTGTGATGACAGGACCTGAGTCTCCTGGAGCTCATCTCCCACCTCCTCATCTGTGATGACAGGACCTGAGTCTCATGGAGCTCACCTCCCACCTCCTCATCTGTGATGGCAGGACCTGAGTCTCATGGAGCTCACCTCCCACCTCCTCATCTGTGATGGCAGGACCTGAGTCTCCTGGAGTTCACCTCCCACCTCCTCATCTGTGATGCAGGACCTGAGTCTCATGGAGCTCACCTCCCACCTCCTCATCTGTGATGGCAGGACCTGAGTCTCATGGAGCTCACCTCCCACCTCCTCATCTGTGATGGCAGGACCTGAGTCTCATGGAGCTCACCTCCCACCTCCTCATCTGTGATGGCAGGACCTGAGTCTCATGGAGCTCCCCTCCCACCTCCTCATCTGTGATGGCAGGACCTGAGTCTCATGGAGCTCACCTCCCACCTCCTCATCTGTGATGGCAGGACCTGAGTCTCATGGAGCTCACCTCCCACCTCCTCATCTGTGATGGCAGGACCTGAGTCTCATGGAGTTCACCTCCCACCTCCTCATCTGTGATGGCAGGACCTGAGTCTCCTGGAGGTGATTTTCCACCCCTCCCATCTGTGCCAATGGTGTGTTTTCATCCACATTACTTGGTAGTCAATGTCCTTTGGACTGTATGATGACATTGGGCAATATGATCTGTGCTAGGCTGCAACTCAGAAGTGTTGTATGGTCTTCAAACCGATTGGATACCTTTCCTGAATGCTTTCCTGGCCAGGATGTATAAGATGCATCTGAAAGATATATTCTGAACAAACCATGTCTGCTCCAGAATCTGCCTCTCTGGCCCATGCTGCAGTTGAGGCCTTTGGCAGTGTCCACACTCAATGTGTAGAAAGTTCTGTTGATTTCTTAGTTGGCCTTCTTTTCTTTGAGTTCCAATTAGAAATGCTTGGAAATTCACTCCTCAGGTGGAACACTCCTCAGCCAGGGACATGGGTTTGGTAGAAGTGGAACAGGAAGTATGGCAGACACCTCTGTCTCATGGTTTGCAGGGCTTTTAGCAGCTTCCGTCTGATGGCATGATCAGGCTTTGTAGTTTACCAGGGTTGGTGAGCATGCCTGTGAAGCATAGGACATAAGCTCCCCTTTCCTACATGAAAACACTAAGGGGGTACCAGCAGACATTGTAAATCTAAAATATTCTAGTGCTGAACCCCATATCAAGCACTTGTAGAGACCGTATTTCGAATTTGGCAAGGAAGCAATAGTAACCAATTAAATTATTATTTCAATGCACATCATCCTTAAATTTCAGCTATGTACTTAACTAAAAAATTGCATAAGTTTCTCATTTACCAGTATTTACTCTTCTTATTTTTATTTTATGACCAGTTTCCTAGGAATCTTAGTGACAGGGACTGTCTCTCTTAAAATTAAATTTTATAATTAATTCCAGAGCCATGGTGGAAAAAACAACAATCAGCCTAGGAACCTGAAAAAAATACTGTTTTTCTGTAAAAGGTGGGGCTGGGCTGGAGCACCGCAGCCTTGTGCTGGCCTGCGTGGGTGTAGAAGGAAGGTGGACCGGCTCCAGGCTCTACTGTGTTCAACTAGTTACAGGATTCTGAATGCACATCCTAAATTATTTGAGCTGTAGTTTTCTTACTTGTGCAGTGGAAATATTTTTAAAATTCTAACCTGTGTGATAACCTTGTTTAAAGGTAGGATTAAACAGATGTTTGAGAACGTTTTAGCTTAAGTCATCAGTGAATGCACACATGGCTTCTCCTCTGCGTTGGGAGCTGAATAGATCTGGTCTCACTGGTACAATCACCGCACTATGCTGCTCTGCCACCCCAGGCCTGGAGATACCTGCAACTCAACAGGAAGCACCTGCCCGAGTCTCCTGTGCCCAGAGGCAGATCTGCATTGCAGATATGATAGTATCTTGTATTCCTCATTCCTGGTGGGAGAATTTCATTTTCACTAAATGCTTTTTAAAAAAAAAAAAAGAAAAAGAAAAGCAACCTGTTAAATCATCTATCTTTGTTTATTATTTAAATGGATAGTTTAGATTGTGTGTGTGTGTGTGTGTGTGTGTGTGTGTGTGTGTGTATATATGGTATGCAACATAATGTTTGGACATATGTATAGATGACAGGAAAAATTTTTATTATGTTTGATTTTGAAATTTTAATTAAAAGAATAATTTGTGTGTGTGTGTGTGTGTGTGTGTGTGGTTGCTTTTGCTCAATATTGTCTTACGAAATTCATTCTTTCATTGTATCAACATTTTGATAAATTATTGTCCTGTGGTATTCCATTCTGATGCTAACAGTTTATTTAACAAGTCTACTGTGGGTGACCACTAGATGCTTGGAGCTGGGCACCAAGTCTACATGCGTCCAGCTGATGTACTGAGTGACCCCTGCAGTGGGCGAGGGCTGAGTGCCTCCCCAGCCCACGGCAGGAGCCCACAGCATAGGGTCCTGCTGGGTTCTTGGTGCACTTGGAGTGGCACCTTGTGATTGTATTGTGCCTTTGCCTGCCCTGGAGAGAGTGGACACATGGTGTAATTGACTTGTGACTTGTTGATTTTCACTTCTCTGTCCAGGTGCTATCTTGAGATCCTTTTATGGCTGCTGAGTGTTTATCTGAAAGAGGTGGTACTCTGCTCTCAGTTCTGAGATCTGGTTTAGACCCTTGTGGGTCACTAGTATGGCCAGCAGTGTCTGCATCCTGGGCTTTCCCTGCCGCACATTGTCCTGTGGAATAAAGCTTCTAATTTTATTTCAACTTAAAATATTCTCCCCAATTATTATTTATTTTATTTTATTTTCAAGTTTTTATGTGACAAATTGTAATTGCATATATGCATAGGTATGAAATGATGTTATCATCTATGAGTACCATGTGGAATAGTTAAATCAAGCTAACTACATTGACTTTTTTGTAGTGAAAACGTTGGAAATTTACTATCAGCTAGTTTGAAACATTAGCAGATTATTAACCATGGTCACCAATCGATAGGGAAAACTTTCTCCTCCTAAGTGAGGTGCCGTCCCCTTTGACCAGGTCTTCCCACCTGCCCACCTGACTTGGCGCACAGCCTCTCCCTGTGCCGCCAACAGTTCAACTCTGGAGTCCAGGTAGGAGCGAGGCCGGGCACACTGTCCTATGAACATTGAGTGGGCGTGCTCCAGAGACGTGGACATGCTCCCCCAGACTGCCATCCGTCTCTACCTTAGACCTGCATCTACCAGGTTCCTTACCATCCTGGGACTTCACGTTGGTCCCGCCCCTTTGCAGCTGCCTGCATTGTCCTTTGTCACAAGTCAGAAGCTGATTTGGGGACTTCCCATGGTGTGCCTGAGTGTGGAACAGTCATTAGGCCTGTGGAGGCCCCTGCCTCCCCAAGTGCTGGGAACCTGAGTCACAGCTCCCAGCTCAGCACCTTATTCTTGTCTCCTGTGTGCTCAGCTCCAGTGTCACACACGTGCTGAGGTGGGCAGGGCATCCGTGTGAGGAACTCTGAGTCCAGCAGCTAAAACCCAGCCTGACAGGCTAACATTGGTCTCCTCATGTCCTTTGGAGAATTGTCACAGAGGTGGGCTGAGGCCCTGGACCTCTGTGTCGGCCTCACCTAGGCGATGTCTGGCACGGTCCTGAGCTCCGTCAGAGCCTACCAGACGTCTCCATCCCAGGCCTCTTCATCTTGATCCTGGACACGCCCTTCGGCCTCTTGCTGTCTGCCAACCTGCTGTCACTCTGCACCTGGAGTTGGGAATGGTGGGGAGGGACCTCAGCAAATTCAAGGGAACAGGGATGGGGGGGCACTGCCACACACAGGGAAGCTGGAGCGGAGATCAGCGGCAGGAAGAGAGCTGGAAACCCCAAACATGCTTCAACAGCACACTTCCCCCCACCCCAGAAAAGAAAGAAGGCTCAAGAGGAACTCCAAAGCCGGCTTAACTAAGTGCGAACTAAAATTCGACTGACCAGGACTGGTGAGCTGCAATGCCAGCCAGCTCAGAGGGAAGTACACAGCATCAGGCACATACTCACCAGAAGGAGATCTCACTCTGGTAATCCAAGTCTCTACCCCCAAACTGGAAAGACCACAGCCTTTTGCTGTTAGGAATTTTAAACCTGAAAAAAAAAACAGGAGAAAATACATAATCAAATGAGATTAGGTATTAGTGAAAGTGAAAGCAGGAAAATAGAGAAAATCAATAAACCCAAAAGCTAGTTCTTTGAAAAAATAAATAAAAGGATGATAAACTTTGAGCCAGGCTAACAAGAAAGAGACAGAATTGGCTCTGTGAACGAGAGGGCATCACTACCCTTCAGGAGCATTGGAGGTCAAAGTGTGTGCTTAGCAACTGCTCACCTGTGGACCAAGTCCCGGAAATCATACCTATAAAACCCACCTTGGAGACAGAGATACCTGAGTAGGAGTACAGGAATTACAATAGTTACAATCAGAAATTGAGTCAACTATTCACCTTCCAGAAAAGAAGGCCTATGATCAGATGAATTCACTGGTAGATTCTGCCAAATGCTCAAGGAATAAAAAAACAACAGCTATCTGTAGATATTTGCAAGAAACAAGACACAAAATAGACACAGGAAACAAGTCACCTGATTCATGCTCCAAGGTCAGCATTCCTCTAACACTAAGACCAGGTAACGCTTCATGAGGGAAATGCGGGCCAGTGTCCATGAGTAGTGAGGCAAAAATCCTCAACTACACACCAGCAAGTGGACATGGGCACCGTGGTACACCTGTGGCTCAGCTCCTGGGGCTGGGGAAGGAGGACCACTGAGCCTGGCTGTTGGAGGCAGCTATGCAGCACAGCTAGACCTGTGGCAGGAAAGAAGAAGGAGAAAAGAGGAAAAATGAGATGGAAAAGCATCAGCAAGCTGAGCACAATGTAGGAAAGGATCACAAGGGAGGGCCAAGTGGAAAAGATGCCAGACAGACAGCATTCAGAGGCAATTAGATGACTGACATTTAAATATCTGTTGATATAACCCACATCAGCTGTCTGAGGGGAAAGATACCCACGGGCTCACAGTGAATAATGCAGTAATGTCTCAGAAAATGAGGGACAAAGAGGAACATCCCCAAGTAGATACGGGATGTCCACCAACACCAACAGCTCACAGGGGTCACAGTGGGAAGGCCAAACAGACTCCACCCAGCCAAGTGGAGCCCAAACTCCGATGCAGAGGTGAAAGCCCAGAACAGACTGTGCCGCCCAGAAGGAGAGCCAAGGGGGAAGACGGCGCCTCCGGCCTCCAGATGTGCCACGAAGCGGCAGTGATGGTGACAGTGTGGCGCTGGTGGGAATAGGTGTGCAGGTCAGTGGCCCCAGAGAGCCCAGGTGGGGGGACACTCACACAGCCCGGGCCCCCTTCTACAGACCCACAGAAGCAAAGAAACCAAGAAAAGATGCTCTCAACAAAGGTGAGGAGGCAATTGGAGAGAGTGAAAAACAGGTCGTGAAACCTGACCAGACCAGGCATTGTGTGCAGCACACACACGGACTCAAGTGGAACCTGGCATGCACAGCAGGAGCAAGATCACCCAACAGTGAGGAAACAGGAGAGAAACCCACGGGCTTTGATGCAGGTCTTTACCTGCAGCACCCACAAACCATGCAAGAAAATGTCAGTGAATTTACACTTATTGAAATGATAAACTGCTCTCTGAAAGTTCTAAAGGAAATTACTGAAAAGTTAAAAGACCAGCTACAGAATGGAATAAGAGCTTTGGTATTGAAGATAAACAAAGATCATTTAAAACTCAACAATAAGAAAGCACCTTTGACACCTCGTCAAAGAAGAGAGGCAGATGGCAAGTAGGCATGCAGAGATATTCAATATCATTTTCCATCAGGGAATTGCAAATTAAAACACCAATGAGCGGCCCCACACACCTAGGAGAACAGGCAGAACAAAATCTGAAGATGATGGAGAATATTGGACTCTGGCAAGGGCTGAGCACCCGGAACATGCTCATTGCTGTGGGATGCAGAGTGGGGCAGCATCAAGGAGTCTGCCGTGTCTCAGAACAATGAACACCGCTCTGCATGTGTCCAGAGTCCCCCCAGTGCCTCTGAAATCTGTGTCCACACAAAAAATGCATGCAAATGTTCATAGCCACTTTCTTCAAAACAGCAGCAGCAACCAAGACGGGCTCCCAGGTGAATGGAGAGCAAATCCAGGTGTGCACACACATGGAACACTGCTCAGCAATGCAGAGCAGGTGGGTGGGGCCCATCTGGACCCCAGCTGCACAGCACTCCTAAAAAAGAAGACAGTAGGGTAATAAAGCTATGGAGCAGCTGCCAGCACCCGGTGCCTGAGTGGTCAGGGATGAGGAGGCAGGCGCCAGCAGCTTTAGAGGTGAGACAGCTCTCCCTCTTTCCGAAACCCAGGGAATTTTCATAACAAAAAAAGTGAAACTTCATTGTATATAAGTTAAAAAATTCCTTGGGAGTTGGGGGTCCCAGAAGGAAGTCCCAACTGACCAATCACAGGATCTAGTTGTATTTCAAATGTGAGAAACAACTTCACCGAGGGTGAAAAAGGTGCTGGTCCAGAGACTGCAGACACAGTGTTGTGCAAGAGGCCAGCACAACGCAGCTCCCAGGACCACCCGGATGCTGGAGCTACAGGGTGGGGGTCAGTGATGACCACCCCACACAGCCTGAACTGAAGAAACTAAGAGGGTGGTGGGCAGAGGGTCAGCCTGCCCCCTGCCGCCACTGTTTGCAGACGGGCAAAGGGTAGTGCCAAGGTCCACGCCACAGTGTGAGTGTGGAGCCTAGTGTGGATGCAGATGGCCATGAGAGCCCTGTGCAGAGGCTTTGGGTGGAATGTGCACGCCCAGGCTCTGCTGTTGCCCATAGAGCCACGTAAAAGCAGCACTCCAGCCCTGGGTCTTGTCTACCAAGGACATTCTCCAGCAAAAAAACAGGTTCCTTTAGAAACAGCTGATTCTAGGATGGGTAGGAAATTCACCATGAGCCTGGACCTCCTGCCTGCCAGGAGGCCACACAAGCACGCAAACAGAAGCCACCCTGAGAGCACAGGGCTCCCTCAAAGCCCCTGAAGAACCCACGGTGCCAGCTGAGGTTGAGCCACAGAGGAGCCAAATAACCCACATGTGAGGAAGGAGGGCCCTGCTCACACTGACGCAGAAGACCAGGAAGCTAATGAGGAGCAGAGCTGCGTCTCCCCTGCAGGTCCACCCACACCCTGGTATGGGGCCTCCATGCAGGGCTGTGATGTCCCTGTTCTGATGTGGCCGCCACCCCAGCCACACGCAGCAGGAAAGGAGGGCCTGCCATGGGGGATCCGCCCAGCCAGGGGGTCTCAGCCCAACTCACGGCCACCAGGTACCCTCACAGGGCATCATGGCATTGGACGGTTCCTCTGGCCTTCCTCCCAATAACCGTGAACGCCATCTTGCCTGGAAGAAGAGCTGGCGGGCTGCTTGAGGCCTGGCTCACCCCGGAGCTGTGTGGCGCTCTCAGGGTGGTGCAGACACGGGAGGTCCGAGAAGCCACCACCTCAGGGAGGGCCAAGGAAGCCCACAGCTAAGTGTCAGACGGAGTCCTGGGTAGGACCCGGAGCACAAGAGAAGATCAGAAAGACCCAAGGGAACCTGAACAGACGGTGGGCTCTGGCGACTGAGGACACATCCCACATCCACGTGGGCTAGGACCAGTGGACACGAGGCCTCCGGGAAGACCCCCAAGGTGCAGGGTAGCTGGCTCCGCCGAGGCTGGGACGGCTGGGAGTGAGGCCTCTGGGCAGGCCCTGGAGGTGCACATGGCTCTCAGGGCACCCATGCTGTTCCAGACCCAGGGTCTGTTAAGAGAAAGCGACATGGATGGTTCCTGAGCATCTGACAGAGTATGTAAATAAAACCCCAGGAAGAAACTGGAGTGGGCTGCCTCTCCCTCTGGAGATGGCCTGCAATCTCTTGAGTGTTACCTGCTTTCCTAAATCTGTGTCTGAAAAGGTAAAATACTGAGCACAGAACTTGGCCCGATTCTCCCGCAAATCACTGCACCTACGTCCAGAAAACGAGGTGTTTCCATGCAGAAGGACCAGCCTAAGATGGACTCGGTGCTAGGTGTGACCCTGGGTTGACTACAGCAGATCCTCATGGAATTTAGCTAGAAATCGGCAGCAACGGCCACCCAAGGTGTTTGGGATTTTGAAACTCCCTTCCAAACAAACAATGGGAAAGATGTTAAGATCTTACAGTTTCCCTAAGACAATCAGAAATATTTGGGAGTTGATATATAAACACAATGTATCAAAATGTGTGGGAGTTAGCTGACATGATGCAGAGAAAGAAGCAGGGAGACTCTCGGAAGTTATAATGGTCAGCCAAGCTTCTACTTCGAAAAACTAGAAGGAGCAAATTTTAAAACATAATTAGACAAAAGGAATGGTAAAAATGAGCAAACAAACAAACAAAAACCCCCATGGAATTGAAAATAGAGAAAATCAACGTTAAAATAAATTTTTTGAAAAGCTTAAAAAATATGGTAATTTTCTAGCAAAACTGACCAAGAAAAAAGAAGAAACTACGAAATATTGAAACTGTATGAAGGACGTCAGGTCACTGAGATCCCATAAAACAAAAGGAAGATGCAGGCCTGCTGTGGACAGCAGGAGATGGATCCACCCAGGGGACGTAGCTAGCCAACGCTGAGTGGAAGGACGCAGCAGCTCTGAAGGTCCTGTCAGGGCCACTCAGTGCCCAGTCACAGGCCTTGCCCAGACCAGGAGATGGGGCCAGGTGCTGCCACCACGCAGGACGAAGCACAGGGAGAGGGTGCCCTCGCTCGTGAGGCCTGATGGTGGAGAGGCCACCAGGCTGGATCCTGGGCAGCGGTGACTCACAGAGTCCATTTCTTGCTGTGGTTAGTTTGTGTTCAGTTGTCACAACCCCAAGGCTGTAGATGTGGGACCCCTGCTCCCATCTATTTATATTTCTATAAAAGCAATAAATTCACAAACTTCTCAAATTTACCCTTCATTTCTTTGTCTCTGCTGCCCTGGCCTGGGCCACTGACACTGCTGGAGGTCCCCAGTCCCCTCAGGGATGTGCCTTTGGATTTTGGCACAGGGTGGCTCCCATACCAGGGTCATCCTGAATCACACTTGTGGCTGGGCCTCTCCTTCTGCGGTGGCGTCTGCCTGCCTTTAGGACAAACCCCTAGCTTCTCAGCAAGCACCTCAGTGGGCTTCCAGCGCTCCTGCTCTCTTCTCAAGAGCCATTGCCCTGGGCAGGCAGGAGGACAGAGATGAGGATGACCACAGCTCTGTGGCTCTGCCTGGCTGGAGCACAGTGGATGCCAGGGTAGCTGGCACCAGGGGATCTTCTCAGAGAGCCTGGGTCCATCAGCTCCCTGTCACTTCCAAGCCACTGCCCAGCCCTGCTCATCTGGATCTTCCAGGCCACTGCCCCTGCCCCTGGGCCAGACAGCCCTGGTCATCCCGGGGTTCCACTCAGGTGTGTTTTCTGGAAGCCCCCTCCTCAACTCTTGGGCAGGGGGAGGTCCCAACAGTGCCAGGAAGCCTTCTCACCTCCAAACTGCTGTCCTGCCCTTGTGTTCACTGCGGATCACCAGACCCTCGAGGGCTGCCCTGTTTTCTTTAACTCAGCGTCCTCTGCACCTAACGTGAGCAAGCATGCAGTGTACGCTTGGCCTCTTCAGGGATAAATGGAAGATGCCCTTGGTTCCTGCACTTTGCTCCACGCACCTGCACTGCCCACTGCTAGACCTCGGCTTCCCCTGGCCTCCCCTGGCCTCCCCTGGCCTCCCCCTGGCTTTCTCATGGGCACTGCTCTTTGGAGCAGTGTGTTGCTTCTCTGGGACAGACCTGCCTCCCTCCTCTTCTGATAAATGACATAATCTAATCAATCAAGTTCCATTTATTACAGGTGATTTTGCCTGGATTTCAAAGAAAGCTTATAAAAAAGAATTGTATCAACAGTCAGAAAAAAGGACTAGGAAACACATTGACTGTGGACATTTTCTGCTAGATTTTGTTGGCTATGTAACTGGTGAGCATGGGTGGTAAGTGGCCAGCATGGTCACACTTCTAAGTTGAATTGTTTAACCTTTGATTTATTGGTTGGTGAAAAATGAGAAAGCAGAAAGTGATTTTTGGTGGCAGGCAGACTGTGTTACTTTGAGAATAGAACTGTGGGAGAGAACTTCAGATGTGTGTTCACCAAACACTCAGATTGAATTAGCAGCAGCCTCGATGCTTACTTTCTCAGATGGGATGAAGTCACCATGTTCAGCTCTCGATCACTGCTTTTCTAGCCCAAGACGTTAGCCAGAATTAAGGCAGAAATACAAAGATCTTCCAGCTGGAGCCTGGAGACCCTGGACTGGAGCCCCGGAGGGTTGTCTGTGAAGCCCCATGTCCAAAGCCATCCCACCCTCCCTAGTACGGGACATGGGAGCTGGAACAGAGGCCTGAAGGGGTGTCAGGATACTCCAGGCTGGGCCCTGCCTGTCTGTGAAGAGCCTGCTTCATCCCTAGCTGGAAATAGCCTCAGCTGGAGGCCCTGCAAGCAAGAGCTCTCTCACACGTGTGTCTTGGCTGGTGAATGGAGCAAGTCACATGCAGTTGTGCCCCTGGAGGCCCCCAGCAGGAAAGAGCTTCCATGCCTATCTCCACCAGTGCACAGATGGAGGCTGCATGCACCTGCACCCTCTGGTGCTTGGTGGGCACGGGGTGGGTCTCCTGCAGTGACCCTGGGTATCACCTGCATCTGGGACAGGATCCGTGCTAGTGTGAACTGGATGCAGCTGCCTGTGACCAGCACCTTTCCACCACGGGGCCTCTCCCTCCTGCTGGTTGTTGCTGGCTTGAGGCCCTGCACTTCTTGATATATTTCTGCCAAAACCTCCTGATCACACTCATTTATTCTTGTCTGACTGTGCCAACCCTCCCCTCAAAGCAAACAATCAAGGATCACTGGCTTTAGGAAGGCGCTCAGGAGACTCCACGTGCCCATGGGAGAGGGAACAAGTTCCTGGGCGGCAGCCCCTGGGGGGCTCTCCTCCCTCTGGCCCCACGGCTCAAGGACATGGCTGCATCATTGGCCCCCGGATTGTGGCCACTGCTCTGGGTCATAGTTGGACCTCCTTCCAGGTGCATCAGAGGGGCTGGGCCAGCACCTGAGGAGCATGGCACAGGGCTGTCCCAGTATTGGCCACCTGAGTGCCCATCATCTGTGAATATTCTCATCTCTCACTGTACAACATGAGACTGAGATGGCCCGGCCAAGTCTGGTGTGGTCTTGAAGCTGCAATGCCAGCTGGGAGCAGTGGCCACACTGGTCTTCCCAGGACTGTCTTCGGGAAGCAGTCTTGAAAGAAGTAAGTCTACAGTGCAGTGCATCCTACTCAACAGGGTATTGTTTAGAAACAAACTTGCAACCAACCAACCAGAACAACTTTGCCATCAGAAACTGGAAAGGGCTCTCCTGGGATGGCCTCCTGACCAGGCCGAACTCACATCTCGGCAGCACAGGGCACCTCAAAGACATCCAGAGTCCAAAAACAGTAGAGACTTATACTTCTGGAACAGATCTGCAGAAAGATGGATGTTTTTATTTTGCAAATGAATCATGAATAGGCTCCAAACTGCTGTCACTTTTAAACCTCCTTAATTAAACAACTGGATCAATTAGGTGGATCTTGGCCCCATCCAGGGACGCTGGGAGCAAGAGGCCTCAGTGTCCTGAGGCTGAACTTGACCATAACAGCCGAGGCAGTGCCTGCCACTTTTGGCTGAATGGGTAGGTTTTCAACTTGCACGCTCACTCACTGAGCCTGCAGAGACTTCTGATATAATCCACATAACCCTGTTTCTGTTCTCAATCGGCTCTGGTACAGACATTTTGCCAAGAGAATCAAGGGAATTGGAAATTCAGCGAGTGTCATGATGTTGGCAAAGTACCCAGAGATGAAGCAGTGGCCTAAAAACCAGCTGTAAATCCCCCAGACCACAGGTCAGCTGCTCTTTGCTATGAAGCAGTGAGGGATATGGAGAGAACCGAGGCTTGTGCCTCTGATCTGGTCCCCAGCAAAGGTACTGTACACCATGACTAGCTTCATCTGCCGTCGACGTCACAGGGATATCTCCATCACAGTGGCCAGGCAGGAGGGGCTCACTGTCTGGCAGAGGGACTCATCTGGAAATGAAATGTGTGCCTTTCTTGAAGGCTGGCCTCTTTCTCCTACTCACTTAAGCTTATAAAAGACAACAGCACACCTCCCGACAGGCTAACACCACTGTCCAGCTAAGACAGCTCTGGACTCCACTTTCTGTTCCCATTTTATGGGTGAGAAGTGAGAAGCCAAGCTGCAGATCTGTCACCCACTGCAACATGTAGTAGGGACAATGACGGCCGTGCAGGGGCCAGACCTCTGTTTCCTGGCTCCCTCGCCTCTGTTCTCAGTGCAGACTTGCTGGACACACCTGGCAGAGGGACCATGGCCCTGCTCTATGGAACACGTGTTCCCTTCTCTGCAGAACCACTTGTTTTGGCTATGGCTGGAACACATGAGCATTGTTGATCCCTGTTGTTGTTGTCCAGCTGGGGCGTGCGCTCAGGGGACAAACCTGCACCAAGTTGGGCCTCATGCTTTGAACCAGACAAATAGTCACACTGGAGTGGGCTCCTTGCAGACCAAGATCCAGGAGCCCACCTGGACTCCTCCTTTTGGTGCATCTTTCAGCTGGCCAAGCAGACCAATGCAGAGGTGCTCAGAGTCTGTGAATTGGCACTTCCTGGCAAAGGGCACTTAGCACAGGAATTTGGTTCTGATTTGAGTCAAAGTCCAGCCCAGGCCCTGGGCAGGCACCCGGGAGGCCTGGCTCCGAAGGAGCTCCTCATGGGGGAGAGAGCATGGCAGACATCTTGCAGGCAGTCTGAGGACCCTCTTGGAGTTGGAGTTGGTGGATGTGGGTGATGCCTGTGTCCTTGGACAAGTTCCACTTTCAGCCGTGTCAGCTGTCCCACAGAATCACTCAGCATCTAAGGGTAGTCCCCCAGAGGCCTTCAGTTTGAGGTGTGTTCTGGAGGCAGCACCAGCTTCTTGCCTCTGTGCACGCAGGTCAACCAAGAGCAGTGGAGCCTGCGAACCCTGCCTTCCCTCAGCAGGCGGCGAGGAGGGGCTGAGAATCCAGAAGGTGGGGCGCGCCAAGCGGCAACTGGCTTAGACCCTGATTGCAGGGCTGTACAGAGGCTCCCCTCCCCCTCCTAATGAGATGACTCCAGGTACCTACAGGTGTGAGGAAGCACAGATCCAAGGCCCCAGGGGGTACTTGTGAGGCCCAGAAGGGGGTGTTCAGGCTCAACCAGCCAGGTCAGCAGGTCTGAAACCTCAGCGGGGTCCAGAGTCACTTGTGACCACAGGGTTCAGGCTGTGCACTGGATTCCAGCCTGAGGCTGTGGCCTTGAGCTGCCGTGTAGCTAGAGACATGGTCACACATCCGCAGGGGTGCTGTGTCGTGTAGTAGGCTACATGCAACTGCATGGGATTGGGACATAAAATAGCAGCAGGGACTCCTGTGTGGAGGGATGTGTCTTCTCTCCTGAGGAAGTTCTCTTTGGGAACTTCTACTTTTGTGGTGAGGACGTCCATAGTGGCAGTGGACAGAGCCTGGAGGATAGAGCTGTGGGGCCATCCTGGCTTTGCCCTGAGCATCTAGTCCAGAATCCTGCACACAGGTCCTCATCTCTGGGGAGTAAGCCAGCTGGGCCACCTAGCATTCTCCACCTGTAGGTTCAGCCCTCTCCCCGTGGCAGCCCTCCATGCGCTTACGAGCACTGGGCCTCCTCTACCGCCTTCTGCTCCTTGGGCTCTTTTGCTACAGAGCAGAACAGTGAGGACAAATCAAATCAGAGGCACTCCACACTCCACACTCAGCCCCAGAGCCGTCGGCAGGTGCCCATCTCTGTTAGCAGCTGTGAAGGCTGATTCTAGGTGTGGTCAGGGCTGGTTAAGAGCTACCTAGAAACTGGACCGCATCCTTCAGCATGGCTGTGAGGGTGCTGCCAGGGAACTTGGGGTGTGCCTGCATGGATGGGTGGGGGAAGCTGCACAGCATGGGCAGCAGTGTCCATTACCTGGGCCCAGGGAGGACAGAGGCAGAGGGAAAGGGCAGCTCATGGTCTCTGTGAGAGCTGGGACTCCTGTGCCCTGCCTGAAGTATGCTGTCCAGTTTCCAGGTAGCTCTTAACCAGCCCCCATGGCACCTAGAATCGGCCTTCATAGCTGCTAACAGAGAAGGGCTCTGGGGCTGAATGTGGAGTGGGTCGTGCTGGAAACACAGAGGAGGCCAGTTTCACCAGGCCCATCCAGGCCCTCAGGCCTTTGACTCCAGGACTTGCTTGTGTAGCCCTCCTGGTTCTCAGGCCTCTGGCCCCGTGTGTTTGCTGGGTCCCTGGAGAGGCCTGTGGGATCCTGCCCGCTCTGAGCTCTTCCTGCCCAGAACCCTGCCCAGAACCCTGCTGGACTGATGGTGTCCCTTTTGGAAATCAACAGCATCTTCCTGTCTCTATTCTTCCCATCCAAAAGGACTCAGAGAAGGTGACAGTGGCCCCTAGCTTCCTTCAGACATCGGGTCCAGCTTCCTCTTTCCAACCCAGCTCTGAGGAGAGGGCAGCCACGCTCAACCTGGACAATCCAGCTTCCAGAAGGTGAGGACACAGTGGAACAGAGGCCCAGAGGGTGCATCCCCTCACGGGACTCGAGGAGCCAAGGGTCAAGTCTTGCATCTGAAGGGCAGGTGGAGAGTCGGACTGGAGGCCTCAGCCCCCTGAGAAAGGGCACCAGGTCGCACCCAGCCTCACCCCGGCATCCACCCAGGCCCTGGGTGACCAAAACCCAGACACTAGAAGCCACAGGAGAGGTGACCTGAGGACACTCCAGAGTGGAAGGAAGAGCAGTGTGTCCTTTGACAAGAGTCGAGAGAGGGTGTTGCCGTCAGAGCTGGGCTGTCATCGAGAGAAGAAGAAGGATCGGAATTGGAAAATGGGATCGACGGGAAAGACGAGAAAGGCCCGAGGTGCCAGGCACCAGGGGCCTCTTGTCGTCTACTGAGGTTCATAGAAGGCCACCGAGCCAGGGTTTCCTCTGGCATTAGAGCATGTTTAGAAATAAAACCCATGGCCACAAGGACAAAAGACAGGAGTGCCACTCGAGGAGGTTTTCACACACGCCAAGTGTCACAATCAATACTCACTCCATATGGTGACCTAAGTGTGCAGACTGTAAGGTCCAGAGGGCCCGTCAGTGAGAAAATCTACAGACAAGTCAGCTTAAAAAATATGAGGAACAAAATAAATACTGAACCACACACAAAACAAAGATAACTGAAACAGTCCAAAGGAAGACAGAAAAAGAAGAGAGAAATAAGACCAGATGGGAGAGATGGAGAGCAAACAGCCAGGTGGCAGACCCAACCAAGACATCGATAATTACATTGTATAAACTAAGCGCTGCAATTTAAAAAGAGACTCAAACTGGATACAAGCGAAAGCTCTGAATAGGTGCTTTAAAAAGGAAGTAGCGGAAGGGTCTAGTTGGCCAGCACCAATCAACAGGAAGCTTAGCAGGTGTGTTGACAGCAGGTTTGGCAACTGCAAGGAAGCAAGAGAGCAGAGATGAGGAGGCCACCTCCTGGGAGAGTCGGGGGTTTCAGAGGACGCATCTGCAAGAATCAGAGGCCACGGAGGCGGTGCGGGTTGTATGGAGAGGCAAACGTACGAGGCACAGAGTGGGGATGTGGGTCTCAGTCATGAGCAGAAAACGTAGATGAAAGAATCCCTAGGAACACAGGATGCCCAAGCAGTCACTGTCTGACTTGACTGGCAGGCACTCTACCCAACAAGGCAGAAGCACACTCCCTGTGCAGGGCAGCAGTGCCATCAGCTGCCACACGGGTGCTCAGACCTGCAGCCTCTTTCCATAACGAGGCAGAGTAACAATCATCAAGGGTAGCTGCTCAGAGTACATTAAAATTAAGCCTCATTTTTACAAATAACCCACAGGTCAAAGGAGAAAATGCAGGAAATTAGAAAGGTTTCCTAACTTAAAATAATGGAAACACAACTGAGATGCTAATCAAAATGTTTTAAGTGAAGTTCATAGTTTCTAAAGTTCTATTTTTTTAAAAGAACTGGGCTAATTAAAACACACTTGAGGAAATCGGGAGAAGAAGTACAATCAACCAATAAACAGATCAAAATTTTCAACACTGCCAGTCGTGGGGTCAAGGTGAACTGCAATCTAGAGAAAGCTTTCACAATAACAAGTGCCCAAGTACTTGTTTCACAAAGCAGAAGGGCTGCCTGCAGACCCACCATAAAGAATGTTCCAGCAGCACAATGCTCACAGAGAGGCCCAGAGAAGAGGCAGGAGCTCCAGGCACAGCCTCTCCATCCCTGAGGAGAGAGAGATGCTGTTCTCCCCTGGAGACCCCTGCCCAGCAGCCCCGTTGCCAGCTGAGCTGGTCATTGCACTTCCTTGAGTCGCATGTCAACCGAGCTGGGGTGGAGAGAGCCCCTTCTCTCCACTCCGATTGTCAATATTCCAATATTCCAGTAAGATACAACATGGTGGGAAGCACAAAGCCAAGTCCCGGGAAAGGAGGGAGACAGAGACAACCCAGAGAGGTGAGGATTCAATTATTTAAAGGTCGACTGTTCAGCAAACGGAAGCTCTCATGCAACTGGACATTATCATCCAGCAAGTGTCTGTGAGATAGTCATGAATAAAGAAACAAGCCACAAGTTAAGGATGCCCACGCCACCTAGGAAAGTTTGAAGGTTATTTTTGGTTCTCCTACAAGTGCGCCTGGCAGCTCTGCCCAGGTTCTGCACATACATCCTGAGGGCACTCACGGGAGCCGGGGTGAGCGCTGTGGTCCAGCACAGTTCAAGGAAAACGGAGGAAGGGAACTAGGATTAAGGCGTGGGCAAGGGAGCAGGTTAAGACCTGAGAGGAAGAGCCTCTTCAGAGGCAGGGCCTTCTAGTGCTCGGGTTTTCCGCTGATTTCAGGTTATGGCCTCTGTCTCCATGGGGCCCAGGGGGCCCGGGGCTGCAGGAGGCTTCCCTGTGACAGATGGGTGGCGGGTTCCAACAGGGGTGCTCTTTGGCCAACAGAGGCTTCTAATTGTCATTTTTGGCAAAATCTCTGTACATCTGGCTTCCTCCCTGCCTTACCCATCAATCGTGACAACCTGTGAACTGTCCATTCTTTGCCTTATGAGGGCATCTCGACCTCTGGACGTGCATGATCTCTGCCATGACAACCAACTAGAAGGCTTCAAAGTGGGATTGTGGTCAGGGAGTGAGCCTGACAATGCAGGCAACACCACAAGGATTCACAAGGCCCCAGACCACCTCATGCCCCCAGGCTCCTGCAGGGACATCCAGAAGGGGCAAGCTCTGTGGCCAAGTGTCCTCCTGCCTCACGAGGACCTTCTGCTCAGGTCCACAGCAGGCTGAGTGGCCCAGAATAGAAGTGGACAGTGTGTGCAAGTCCATGTTGACAGTGAGTTAGCTCATCAGTATTCATCATTAATTGTTGGCATTTCTTCAACAAATACTTTTAGTGGTTGTTGGATTAGGTGCAGGGCATAACAGAGAGATCAGACCCTGGAGAGAGGAAGACAGCAAGAGCTGCTGGGGTAGGTGAGAGGTGGGAGGTGGTGAAGGTCATCAGGAGTCAGCCCTGGATGCAGGCTTTAGGCTGAACACGCCCCGTCCCAGGAACAGTCTGTCAGGATTTCTGCTCATCAAGTCTTTCCAGAGTCTAGCTCAGGGTCCTGGGGGTCCTGCACCTCAGCTCCCAGTGGCAGTTGCTTCCAAGAATTTCAACATCAAGAGATGAACTGAGACAGACACCAGCAAGACAAAGAAAGAGTCCAGGACACAGGACACAGTGCTCCCAAGGGCACCCATCCTCACCTCCACAATGGAGTGACCCAGAGCAGAACTGGGAACCTGAAAGAAACACAATTCTGTAAGTGTCTAGAGCTTAAGCTGCAGCAACCACAGTATCTAAAAACAGGGGAAGCAGAGCTGCTTCATTGCAGTAAAACTCTGCAGAACCAGGTGAACTCCTCCCACGGCAGCTCTTCAGAGAGGGGAGCCCAATGAGCACCTCAGAGTACAGGCAACTTTCATTTTTCCCATGGTGAAAAAGTATCTGCTCTCTCCTTTTTGTGGTTTTGTTGTTATCTAATTAAAAACAATTTTACTGAAATGTAACATGCATCATTTGTGTTACAATTATATTTTTAATTTTTTTCTTTTTAACTAGCACATTAGAGAAGCACTATGCTACATTTTGGTCCTCAGGGAGAGGGACTAGACAGCCCCTCCTCTGAGAACAGTCAGGATGGTCTCACAGGTGCACAAAGAAGCCTCCCCTCGAGACTTCCTGCCCAGGCCTCTGTTTCTGGGGCTGTGAAGATCTGTGCTAGTCAATTCAAAGTTCTGCTGCTGACCAGCCTAGGATGAATGTTAAGTCACTTAGACTCGTCAAGTGGAGGCAGAGAACTCGCTTGAGAGTCTCAAATGAAGTGATGCGTGGCCCACATTGAAAGGCAGGCCCCACAGGTGTGCAGAGGCTGGATGGTGGAGCATGGGCAAACCCTCCAGCAGATGCTGACCAGCTCGGGGCTCTGTGGCCACCAGGTGTGGTTGTGTGGCAGGGGGTGGCTTGTGGCATGTTCTGAGAGCTTCTGGGCTGTGACTGCTCACTGCGCCTTCCTGGCACTCCCCTGGTGCTGTGCCTTGTCCCTTGGGCTCAGCACTGGCGGGGTCACAGGAGGCAGATTCTGTAAGTGTGGTGGGAAACAGACTGGTCGAGCAGCAACCAGCACCCAGAGAGGAGAACTCCAAACTTGATTTATGCTGGCGGGCCCAGAGGAAAACCAGAACTCCAGATTCTGAGCCCTGATCCCCAGTTTCCCACAACATTTAGAGGTTATTTGATGTCATCTGAGACCCATCCTATCATTGTTTTTTTTTTTTTCTCTCTCTCTTTTTAATTCCTCATCTGTGTGGCTGAGGGCCTTGTGCAGGGTCTCTAACATGGAGCATGCTCATGGAAACAGATAAGAAACGGCTCTTTTCACAGGTAACTGTTACTTTTCAAGAGGGAGTGGTCAGACTCTTAGGGCAGTTACTTACCATCCAAAAGGTCGAGACCCATGGTTAATTGGGCTTCCTGGAGAAAGGCTGAGAGGGGAGCAGAACCCACCCCTTCCCCAGGCCTTGGTGATTTCATTTCACAGCCAGGCCTGGTTCTGCCCTCTCATGGGGACTGTGGGAGGGAGGACTCAGTGAAGTCCCACATCCCTGGAGGCCCCACAGCTGGGCAGCTGGCAGAGGACAGCAGAGTGAGCAAGGTGCCCCTGCCCTGGATGAGGACATGCAGCAGGGGAGAAGCCCTGGGAGGGCAACTGGGGCAGCAGCTTCCTGCCCACGTCTTCACATCCTCTCTGGCGCCCAGAGGCCAAACAGAATTGGCAAAGAATCCTAAACCCAAGTTTTAAAAAGCAAAAATTCTGTAAACACATTTATAACACATTATTATGAATCAGATTCTCAAAAAATACCCCAAACTACATTTCATTATTTCATATGCACCACAGGCATACTATGTTAAAAAACCTTTTAACAATGGGAAGGTCTTTAAATCTGGAAGCACTTGGTAAGTAACGGTTCTGCCTCTGTGAAGATTTAGGGAGCAGCAGAGCCCAGAACTCATCAGAACTCACAGACCACAGCGCTGGCGTTCCCCAGACCTGGCCCTCAGTCTGTGCCGGACAGTGCTGCACCCTGCCGAGGCTGTGAAGGTGGGGTGGGGCGGTGGAACACAACCAGACGGAGAGACCCACGACCCTCCTCCAGGCTGCAGCTGGACCCACACCCCAGAGCAGGTGTACTGTGAGCATTGCCAGGCCATCTGCAGCACGCCCACCTGAATGCAGGCAGGGCCCGCAGCACCTGCAGTTGGTTCACAAAGGCTCAGAGGGGAGGAGGGCCAGGCCCAGAGTCGGGAGTAGCAGCCAGCAACTCCTCAAGGGGCCCCACCATTGGCTCCACACTCACAGCCTCTAGTTCTTTGGGGACGCTTGTGGGGCTGCCTGCTGGCCATGCCCATGGTGACCATGGAGCCTCCAAGGCTGGTTCCTGTGATGGCCAGAGTGCAGGGCAGGTCTTTTGGAGCAAAGCTGGGAGCTCCCCAGGACCCTGGTAGATGACAAGGAGGCCACCCGCTGGGCCTTCTCTAGTCCTGCAGAAGGAAGGGCCTAAGGACACAGGAAGGGGACACCCATGGAGACCCTGCTCCAGGGGCTGCTCCTCCACACCAGGCCAGAAGGTGTGAGAGGCAGAGCAGGCAGAGGAGGAGCTGGAGTGCTCTCATGGTGGACGAGGAGGCTCCTGCAGAGCCCTACCCAGGGACAAGGCAGCTGAGCCCAGAACCCCCTGCAGGACCTGGGGAGTGAAAAGCTGACCCTGTCCCTGGCCTAAGAGCCTCTCCAAACTGCCTTGCTCTGACATGTGAGCATTGCCCCAGGGCCACACATGTGTGCTTGCCAATCACCTACTGCAGAAGGCTTTACTGTGTCCTTCAGGGTAGGCATGGGTGGAGGCTCGGGACTGTGGAGGCAGCAGGTGGAGGGAGGCTGAGTGCAGTGTCCCATGGGCCCAACGTGGCAGGACCTGGACCTTCCAGAACAGATGGTCAGCATCCTCCACACACACCCATTCACAGCAGGGCTCCTGTGCCCATGCATGGTCTCCCGGCGACACCTGGACACCATCTCTGCCTCTCCAGATAGAGAGCACCATCATCTCTTCCCAGGAACACAGGGAATCCACAGAATTGCCAAGAAATGTTTAATGAATCCTGAACAACCAGGAAGGTTTAACTGGCTCCTAACAGGGCATGTGGTCCTCCAGGGGAAGGTCAGGTCTAAGGACAGCCTGACTGGACAGACCCAGGGAAGTTCAACCATGCTGTTTCCTGCTGAGAAGGGGACATGCCCCACAGGGAGCTGAGATCACATGACCAGGTGTACCCAGTCAGGAGGGGCCCATGTGGGTGAGGGCTCAAACTCCGACCAGGCTAGGCCAGACTAGGATCAAGAAGGAGTGAGCAGGGTCCACCATTGCCAGGCCTGGACTTGGGCAAGACTGAGCAGGGTCCACTATGGCCAGACCAGGAAGAGAAAAACTGCACGTCTTTTTTGACTGGTCACAGAATCAAGACGTGGCTGACAGTGGATATCTCAATCTGCTGGTGACCTGCACTCAGCTGGAGTGGGTGGCCTGTTCCTCAATGGTCTTGCTGCCAGGGTGCGGCTCCTGGGTAGAAGCTGCTTGGTCAGGGTCCCAGCTCAAGGGTGAGACGGGACCACCAGGACCTCACTAGGACACGGAGGCTTTCTCGATAAGAGAGAATCGCGACTGCCATCTGCCACCAGGACACCTTGGTGAGTTAGGGTGGAAAACGAGCCTGTGTAACCTGGAGCTGCGTTCCCATAGCCTAATGTGTGAATGTGGAAACCGGATCCCACCAGCACTGGAGTGTCCATAAGCACGAGGAGCAGGGAGCCAGGTGTGATGAGCGTGTCCTGCACATGTCTTTATTTAGGAACACGTCCTATTTTGGCAGCCATGCAGTCCCCCAATCAGGTTCAGTGGGGCCAGAGTTGAAGAGGTCTGCCTATTCCCAGGGTGGAAGGCTGGCCAGGGTGGGGCGGGGAGGGGGAGCCCAGTGTTCTGCAGATGGGCTTCTGAGGCCTCAAGAGGTGCAGTGTGCACGTGGAGGACCAAGCAGCTGCCACCTCAAACCTCCTCTTTTCTCTCACATGAGGCCACCCTATTGTCAAATGCTCTAGATACTGCGTGAGTTGACTCAGGCGGGAAGGGGAGTTGGAAGCTGTTTTCTCATTTGTCCAAGTTTTAGCAAGTTGGGGAGTTGATGTTACTTGTTTATTGTGGGAATTATTTTGTTCATTTAACAAGTATTTATTGAGTGCTGTTTCCCAGCTACAGGAGATGCACCATTGAACAAAACCTACCACCTGTGTGTCCTATGAAACTCCCTTCTGTTGGCGGGAATGGCGATGACTTGACTGACACGCAAGCCGCATGGAGTGGCACCAGCTGACGGTCTGGGGTTTCTGGTGTTCAGGTGCACGTTTGTCAAAAGATGTGGAGAGGCTGGTCCTCAGCACCCTGGCCAAGCCTTCTGCTGAGGTGTCCTCTGAGCCAAGACCTGATCACTGCCAGGAAAGGGGTGATCCGCCAAGTGGAGAGCAAGTGCGAAGCTCTGGTGTGGTCAGAGGACAGTGGTTAGAGGGGAGCACAGCTGGAGGCAAGAGGACGACCTCAGACGGGGGCTGACTGCAGGCAGCCCAGAGTGCTGGAGGACAGGGCAGCTGCACGTGGAGAGAAGCCAGAGACTCAGAGCATAAGCAGAGACCTGGTTTGTGTGGCCTGGGATGTGTGCAAGCATGACTTCAGCTTCCAAAGGGATAAATATGGGACTGGAGGCCACTGGGGCGGCTCCTGCAGGAGGCCAGTTGCAGCCCTGCAGCTAGGCAAACTGGTGGCCATGTTATGGGAATTCCATTATGGTGTGTTTGGAAAGCAGAGCCCATAGCAAGGCCTTGGGGTTAGATTCAGGATGCAAAGAATAAGAAAAAATAACAATTCCAAAATGTTTGGCTGGAGCAACTGAGCAACGGTGTCACCATCACCAAGAGTGAAGACCAACGTTCCCTGATGACCAGTACCTTCTGCTGCCCAGCACTCCCTGATGACCAGTGCCTTCTGCTGACCAGTGCTTCCTGATGACCTGAGCCTTCTGCTGACCAGAGCTCCCTGCTGAACAGTGCCTTCTGCTGGCAATACCCTCTCCTGACAACACTTCTGCAGACCAGATGAGTGTGCTCTACTGATGAGTGCCCACTACAGAGGGGAACACCCCCACACTCACCAGCGCCCTCTGCTGTCTGGTGCCCTCTGCTGTCTGGCGCCCTCTGCTGGCCAGTGCTCTCTGCTGGCTGGCACAGGGCTCTTATTGTGATGGAGACAGGAGTCTTTCTTTCATGGATTCCTGAGACATGGGCTGTCAGTAGCTCTTGCAGGAGGCCCTGGGTGAATCTGTTTTGTGGTAATTCTGGAAGGTTCGTTTTAAGCATGTAAGTTCTCTGTTTGCCAAGTGGGTGTACACACCAAGAGGCTGTTTGAACACAACAGTGGAAGTTTGGGAGTATGCATTTTATGTCATAAAAAGTTATAACCTTCCTTTCAAAATATGCAGCCCAGCAGAAAACTTGAATCATTTTTATTTTAAAAAGCGATCTTTATAATGGAATATTTGAATTAACGTGGGCAGTTAACTTAAACTGCTCAAATTAGAATTATGATGATATAATTTGTGATTTTATGTGGCTGCACCTCTGTCTCTACACATCAGTGAGTTTAGAAAACACTCCAGGCATCCCGGAAACCCCACTTTGAATGCAGAGATGAACTTGACAGTGTGAAACCCCGCAGCCTCTATGTGAAGGGTGATTCTGTGACATGTGAGTGCAGGACTCTCCCACTCCTCTCCAGATTTATAGCTTTTTGTTTCAGTTCTGAAGGGTGTTTCATTTTCAGCAACCACCTGTATAAATAATTCATTGTCTTTAAATCTGCTGGAAACAGCAACTGACAATTGACAGTTTGGATAGGAGGAAGATGAGCATGTGTGTTATGAAAGGGTTATATTTCTTGCAAGGCTTCACTGAATGAGAAGATCCTGGATCAACAGAACATTTCCTTGATGTCCTCAGAAAGTTACAACATAACGTTTCTTTTGGGTAGGGATAAATAGAAATGAAACTTAGAAGTGGAATGGTTAGTGTTCGTTATGCATATGTACTATGGAGTGGATACTCAGTCTTTTTAAGTCAGCAAGTTGCTGGTTTTTTTTTTTTTTTGGTCTCATATAAGTCAAACTCTGATGGGATCTGTCAACTCCATGTCTCAGAACTCTTCAAAACCATGCTGTGTGCTCACAAACAGGGCAGGGGCGGCAGGCTGCAGGCTGAAGTCAAACACAGCAGTTCTTCCTTGGCACTCGGGAGCTTTGTTCCATTCTCAGAGTTCAGAAAGATGGCCAGTTTGCTTTAGCTCTTGAGCAAAGTCCTCAGAATCCACTGAGAGCCATCCAGGCAGAGTCTCAGAGGGTGGTGCTCCCCCCACCCCCACCCCCCCTGCCAGCCTGTGCTCAGGGCCCCTCATGGAGCCCGGGTACTGCAGGGGAGAAGCAGCGGGCAGAGGGGAGGAGACTGAAGTGCTGGCTGGGGAACACTCGGGCAGCACAGGGCTTTTCCAGAGGCCACGCCTTGCAGGGAAGAGCTGGGTCCTCTGCACAGTGACTGTGGAATCCCTGTGGTGGCCGCACTGCTGTGGACTGCTGGGGTGGGCGGGGCCGCTGGACTTCTGTTTTCCAGACTCCGCCTCCTCTGTCCCAGCTTTGCTAGAGACAGCTCTCAGGCTCCTAGGCCAGGGGAGGGACAGGAAGCTGGGGAGAAGCACTTTCCCACATGACCATACTCTGCTCAGCTCTGCTCATCTGCAGGCAGTTGAAACTAGCCCAGAAACCCACCCACAGCCCACTGCTGTCCAGGCCACCTGTCAGCAGAAGAACTACAGGGACGTGAAGTCCAGGCAGCCACCCAGGACTGGGAGGCTGAGGGTGGAACCAAGCTAACCAGAAGAGACCCATGGTGCTTCTGTGATCAAACACTTAACATGTGCTAGAAAAGCACTTTGGTCTAACTGAGTGAAGCTGTGTCATGTTGACCTCTACTTGTCCTGCAGTGGTGTCAGAACAGCGGCAGAGGCTAAGTCAATCACAGCTACCTGTGTGCAGCCATGGCCTGAGCAGCCCTGAGGTGTGGGAAAGGAAGATGTGAACGGCGGACGCACTGACTTGCAAAGCATCCTTCACCCTCCAACTTGTGACCATGGCAAAACTTCATTTAAAGGTTAAAAGGCAATTTGAAAGCATTTAAGAAATTACATACAGGGGCTGGGATTGTGGCTCAGTGGTAGAGTGCTTGCCCAGCACATGTGAGGCACTGGGTTCGATCCTCAGTACCACATAAAAATAAATAAATAAAATAAAGGTCCTGTGTCCATCTTCAACTAAAAATAATATTTTAAAAAGAAATTAAATACAGATAGAAAGTCTGTGTATTATAATTTACTTAAGTAGCCAGTTCCTGTCTCTAGGTATTAGAAGGTTCTGTTGCTAGACTGACTTTACAACAGCCAAAAGAGTCGCGTTTCTTTCTCGCCAGCAGTGAGGGCAATGCACCTGAGGTGCTGGTGAGGGTCGGGTCTTGAAGACATGGCTCATCTCTTGGCAGAGGAGACAGCAGCTTCAGCTGGGCCTTAGGGACAGGGATGATTCATCTCTCCAGTTACTTCAACCTGATAGCAACTTGTCTGACAGGGACTTTGGCTTCCTATAGGAACGGCGTGGCGAACTGCAACTCAGCACCTGCTTTTGCCTTCGAGGGTCTTGATAAGAACAGCTCCCTGGAGGATGTCCATGCCTCTGCCAGACATCTGCTGGCCAGGGTTTCCCCAGCCCTTCCTGCAGAGCTCACTGTGTGTTCGGCAGAGTTCAGACCTAGGAAGATCTGAAAACCAGTGTGCATCCCGAGACCACCGATTCCTTCAAGTGTCCCCACATCTGTGCCTGCAGTGTCCATTCCTCCCTTCCAGTCCACACATGTGTCTTTGCACTGCCTCTGCTAGATCAGCATGCTAGCTTCCTAGAGTTAAAACACTGAGTACAAACTGTATACGTGTGTTACATATTTTTAAAGTAGAAGTCACCTCTAAAGCTGCTTTGGAAAGAGGTTTGGTGCAAGTAATGAACTTCTATATAGATGCTGTTCTCTTTTCCCTCTAGCTTTCACAACAGCTTTCTAGAACAGTCTATTGCAGGCATGACCAGCTATGCTCAGGTCCCTCCTCCTGGGAGGCACATCCCGTGGGAGACGGGTGGGTGTGAGGGGGTGCTCCCACTCTCTGCATCCTCCCTCGCTCACTCCTTGCCATCCTCAAGTTCAGCTGACAAGGGAAGGGGAGCTGCCCCTGGGCCCCCAGAGTGGAGGGAGCCTGTTGGGAGGGGCCAGTCCTCTCCTGCCCACAGTGCAGACCCGCTGTTCTCTGCCGAGTCCCTTCTGCTTTTAATAGTGCCAAGCAGGTTTCTTCCTGGGTACTTTGCAGTCTCCCAGAACAAAGCGGCTCTGCCTTGTCCTGGGTCTCCAGCTGTGCAATGCTTCTGGGGCTGATGGACGGTGCTGGGAGAGCCGTGGGGAACTCAGGGATGTGAGGTAAGCCACTGGAGCCTGACTGCAGCCCCCAGGTCCCCAAGCACAGACCCCTTCACATGAGCGTCTGGTGTGTGTCAAGGCAAAATGGGAGGTCACAGGAAAACCGTGTGATGAAGTGACGGCTCAGGACCTCAGTGGCCAGCAGTCTGGCCCCGGCTCAGCCACTGTTGGCCTTGTCTGCACCAGCAGAGGCTGGAGGGAGGGCAGCCATCTGCAGAAGAGGACACACAGCAGTAACTAGTTATTCAGACGCCTTGATTCCAGCCACCCTGGCAAGATATCAGACCCCATCTCTATGGCAGAGGCTGCCCCGAGAGTCTTCACCTTCCTTTTCCCATTCAGACAGAGGGCGTGGGGGTGACTGTTGACAACCAGCATCTGCAGTCGGGGAAGGGGTACTCAGTGGAGTCCCGCTGGCTGCACCTGGTCTCAGCCCCGGGCCACCCGGTTGTGAGAAGAGCAGCTCTGCACACTGGGAGCCTGGCCACACCTGAGTTCTGGCTCCTCTGTACCTGCCCACTCCTCCTTCCTCTGCACAATCCCAGACAATGTTGTTTTGAGTTGCTGGTGCTTTCAGACAACAGGAAAATGTGGATCAGTGTCTTCAAGCAGGCTTTCTTCAGCTATCACGCTTCTGAACTTGAGAACTGCAGCTGGTTGTATTTCTCTATTGCTGCCACCCACTTGTGAGCCTGCCATCAACCACACTTTTCATTTAACTTTGGACATGATTTCCTGGCCTTCTTCACCTGTTTGTGGTACCTGTGGACAGCCACTGACAGTTCCGGGTCGGTTTCCTCATCATCTGCAGAGCTTGGACCACACAGATGAAGGTTTCTTTTGTTCTGGAATGTCTTCTCTGATGCTGTTCTCAGTATTGGTCTGGTGTGGCGGTTGCAGCTGTACGTGGGTTGTACCATCTTCCCTCCACAATCCACCTTGCCGCTGGCTCTGACGGACTCCCCACCGTTCTTGGTGCTCCTGTCAAACCTCACGTCAGTTTCCTCTGCAGGTGCTTTGACTCTGCTCTTTATTTCTGAGATGGTTTTCTTCCGCTTTTCCCCTGGATTCAGGGAAGTCTCATTTCTTTCTAATTTTCTTTAATTTTTTCATTTTAGTTATAGTGGCTTGAATTTTTATATTTCACAAATGATTATTGAGGATATTAGTTTGGAATGGTGGCTGCAGTCTACGTGGGCTTGGTGATTCTTTTGTGGGAATAAAGAGGGAAATTCCTGCGGTTCAACCCAGGACCAAGGGCTCTGGGGCTCCAGAGTGTGTGGAGTCCTGGATCGGCAGCCCCTGGTTGATCTGTGGGTGAAACTGGCCTTCCTCGGAGGCTTGCTGGGTGGCCTGGGTGGTGGAGGGCCTGGGCCTGCTGTTTGACTCTCTTCCTCACGTGAGACCTCACACTTCCCCGGCTTCCAGAGAGGGCTCTCCCACCTGGGCACTGCTGTCCCTGGGAGCAGGAACCTTGAAGACTGCTGCCCAGACCCCAGCTCCTCTGAGGCTGCTTCTCCCAGACCCAGCCTGCCTCCACCTCTGCACCTGGGTGTTTTCCCCCTAGTGCTGATGATTGGACATCAACCCCAGCCTGAGGTTTCCTCTCTTCTTTCTTTTCTGTGGTTTTGAAAAGTGCCTTGGGTCATGGCAAAGCCATGTGTGGGAGCCTAAAGGGTAGCTCTCTCGGTGCTTCTTCCTGCTCAGGTGAGCTTGCATTGGAGCAGCCTCTGTCATCTAGTGTGTCCAAAGAAATGCTTCCTTGTTAAAGATTTATCCTACAATTTTTATTTTTGGAGATAATTTGGGAAGATGCAGATGGAAAAGCTATGAATATTTTATAATTGACAAAATATTGCTTTTAAAATCATAAGAATATTTTTAACTTTTTATTAATTTTAAAAAATTGTCTGGCTAGGGTGCAGCTCAGTGTGGAATACATGGCCCAGGTGCCAAAGGCCTGGTTCCATTGCCAGCACCAAAACAGAAAAATAAACTGTCAAAGAGGAAATGCAAACAGCCCCAGAAATTATTTGATATCAGAAGCAACCCAGGTGTCAGATTAAAGGAAGAGCAGACCACTGCATCTCCATGAAGCTCTTGAGGCAGGCCCTTCTCAGGACTGCCCGACCCTGCTCCAGGGCCCAACCCTGCTCCAGGGCACCGCTGGGAGTCACTCCAGCCTCATGACTCCCAGAAGGTCCTTGTGATGAGACAAGTACTGAACACAGACTCATGTATAGCAGTGGCTCAGCACTGTGCTTATTTGCCAGTGCTGGACACAGCAGGACTGGTTGAACTGGGGCTCTGCTGAGACTGCGTGGCCCAGGGGTGAGCTGTCGTTGAAGGCTGCAGAACGGCCTGCCTGCCACCACACCATTCTTCCAGAATGACATTTTCAACATGTGCATAGAGGAAGCAGAGTGTCACCAGACCAGCCTGTGCCCCGCTCAACTCTGCAGCTGTAAACAGACAGGGCCGTGGAGGACTGGGCTCCAGTGCACCCAGGCACTGGATCTGGCCTCTGTCTCACACACATCATCTAGAGTCGACTTCTAAAAGTGAATTAGCATGATGCGCTCTGAGACACTTCTGCTTGGAGCAGGGCCATGAGACCCAACTGCCCCTTCAGGAGCGGAAATCTGCAGAGCTGCACACCTGTGGCCCTGGGCTCTGAGAGGTAGGAGGCCCCTTCTGGGAGACAGAGGAGCCCTTGTGCTGGCAGGAGCCCATCCTAGGTGTGTTGACAGGGGGCTGAGGGTGAGCCCTCTGCACCTCCAAGTCCATTCTTGGGCTCTGACGTCTGGCCTGCGTGCGAGTTCACAAGTAAATGGGTCTCCCACAGAAATTGCTCTGGGCCATTTCACCTGCGTGTTGAATTTGGCTGTCTGTGAACCACGCAGGAACGGGCCCGGTGGGCAGAGTCCCTCCCCACTGTTACTCAGCGCCTTCGCAGAATGGAGGGTTCCTCAGCACCCTTGTCTGAAGGAAAGACTCTGTGAGGCTCCTGAGGAGTGGGTCACTGTCAAGGGACCCATGGCCTGTGGGAGGGATTTCCTGGGAAGGCAGGGTGACGGGATACAAAGAGCATGGTTACCGCCTTGTGGACTGTGACCAAGCACCCAGTTCAGCTGTCAAACACTGCCTCAGGCAGGGATGAGCCCTCCAAACTCCAGATCTCCTGGTGTAGAAAGACCCTGTCCCTTCCCTTCCCGAAGGTCAGGGCACAGCTGGGCCAGCAGCTCCTCCGCCCTGTGCTCCAGCCAGAGTAGGCTGCAGGGCCCCTGGGCTCTGAGCCCCAGTGCCCAGTCCACGGGGGCAGCATAGTGCTCCCCACAGGCAGCTTCTACCTCGTGCAGCTGCCACAGGCCACCCAGACAGTGACCAGCCCCTCACCAGCATCCCCAGTCTCAGTGTGCACCCTCCTGTCCTGGGCACTCCAGTAGCTCACAGAATGTGAGCCACCTGCACGTGGCCCCTCACACCAGTGGAACCTTCTATCTCAGGCCTGGTTACTTGGGGCCTGCGGAGGCGTGGATCAGGGACATCCTCAGGGACACTCCTGTGGTGGCTGTCATAGAGCTCTGAGCCTCCCCCAAGCCCTGGGCTCTGGGGCCTCGTGTTGGATCCAGTGCCTGGTTTATAAGAGAAGTTTAGGAGATGGGACATCACAGAACCCAGGGTCCTCCTGTGACTAACTTAGAGAGGGTCCTGCTGTACAGCCATGAGCTCTGGTTGCTGGCTCTAACGGGCTCCCTAACCAGGGCCTCCCAGATCCCAGACAGAACTACCTCTGCTCTCGGGTACACAGAAGAAAGACAATAGAAATGCCCAAAGAGCCGACTTCTGAGGGAAGCTGAGCACCAGCATGGCCGGGTCCAGCTTGTTCTGAAAGTGGACTCAGGGCCAGGAATAGAGCTGCTGTTCATTTCAGCAGAGACATGACCCTAGGCTCCAAGAGAAGGAGCACAGGTCAGATGCTGCACCGCAGGTCACTCTTCTATGTCCCAAGACTCTTCAGGAAACAGCTCGGCCCAACGGCCTGGCCAGCACAGCAGCCTCCCTCCCCTCAGAGGGGGAAGGCTCAGTGCCAGAGGATCTCTGATGCAACCTCTGAACCTAAAGGGGGCTGTCCCAGGCCCCAAGTGGCCTTTGCCCTGGTGGATGTGCTGGGGCATGGGCCAGCCTGGCCAAGCATGCAGGATGTGCATGACTACTGGTTCTGCAATGTCCTCATCCTGTGAGACCTGGGAAGGACCCCAGTGAGCAGGGCAGTGAGGCCAACAACTCACCCAGCCCTGGGTGCACGCCTGCCACAGCCCATGTGGCGCCCCACGCTCTCCAGGGCTGACACAGGCATTGCTGCTGTTTTAGTCATCAGACCCCGAATTCACAATCTTAATTCAGGGAAAATCTACCCAGCTATTTCCATGTATTTTTAAACGTTAACAGCAGACGGAGATTTCGTTTTATTTATATATGCATAGCAGATAGCAAAACTGTGACAGAAAAAGAAAAACAGACTCTACTCAGCTGACGACAGGAAGATGGCTCCAGAGTGGGGCCTGGAGAAGTGTCCCTCTCTGGCCTCCTACCTCAGAGGGACTTGGGGTGTGTCTGCCCTCAGCCACCCCTGGGCCGACCCCAGCAGGTAGACACGCCCTGGGGACCGGCAGTGTGGCGTGTGTGATGTGGCTGGTGGGTGCAGTGTTTGTCTCCGAGCCGAGCCTGCATCTCCCTCACGCATGGCCCACAAGCTGAGCCGTTGTCCCCCAGACATCTCGGTGCAGCAGTGAGTGTCCCAGTGAAAGGGTGTACTCCCTACAGGAATGGTGGCTGCAGCTGCCAGCCCCCAGATGTCCAGAAGGGCACAGGGACCCAGCAGGGCAGGACAACTCCAGGCAGGAGAGTGACTCAGGCATTCCCATTTTGAGCTAATTAACATTTTTCCTAAAATACTTGATGCAAAAAGTTACACATAGAGTCCTGCAGTTACTTGAGATCCTACTCGTCAGAAATACCTGCTCCACAGGAGCACTCCGGGTGCTGGGCCAGCCTGCCAGGGGGCTTCTTGCCACCAGGGAGTTGCACATGGCCTTCTTCCCAGCAGAGTCATTTCTCCAACAGCACTTAGTGTCCGCCATGCAGACCCTCACGAGACACAGAAGCCTCAAAGACTGTGAGACTTCACCTATTCACAGCCACACGCTCATATCATCCAAAATACACACAGTCAACTGGACTTAGGGGGGCGGAGAGAAGCACACAGCTCCACTCAGCCATGTGACGCAAGAGCCCAGTTGGTTGGTCCTCTATTTAGAGCCTGTGACTGGAGGCCCAGAGCCTCTGTGCTGCTGCCCTGGAACCATAAGGCTGGGAGGAACAGCCAAGGGAGATGCAAGAAACCTCTGTGCAGCAGGCAGGTCTTGGGTCTTGGAGAAATTTTCTTTTATGATCACCTTTTGCTGTGTCCTTGACACCAGCCAAGTGCTGGAGGGGACGCAGTTTTAACAGGCACTGAAGGCCCGACACTACCTCCTTATGTGCCATCTTTTCTATTTCTTAAAAATCTTCTGGAATCTATTAACATGTCATGCGTAAAGAGAAGGAACTCAACTTTTGTGAAACAAAGTTCGGAATGAGACCAATGGAGTTTTAAGGAGGGTGTGGGGAGGGGCTCACTCTGCCCACCCTGAGCGACTCTACCTCCAGGGTCGGTGCCATGGATGCACAGGGGAGCTGCCGTTCAGCCAGCACGCTGGCAGGACAAAAGCGCCTGCTCTCTGAGGGTTCGGGTGTGCCCCCGACAGCCAAGTCCACACCTTCAGCCTGTCCCTGGTCAAGAGGCTCCAGGTGGCTGAGCCTTGTGTGGTCAGCTGATGAGCAAGACTGAACAGCATACTTGCCGAGAGTACCTTGCACACTGTACCCCCTGTGCCCACTGTGCCCTCTGTGCCCACCATGCCCATCATGCCCCCAGGCCCACTGTGCCCACCATGCCCACCATGCCCCATATCAATCATGCCCTCTGTGTCTACTGGATCCACCATGACCTCTGTGCCCACTATGTCCTCTGTGCTTCTGTGCCCTCCATGCTCTATGTGCCCACTGTACCCACCATGCCCTTGAGCCCACTGTGCCCTCTGTGCCCCCATACCCTCCATGCTCTCTGTGCCCACTGTACCCACCAGGCCCTCTGTGCCCTTGGTGCCCCTCATGCCCCCTGTGCCCCATACCCTCCATGCCTTCGTGCCCTCTGTGCCCACCAGGCCCACCAGGCCCTCTGTGAGCTCTGTGCCTCGATGGCTGCTTGCTTTCCCCATTCTCACAGAACAAGAAGAAATCAAGTGCCTCAGGTGCCCCAGCTCCCAGAGTCCCTCTGCCAGGGGCAAGGGCTGGGAAGGAGGACGTGGCACGGCCATCTCTGCACCACCACCTTGATGCTGGGCATGCTCCACTCATGCCTCCTTGTTTTGTGATGGGGCAAATAGGGGTGCAGCTAAGTGTCCTTCTAGTGAGGAACTGACTGCCAGCTTCCAATCTCAGTCCTGAAGGGGGCTCCGGTTACTGACCTGGAGGTCTCTCCCCGGGTGGGTGTGATTCTCCAGGCTCTTTCTCTCTGTGCTGGAAACCAGAGCCTCAATTCTGCGGGGGGGGGGAGGCACCCTGGTCCCTGGGCTGTGAGCTTCCTGTAAGCCACAAACAAAGTTGCCCTTGCTTGACATTTGTGCAGAGTCCTGCATCACCAGGTGTACCTGAGAAATCTTCTCTTAACAAGACGTTAACATATTAATGAACATCTATTTTTTATGAAACAAACTAAGTGCCACTTTTCTTAGAAGGTGCTCTTTTTGTATTTCTCTGTGATCATGAGGTGCGTTTGGAGGAAAGTCTGGCTGGCAGAGGTGTGGGAGGAATTGCTCAGAGGATGTGTCCATCCAGCCTCCCACAGGACTTATTATTTTCAGACTCAGGAATTTGATCTACGTATTTAAAATGCTTCCATATGTTTGGCAATATTAAGATTGACAAATGTTTAGGGGAAAAAAGAACCCAAAAACTCAGTAGACATATCTGAAAATGATTAAGATCCTGAAGATAATGCAAATATTTTAAAAGTTATAATGTGTACACAAATTATTTATTATAAATTATTTATTACAAAGCAAAAAGTTCAAACCATTTAAAAGATCTCTTTCAAGCACTGGAGAGTGGCTAGATCAACGCTAGTGAGCAGGTCTAAGGGCACATTTGGACAGTGGGATATGGAGGAGGAGGACACCACTCTCCTGCCTCCTGGTGCAGCTGTGAAGGGTGTGGTCATCACCAGCCCATTCACCCTGACAAGGAAAGGTCCAACAAACTGGAAATCAACCCCTCAGGGGACTGAGGTCACAGGGAAGGCCAGTGTGGGCCTCCAGCCTTCCTGGGTCACAAAGGGGAAGGAGCAAGAAGTGCTTGAGAGGTCACAGTCCAAGGACACTGGCTCCCTGAGCAAGGAGACCCAGGCCCAGGGCCGGAGGACGCCTCTTCCTGTATCTTCCGGGCTCTTCAGCAGGAAGAAGGCTCCCGCAGTTCCACAGAGCTGTGAGGGACAGGAGGAAGGCCTGAGGGCCACTTGCCCCCAGTGTTGCAGCTCCGCCCATGGTGAGCGTAGACTGGCACCAGCTGGGCCTAGGTGTGGCCCCACAAGGCTGCCTCTCTTGCCTTCACCTCAGCGTGGTGCCTGGCATCCAGAAAAACTGCAAGGCCTAGGTAAGAGAGAGCAGAACACACAGTCAGAGAGACGCAGGCAGTGCCAGCACACGGCCCTGGGCCGCTCTGTCCTGTCTGGCCACTGGAGTATTCTGTGCTTCTGAACCAATTTTAGTCCTGTTTCTTTTTTTCTATTTCTGTGAAGAATGACACTGAAATTTGGATAGGAATTCCACTGACCCTACCTACAGCTTGATTTGGAGAGCATGGACATTTTAAAAACATCAATTCCTCTAATTCATGAACATGGGATAACTTTCCATCTTTTTGTGTTTTCAGTTTCTTTTACCAATGCTTTATAATTTTCAAAACTTCCTTAGTTAAGTTCCCTACTAATTTATTTTTTGATGGTATTTTAAATGGAATTGTTTACTTAAATTTTTTTTTTGGACACTTTGTTGTCAGTGTATAGAAAGGACACAATGGGCTGAGGATGTAGCTCAGTGGTAAAGCGCTTGCCTCCCATGTGTGAGGCACTGGGTTCAATCCTCAGTACCACATAAAAATGAATAAAGATACTGTGTGTTCATCTACAACTAAGTAAATACAAAAAATAAAGGAAGGACAAGAACATGGCAGATTTGGAATGATGAGACCAGGAATCTAAAACAGCAACTCTTAGTGAGCTATGGCCCCGATGGAGGAGGGGGCCAACATGAAGGAACAGAAGGCGGGTATGCAGAGGGTGGCCCTTGGGGAAGGCTGGGGGAACCAGGCATCGCGGGCAGGGAACGGCAGCACCTCAGGCAGGCTGGCCCACAGGCCATGAGTAGAATGCCCAGACGGGAAAGCCAAGGGAGGGAGCGAGGGAGGAGCAGGAAAACAGGGATAGGAAGGAACCGCGGTCACAGGCGCTGGCCAGGTGCCGAGGAAAAAGAAAGGACCAAAAAAGGTCAAGTGATAAGTGTTGACTGAAAAACTTCCTGATTTAAAGATGGACACCAAACCCCAGCTCCAAGAAACCCTGGGGCAGCAGTGACAAGGCTGCTTCAGGCTTCCAGGACTCAGGATAGCCAGAGGCAGGGCAAGGAACCCCGTCCAGCAAACTGTGCCTCAAATGTGAAGCCAAAGGAAGGACTTCCTCTGACAAAGGCAATGGGTAGGATTTGTCCCCAGAGAGCAGCCCTGCAGAAACTGCTCCAGGGAGGAGGCAGGTCTGGGTTTCAGGCCACTCCAGGCCAGGGGAGAAGGCCAGAGAGCAGGTGAGATCTGCCTCCAGGGGGGATCCACTGCCCCACAGAGAGCAGGTGAGATCTGCCTCCAGGGGAGAAGGCCAGAGAGCAGGTGAGATCTGCCTCCAGGGGAGATCCACTGCCCCACAGAGAGCAGGCGAGATCTGCCTCCAGGGGAGAAGGCCAGAGAGCAGATGAGATCTGCCTCCAGGGGAGATCCACTTCCCCACAGAGAGCAGGTGAGAATTGCCTCCAGGGGGGATCCGCTGCCCCACAGAGAGCAGGTGAGATCTGTCTCCAGGGGAGATCCACTGCCCCACAGAGAGCAGGTGAGACTGCCTCCAGGGAGGATCCACTGCCCCACAGAGAACAGGTGAGATCTGCCTCCGGGGGAGATCCACTGCCCCACAGAGAGCAATTGAGATCTGCCTCCAGGGGAGAAGGCCAGAGAGCAGGTGAGATCTGCCTCCAGGGGGGATCCACTGCCCCACAGAGAACAGGTGAGATCTGCCTCCAGAGGAGAAGGCCAGAGAGCAGATGAGATCTGCCTCCAGGGGAGATCCACTGCCCCACAGAGAGCAGGCGAGATCTGCCTCCAGAGGAGAAGGCCAGAGAGCAGATGAGATCTGCATCCAGGGGAGATCCACTGCCCCACAGAGAGCAGGTGAGAATTGCCTCCAGGGGGGATCCGCTGCCCCACAGAGAGCAATTGAGATCTGTCTCCAGGTGGGATCCACTGCCCCACAGAGAACAGGTGAGATCTGCCTCCAGGGGAGATCCACTGCCCCACAGAGAACAGGTGAGATCTGCCTCCAGGGGAGATCCACTGCCCCACAGAGAACAGGTGAGACTGCCTCCAGGGGAGATCCACTGCCCCACAGAGAGCAAGTGAGATCTGCCTCCAGGGGAGAAGGCCAGAGAGCAGGTGAGATCTGAATCCCGGGGAGATCCACTGCCCCACAGAGAGCAATTGAGATCTGTCTCCAGGTGGGATCCACTGCCCCACAGAGAACAGGTGAGATCTGCCTCCAGGGGAGATCCACTGCCCCACAGAGAACAGGTGAGATCTGCCTCCAGGGGAGATCCACTGCCCCACAGAGAACAGGTGAGACTGCCTCCAGGGGAGATCCACTGCCCCACAGAGAGCAAGTGAGATCTGCCTCCAGGGGAGAAGGCCAGAGAGCAGGTGAGATCTGCCTCCAGGGGAGATCCACTGCTCCACAGAGAGCAGGTGAGACTGCCTCCAGGGAGGATCCACTGCCCCACAGAGAACAGGTGAGATCTGCCTCCGGGGGAGATCCACTGCCCCACAGAGAGCAATTGAGATCTGCCTCCAGGGGAGAAGGCCAGAGAGCAGGTGAGATCTGCCTCCAGGGGGGATCCACTGCCCCACAGAGAACAGGTGAGATCTGCCTCCAGGGGAGATCCACTGCCCCACAGAGAGAAGGTGAGATCTGCCTCCAGGGGAGATCCACTGCCCCACAGAGAACAGGTGAGACTGCCTCCAGGGGAGATCCACTGCCCCACAGAGAGCAAGTGAGATCTGCCTCCAGGGGAGATCCACTGCCCCACAGAGAGCAGGTGAGACTGCCTCCAGGGAGGATCCACTGCCCCACAGAGAGCAGGTGAGATCTGCCTCCAGGGGAGAAGGCCAGAGAGCAGGTGAGATCTGCCTCCAGGGGAGATCCACTGCCCCACAGAGAGAAGGTGAGATCTGCCTCCAGGGGAGAAGGCCAGAGAGCAGATGAGATCTGCCTCCAGGGGAGATCCACTGCTCCACAGAGAGCAGGTGAGATCTGCCTCCAGGGGAGATCCACTGCCCCACAGAGAGCAAGTGAGATCTGCCTCCAGGGGAGATCCACTGCCCCACAGAGAGCAGGTGAGACTGCCTCCAGGGAGGATCCACTGCCCCACAGAGAGCAGGTGAGATCTGCCTCCAGGGGAGAAGGCCAGAGAGCAGGTGAGATCTGCCTCCAGGGGAGATCCACTGCCCCACAGAGAGAAGGTGAGATCTGCCTCCAGGGGAGAAGGCCAGAGAGCAGATGAGATCTGCCTCCAGGGGAGATCCACTGCTCCACAGAGAGCAGGTGAGATCTGCCTCCAGGGGAGATCCACTGCCCCACAGACAGCAGGTGAGATCTGCCTCCAGGGGAGATCCACTGCCCCACAGACAGCAGGTGAGATCTGCCTCCAGGGGAGATCCACTGCCCCACAGACAGCAGATGAGATCTGCCTCCAGGGGGGATCCACTGCCCCACAGAGAGCAGGTGAGATCTGCCTCCAGGGGAGATCCACTGCCCCACAGAGAACAGGTGAGATCTGCCTCCAGGGGAGATCCACTGCCCCACAGAGAGCAGGTGAGACTGCCTCCAGGGAGATTCCACTGCCCCACAGAGAGCAGGTGAGATCTGCCTCCAGGGGAGATCCACTGCCCCACAGAGAACAGGTGAGATCTGCCTCCAGGGGAGATCCACTGCCCCACAGAGAGCAATTGAGATCTGCCTCCAGGTGGGAAGGCCAGAGAGTAGGTGAGATCTGCCTCCAGGGGGGATCCACTGCCCCACAGAGAACAGGTGAGATCTGCCTCCAGGGGAGATCCACTGCCCCACAGAGAGAAGGTGAGATCTGCCTCCAGGGGGGATCCACTGCCCCACAGAGAGCAAGTGAGATCTGCCTCCAGGGGAGATCCACTGCCCCACAGAGAACAGGTGAGATCTGCCTCCATGGGAGATCCACTGCCCCACAGAGAGCAATTGAGATCTGCCTCCAGGTGGGAAGGCCAGCGAGTAGGTGAGATCTGCCTCCAGGGGGGATCCACTGCCCCACAGAGAGCAAGTGAGATCTGCCTCCAGGGGAGAAGGCCTGAGAGCAGGAGAGATCGGCCGAGGCACTCATCCAGCCTCCTATTAACAGCAGACACCGTCTCTGAGGGGAACTGAGGCCCTGGACAAGCCGTGGCCAATGGAAACTGCTGATTAACCGGGGGCTAGCAGGGGTGTGAGCAAGGGCCAGCAGGGGTGTGAGCAAGGGCCAGCAGGGGTGTGAGCAGGGGCAAGGTGGGGTGAGCAGGGGTGTGAGCAGGGGCAAGGTGGGGTGAGCAGGGGTGAGCAGGGGTGTGAGCAGGGGCAAGGTGGGGTGAGCAGGGGTGTGAGCAGGGGCAAGGTGGGGTGAGCAGGGGTGTGAGCAGGGGCAAGGTGGGGTGAGCAGGGGTGAGCAGGGGTGTGAGCAGGGGCAAGGTGGGGTGAGCAGGGGTGAGCAGGGGTGTGAGCAGGGGTGAGCAGGGATGAGCAGGGGTGTGAGCAGGGGCAAGGTGGGGTGAGCAGGGGTGTGAGCAGGGGCAAGGTGGGGTGAGCAGGGATGAGCAGGGGTGTGAGCAGGGGCAAGGTGGGGTGAGCAGGGGTGAGCAGGGGTGTGAGCAGGGGCAAGGTGGGGTGAGCAGGGGTGAGCAGGGGTGTGAGCAGGGGTGAGCAGGGGTGAGCAGGGGTGAGCAGGGGCAAGGTGGGGTGAGCAGGGGTGAGCAGGGGTGTGAGCAGGGGCAAGGTGGGGTGAGCAGGGGCAAGGTGGGGTGAGCAGGGGTGTGAGCAGGGGCAAGGTGGGGTGAGCAGGGGTGAGCAGGGGTGTGAGCAGGGGCAAGGTGGGGTGAGCAGGGATGAGCAGGGGTGTGAGCAGGGGCAAGGTGGGGTGAGCAGGGGTGTGAGCAGGGGCAAGGTGGGGTGAGCAGGGGTGAGCAGGGGTGTGAGCAGGGGCAAGGTGGGGTGAGCAGGGGTGAGCAGGGGTGTGAGCAGGGGCAAGGTGGGGTGAGCAGGGATGAGCAGGGGTGTGAGCAGGGGTGTGAGCAGGGGCAAGGTGGGGTGAGCAGGGGTGAGCAGGGGTGTGAGCAGGGGCAAGGTGGGGTGAGCAGGGGTGAGCAGGGGTGTGAGCAGGGGCAAGGTGGGGTGAGCAGGGATGAGCAGGGGTGTGAGCAGAGGCAAGGTGGGGTGAGCAGGGGTGAGCAGGGGTGTGAGCAGGGGCAAGGTGAGGTGAGCAGGGGTGAGCAGGGGTGTGAGCAGGGGTGAGCAGGGGTGAGCAGGGGTGTGAGCAGGGGCAAGGTGAGGTGAGCAGGGATGAGCAGGGGTGTGAGCAGGGGCAAGGTGGGGTGAGCAGGGGTGAGCAGGGGTGTGAGCAGGGGCAAGGTGGGGTGAGCAGGGATGAGCAGGGGTGTGAGCAGGGGTGTGAGCAGGGGCAAGGTGGGGTGAGCAGGGGTGAGCAGGGGTGTGAGCAGGGGCAAGGTGGGGTGAGCAGGGATGAGCAGGGGTGTGAGCAGGGGCAAGGTGGGGTGAGCAGGGATGAGCAGGGGTGTGAGCAGGGGCAAGGTGGGGTGAGCAGGGATGAGCAGGGGTGTGAGCAGGGGCAAGGTGGGGTGAGCAGGGGTGTGAGCAGGGGCAAGGTGGGGTGAGCAGGGGTGAGCAGGGGTGTGAGCAGGGGCAAGGTGGGGTGAGCAGGGGTGTGAGCAGGGGCAAGGTGGGGTGAGCAGGGGTGAGCAGGGGTGTGAGCAGGGGCAAGGTGGGGTGAGCAGGGGTGAGCAGGGGTGTGAGCAGGGGCAAGGTGGGGTGAGCAGGGGTGTGAGCAGGGGCAAGGTGGGGTGAGCAGGGGTGTGAGCAGGGGCAAGGTGGGGTGAGCAGGGGTGTGAGCAGGGGCAAGGTGGGGTGAGCAGGGGTGAGCAGGGGTGTGAGCAGGGGCAAGGTGGGGTGAGCAGGGATGAGCAGGGGTGTGAGTGCTCCTCCTGACGCTCAACACAAAGTGCAAAATGACCCCAGAAGCACTCTCCAAATTAAAAACACTGGACGGGAGCAAACAAGGCCTCTTATCTCAGTGCCCTGTCCTTGTCCCCGCCAGTCCCTCCTCCTCATGCAGGAGCAGCTTGTGCCACACACCACCATCCGCTCGCGTACCCGTGTTCGCGGAGTCTGCCTGCTGTGGACAGGCACGTGGCCTGAGGAAGGTCCAGGGTGGGTGAAAGCAGGCTGTGTGGGTGTCGAGGGACCTTTCTTGAGTCTGGGGATGGAGCCTGGTTTCTGTGGCACAGGGAGCTCTGTCCCTGCTGCTGCACTGTGCCTGCCTGTCCCTGCTGTTTGGGACAAGCCCAGGGCCTGGTGGAACATTTGGTGATATTAGGCTCAAAAGCTGAGCTGTGAATTTTGCCCCATCTCTGCTGCCATGACAGATGGGCTCGGAGGCACAGTCCTCACTGCCCCAGGGAACCACTGAGACCTGCCCAATTCCACGACTCCACCAATCGCCTCCACAGCATGGGGCAGGAGTCGGGCACACAGGAACCACCTGCTTCGTCCACACTTGGAGTCCAGGGCATTAAGAATAAGTCATCCTTTCTCAGGGGAGTGTGGGAAACCTGGGTGGGGGCTTCTTAGACGGAGGGCGAATGGTCGGGGAGACCTCAGAACTGAAGCCTGCAGCCTGTGCTGCACCCCTCTGCCCTTTAGTATGTATGGCTCACAGAGCTTCCCTACCCACAGCAGGGACCCAGCACCTCATCCCCAGAGGCCTCTCATCCAAGAGGAGGCTGAAGACTCAGATTTGGATAGAAAGGGCAGCGATGGCTTTGTCCTGGGCCCCTCCTCCATGGCCACAGCAGTAAGCTCACTCTGGCCCAGATGTACCTGCCATCTTCTGGTCCCTGGAAGTTCTCTTGCTGCACCCATGGGACCTCTCTGTGTCTAGCAGGCCCTGGGCACTGGGCGTGCTCTTGCACATGGGCGTGCAGGGGCATGAGGGATGGGTGGCTTGAGCTTCAGCAGTGGTGGAGATGACGGCAGGTCAAGCACCTCTCTTGTGGTCAGAGAGCTGCCAACTGGCTTCTCAGGCCTTCGTCGACTCCTCAGCACGAGTTCTGTGAAATCTTCGTCCATCTCTGTCCACTTGACCTGGAGACCTACCAACCCCCTCTTGCTCATTCTACACAGATTCGTGAGCATCAGCTACTAACATGCACCGACACTGAGTGTGTGCAATAGTGAGAAATTTAAGAAAGTTTAAGCAGCTACATAACAGGGGAAATAGGTTCAGAAACTACATGAGAAGCAAAATGTTGAAGGCGCTTTTGGGGTTGCTGCCTGTGGAGCAAGCCAGGGCCTCTCAACATGCCTGGTCTCCCTTGCCCCGTGTCTGTCTGCTGCCGTGGCCTGGACATCTTCTCCTTGGAGGGGCATGCCCTCCAGGTGCTGGCGCCCAGGACAGAGGCAATGTCACATGGAAGGTCCCCTCCCACTCATCCTGTAGCCCTGTGGTCAGTAGCAGAGTCCAGCCTGAGATTCCCTACTCTACTGGGGCTGCCCTGTGCAGTTTCCAGGGAGGCTGGCGGCACCACTCTGACTCACTGTGGAGACCGTGGCTCTGCAGAAGCCCAGCTTCATTTCTGACTCTCTGCAGAGGAGAGAGAGTGGACCTCTGGGCCTTGGATTTGAACCTTTAGGTAGTGCTACAGGGGCTGGGCCCTGGGAATTCCTCTGAGCTGCTCCATAATCTGCTGGGGTTAGTATCCTCATGTGGACACTGGCCGCAGGTCATCTTGGCTGTCCCAAGGGATGGAAAATTGGAGGGTTCTTGAGAGAGTCAAGACCTTGAAACGGTATCAGATTCTAATTGCACTGGCAACCTTCCAGCTTCCCCACGAGCACAGCGTGTGGAATGTGGATGGCCTGCTGATTCTCAGCAGAGCTGAGCTGAAGCAGCCAACTCAGCATGGCCATTTTTTCAGAAGCATCTGGTTAAGCTTGCAAGCATTGAAACAGCAAAATGAGACCAGCCGGCAACCACAGAACATGCAAAGAACAGAGAGGGTGTGCATGCAGACAGGGGCACCACAGTCCCCTCCCAGACAACGGAGGCCATAGGCAGGAAAACCCTGTGATTGGGCCAGCATCAGCCTTCTGTTCTTCTGGTGGAGCTGCCGCCACAGGACCAAGGCCATTCTCTGAAGTGCCTATGGAGCAGCATTAGGTGCCAGCTGGGATCAGCACCCAGCCAGGAAGGGATGTGGCCAAGTCTAGCATCTTGCTCAGGACCCTCCTGGGTGCGCTGCCAGGAGCAAGGTGCATGATGGCCTCTGCAGGCTCATGAGCAGGGACATCAGGTTTGCTGCCCCTTATTTACTCTTGCAAGTACCCAGAGCACCTCCCAAAGAACAGAGGCCAGAGTTGCTCCCAGGATGCTGGATGGCTCCCGTGCGGAGATGGTGGGGAACAGCTTCCTGCCAGGCGGAGGGCCTGAGATCCTGAAGGGCTCCGCTGATGGCCCCGCACCGTGGCTCCTCACTGCCTGAGGCTCTCATCCACACGTGGTCCACTCAACACTGCCTCCACCAGATGAGCTTTTCTCAGTGGAGTGTGTGGCTGCACCACGCTCCCTCCATGGCCTGTGTGCCCGGGACACAGCTCTGTGAAGGTCAGTGCCCAGGACCAGGGCAGCAGGATGGCCTGGCAGGGCTCAGGGCCACCACCTCCTGCAGGGGCCAGACCCACCTGGTGCAGAAGGCATTGGCGTCCCCACCTCCTGCTGGCTCATCAGGTGACCTGAGGTCGCTTCCTGGAAAATGACTGGGAACAGTGAGATGAGAGTGCCCGTGCCGAGAGCAGCGGGCAGGAGAAGCTTGCACTTGACACAGCAGCTCCGGGAGGAGCGTCTCGCTAGAACTCTGTGCAGGGAGGCAAAGCGGGCGTCTGGGCCCTCCAGGCACCTGCCCTGGCTTTGTCGGGACCTGAGTGCCGGATTCCATACAGGACAAGATACCATCAAGTGCCAGATGAGCATGTCTGCCCAGCACAGAAGAGGGGAAGGAAAGGGCGCAACCAGGAGAGAAGTCAGCAGGGACGAGGGGATGGCAATTTGGGCACAAGCTGTTGATTTGTTTGGAAGGCAGGACAGTGGGAGGAGACTGTGCCATGCTGGGCAGGAGGCAGGAAGGTGTGGGCTGCCCAGAGAGAACAAAGAACTGCGAGAACGAGCTGTCTCCTGAGCGCTGGGGGACAGGCTGTGACAACTGCCGGCAGTGGCCTGAGCAGAGGGTACGGAGCCTCGCTACTTGACACCTGCACCTGGCTCTGGCCCTCTGACTCCTGGGCCGGTTTCCATCTTTGTTCTCTGTTTGTCTGAGTGACGGCTGGCCTCCGGAGCCTCCTGGCAGCCAGCGTTCCCAGCTTCATGGGTCCTTTTGAACCTTTCTGAGTCGTCAGAGGAAACAGCCTCTGTTGTCACCACATGGTGCCCTGAGAGGTGACCGGTGAAGGAGCGTTGTCCGCGGGTTCTCAGAGCATGTGAGCCATGGCGTCAACGGGCAGCACGGCTGTCTCCCACGTGCCATTTCTGAAGACCCTCTTGTGACACATGTTCAGGGGAGGTGGCCGTGTACTGGTGATCTGAGCAAGACCGCCTGCCTGCGTCTGGCAGGAAGCCGGTGGACCGCCATTGAGAGCAGCCTTGCTGGCTGGCACTGCGTCCTCAAGGGGGGCTTCACCCGGGGCCCACACCGGCTGCACCCTGCCCAGCTACCGGAGCAAGGCAGAGTGCGAGTGGGTGCAGGAAGATGCGTTTTCACAGGAGACAGCCGCTCAGCCTGACAGTGTCAGCGATGTCGGCCACCTCCCCCATCTGGATCGCTCTCCCAGACCCAGAGTGTGATCCCAGTGGCCTGACTTGCCTCACCCGTGTCACCTGGCAGAGGTGCTGTGGGCAACCTGTGCCCGCCCAGCTCTCAGGGCCAGTGTGGATCCCTGTTCCAGCCTCCAGGAGCACAGCACCAAGGACCCGGCGGATCCCCGCCTGCCCACCTGCCTGGCACCTCACTGCTCCTCCTCACAGAGCACCAGAGAGGAGAAGCAGGTCACCAGACCACAGAGGAACACAAACAGGACAAGACCAGGTCCACAGAAGCCTCTCTCCACTAGTGAGTCCCTGCACAGAAGGAAGCAGCAGGACCAGGCCTGCTCCACATGCGCCCCTTCCTGGTGCCACGCCTCCGCACAGACCTCTAGCAGCTTCACCCACTCTTGTGCCATCCCCGCTCCTGCTCAGAGTGTGTCGTGCTGAAAACACTGAGGAGCCAGAAGCAGCCCGGACAGGGTCTTAGACAGTCTTACCTGTCGCGCGTGGATGTTTAAGCAGGTGGCCTGCCTGTGCCCAGCAGAGATGCCAGGGAGTAGAGGATGGCACGGAGACCCAGAGAAAGGATGGAGGTGGTGGACCTACCAGGCAGCAGAGTCTCTTGGGGGCTACATCTTCACTGGTCCTGAGGAAAGCAGGCAGGTTTTCAAAGCGTTTCATCCACATTTGCACTGTAGAATGCCCACCCAACGAGGCCTGGGAGGCCTACGGTCATCTTTCACCCCCAAGACAGCCAGGTATAGGGCACCACTGAGTTTTCATTTTTCATGCAGGGTGAAGGGGGCAGAGGGGCTCAGCAGCAGATTAGCTGAGGGTAAGCCAGACATGTGACTGGCTCTGTGCTCTCCCTCTGTCTGAATCCTGCCCAGTGTCCAGGGTCTCTCTGCTGAGTCCTCTGTGGGCTGTGGTCAGCAGAGATCCCCTCCACACCCTCTTTTTCCCTGTATAGATTCTACAGATATGGGCTCAGATGCTGAATCAGATATTGGAAAATTGTTTTGACTCTAGGAGCCTTTGGTCTATTACATTTGAATCTATCTTAGAGTGTTCTTAGGAGGCAACTGGACTCACATGCATATTCACATGCCTGCACATGTGTGTCTACACAGCCACACACGTGTACACGTGCACAGACTGCAAAAGCATGAAGCTTATGCACACACAGGTACACACACGCATGTGCACACACATACATGAGCATGCACAGGCACACAGGTATGCACACACATCTATGCCTACCCACACATCCATGCACACAATCTCTGGCAAACACTGGGCCCCTGTCCTCCTCTGCTCCTGAGCCAACAGCAGTAAAAGCAGCTTGGTCATGAGCCCACAGCAGGCAAGGAGCATCCAGCAGCATTATCATGGCCCATTTGAGTGGCTGCAGCTGCCACACCAGAGTTTGTTCCTAAACCTGTGCTGGCACACCTGGATCTCAGAGCCTTACACCGTTTCCTGGTCAGTGCTCCATCCCAGGCCAGCAGGCCAGCATGTGCTGGAACTGACCCCAGGTCACAGAAGTGCTGGGTGGGCAGAGGCCAGGACTCTTCCCCAGGGTGCTCTTGTCAGGTTGAATGATCTCAGCACCTACGTCCTCTGCCTCCTGGAACTGCTGAGCACACACATGAACTGGTAAGCTCCCAGGCAGGCGAGGCACCCAACCACACAGCCAAGATGCGCCTACTGGCCAGGACAAGGTTTTCTGCAAGCAGATCTGATGTCGATTAGGGGCTGGGGTACCGTGAATCAGGCTTTGCACGTTATACTTTGCAGAGCAGAGAGGTCAGTGGCCTGTTCTCCTAGAGCTGATATCCCAGGAATGCACCCGAGGTTCTGGGCATTTGGTGCCCAGATGTTAGAATACTTTTCTATTTATAAGAAAAATAAAACAGATGAAAACTTCTCTAAGGAAAATATCCAGCTTCTATAGGGAAAAAGATGAGTAGTTTTCTTACCAGGTGTATCATTAAGAAGACTTTTTAGGCAACTCTGTGCCATAGAAG